>NC_068362.1:90851450-91191450 GCF_020536995.1 Dreissena polymorpha
AATATTGTTTAGTTTAATTAAATTTATAGTGAACAAGTTTACACCGTTACCGAAACATTTAATTGTGTTGCACAGCCAAAAGTGTGACTACTTTTTCTAGTGAGGTAGTTTTCTGCTGACAGCAAAAACGGTTTTGCTATTAATAAATCTTAACTTTTTTGGATTGTCTGGTACTACTTATTCTTAACTTTCATTCCGAATTTTGTTTCATATGCGTTGTATCTATTTTGAAAAAAGTAATAACAGTGATCAATAAAAGAACTATTTCATTTTGTAAAGCAAAAAAAAATATATTGCAAGAAAAATGTTTGATTTGATATCCATTACGGTATTGTTTCATAATGCGTTAAGCGCATCACATTGGGATAATTCGTGAAAATCGAAAAGATTTATCCATATACGCTTAAACACAACGAAAACCAACAAAACTGTTTGTTTTAATCAGTTTCGATACTATTGAGTCTGATATATGTTTAAATAATACTTCGCATTTTTACTCCGTACTCGGTCCCTAAATCGTCCGGGGAAGACATAATGGACTATCGATAAACGTCAATAACACAGTATTGCTTTCAAGATAAGGAAAAAACACTTCCGAAACGATATAATGTCACCATAAGATGAACTATTTCATTATCTAGCCACAACTTAATATATATATATATATATATATATATATATATATATATATATATATATATATATATATATCATGCGAGGCTTGCCTCGCGCTACCATGGCTCGAGCATCGCATGATAAACGTAATTTTTATCCAAAACTCACATAATATTATATTTATCCTATTATTTTCTCCCCTTTTTCATTACAAATTACCAAAATATCGCATTTTTTGACGATTTTTTTTCCGTAGTTGACAAAAACAGATTCTCCATATTTTGGAAAAAGCCAAATATGATCAAAAATAGCAATAGTATAAAGCTCAAGTTTAAACGATCGTTGTTATACTATCGATTGTCATCTGATAATAGGATAAAACTTCTTTCACTAATATTGTATTTAATTCAATAATAGTAAGTTTTCATGAGAACATGTTCATATACATTATTTGGATATGGAAGTCTGGTTTTGTGTCTGTGCGCAGTTGTTATACCGGATGCTTTGCCATAGTATATGGATACCAATCACGTATTTACATAAAAGTACAAGTCCACTTTGTAGCATGAGTAGAAAACTTCAATGAAAAGACATTCAAGGCCGATTCGGTACATAAGTATTGAAACATTCCTTTATTACAACCAAGAATTCTTACCTCTTTGCGGATTGTCATGAATTAAAACACTTTAAGAGCTCACAATCTCCGAAAAATAATATATTGATATATGAAGCGGCAACTTTGCTATGGAATCATTCTGCATCTACCATTGTTGCTGATAATTAGCCTTCAAAGACATAATATGTGCTCATTAATAGCACAAACATGAAGTATTACAAATGAAAAATGCGCATATTGTATGTTTACATGTTAATAATATGAAGTTACCTGTTACTCATGTCTGACACGTATTAGTTCATTTGTCTTTGTGTATAAACATATAAACATGGTCTTATTTTTATTTCTCGAACTCCTATTCATATTATTAATGCTATCAGCGATTTAAGAGAAATGCGTTCGGCATGAAACAATCATTATGATGAATTGCAATTTATACAAAGTTACGTTGTTTTTAGTATATGCATACCCATCCAAAAGATGTAATCGTGCTTTTTGCATTAATTTTTGTGTGAAATGTATTAGTTTAAGCATAATTATTTTAGGTCGATTGCATTAAATGATAAAGGCTTATTGAAACGCTATATATTCCGTTTCCTGTGCACAACCGACACAGTGTTTTCAACGGAAGTGTGTTTCGGAGATCGAATGTTTGTAATACATGATGCTATTTTTTTGAGTCTTCAACTTCAGATGAATGCGTTTACGGTAAACTTGGTAGATACCCGTGATATATAAAAAGATATATACGTACAGTAACATATTGGTTTAACATAAATACAAATTAAAGTATTATATAACGACCCACAATGGAAAATGTTTTGATGGACGTAAATTAAAATAAATTGAACTGGTTTGAAAAGGTTAGAGGCTTACTAACGTGTGTGTTTATGATAGGTATACTATTTCACAAATAAGTGAAGCTAATTTTATGTCATTGTTACGTGTATAGTTATCGACGCATACTGACACGATTGGAAACGATGTTTAAATGATAACATAGTACTTATTGTATGTAAAGCATTAAAACAACCTTTTATCAAATTAAGATATAATTGTGTAGAGAAATGTAAGAACAGCGATTTATGTTACAGCAATGAAGTCGATAATAAATTCAACTTGTTGTTGAAATGATCCAAATGTGTCCAAATGAGAGATCAAAGTACTGACAGTATTGGTGTGACGATGCTTTTGAAGAGGATTGATATAAAAGCATCAATATAAGTTTATTTCCATCACCACAATTGTGTATGTTGGTACGAAAACAAATTTGGATACAAACATTTTGGGTACGAACAAATTATGCGAAAAAACAATTTGGGTACGAATACAAATTTGGGTACGAAAACAAATTTGGGTACGAAAATAAATTTGGGTACGAAAAAAATGTGGGTACGAAAAAGATTTGGGTACCAAAAAATGTAGGTATGAAATAAATGGGTACGAAAACATATTGGGGACGAAACAAAATTGGGGACAACAAATTTTGGGTACGGAAAAAATGGGGGTACGGGGAAGTAGTACCTGCGGGGAACTTGACCCAAAATCGCACATTTTCGGACCTTTCCGTCAAATATCGGATAAGTACCTCGAAGGCAATAGTATGAATAAACATTTCGGAAGCGGTAATGCGTTCCTACCTACGTAAACAAAGCGGTAGCCTGTCAGATAGATAGACAGACAGACAGACAGACAGACAGACAGACAGACAGACAGACAGACAGACAGACAGACAGACAGACAGACAGACAGACAGACAGACAGACAGACAGACAGACAGACAGACAGACAGAACAGACAGACAGACAGACAGACAGACAGACAGACAGACAGGACAGACAGACAGACAGACAGACAGACAGACAGACAGACAGACAGACAGACAGACAGACAGACAGACAGACAGACAGACAGACAGACAGACAGACAGACAGACAGACAGACAGACAGACAGACAGACAGACAGACAGACAGACAGACAGACAGACAGACAGACAGACAGACAGACAGACAGACAGACAGACAGACAGACAGACAGACAGACAGACAGACAGACAGACAGACAGACAGACAGACAGACAGACAGACAGACAGACAGACAGACAGACAGACAGACAGACAGACAGACAGACAGACAGACAGACAGACAGACAGACAGACAGACAGACAGACAGACAGACAGACAGACAGACAGACAGACAGACAGACAGACAGACAGACAGACAGACAGACAGACAGACAGACAGACAGACAGACAGACAGACAGACAGACAGATAGATAGATAGATAGATAGATAGATAGATAGATAGATAGATTTCGGCCAGGAATGCATACATCGGCATTTACAACATGTGCAAAATATAAAAATATCACATACATAAAGATAAATATACCATGACATACACACTACCACCAAGGATAACACAAAAATGAGTAAACCCATAATCCATATTTCCATTGTGGGCCTTTGTGCTGGTGGCAGGACATAGAGTGACACTCATAAAAATGGAGAATGCATAACATTTATGGAAGATAGGATCAATGTTGATACACATTGATGACTAGAAATGATTCCTTAATCCAAAAAACAAACAATACACATAAAAAGTTACAGATTTTCTAATAAATGAGTTTTTAAAGACGACTTAAAAAACAGACAATCTATCAATCTGTGTTATACTGGGGGTAAATTGTTCCATAATGAGCATCCCGTGTAAAAAAAGGACTTTGACCCGCAACCTTTGACTTTGGGGACAGCAAATGCACCTTTTTAAGTTGACCTTTTTGTCAGGAATGTTTGAATTAACGAAGAAAATCGTGAATTGATGTAAGTTTTTTGAAAACATGTGCAGAAAATATATAAAATAAGCAATGGTGATATTTTCCTCAGCCACATAATTGATAATAGTTTGATATAACAACATGAAATTGAAAGTAGAACCGTCAAAAATGACAACCTGTCAACGTGTTGTTTTTGCTGGCACTAGAGGGCGATTACACTCAATGTGTTCACATTTTTACCATAGGCTTTATCAATGACCATTATAGTATGGTCGGCTTTGCTTATTGCTATCATGTAACTGCATGATTGTGTATAATGTTAACAATACAGAAAGCATAAATACTGATATAAATATATGATAATAATCTGAGAACTATAGCCAGGTCAATTAAAGACTTAAAATACAAGTTTTGTCCTTATTTCATGAAGGCATGACGATGCATGTCCTAGATTTCAAAATCAAGGCACTGGTCTGACACATTGGTAACATTGACGTTAAACTGTTACCAGGCTTTTGAAATAAGTTTTTATAAGACTATGTAAGGAAATCTAAATCAGGCACTGATTTTCATTGTTTTATATAAGTCATAGATCAGTTGTGGCCTCTCGGTAATGACCAATTTTTGCATGTACTTGTAACACCCTTAAAACTTTCCACACTTCTATAATAGCAAATCTGGATTAAGGTGATCTTCAATGGTACATTTAAACTGTAGCTCTGTTAGAAGAGTGCTGGTACAGTCAAGTCACATATTCAAATCTAGGCCATGTCAAAATCAAAGTGTCAAAGACAAATGAAAGATGCGTTCATTAATTATTGTCCAATTGTTTACTACTGCTGTGAGTTTTTATAAAATATAACTGATGACCATCATGTGAGCAAAAATTCACATTATCTTAGTATATCAGGTTGAGCAACCTTTTAGATAACAATGTTGGCTAGTTTTCAATGTCGCTTCTGGGGATCAAACCCGCAGCGCAACCTCCTGCAATCAAAGTCGACTCTCTACAACTAGGCTTTTAGGAAGAATACGAAATTTTTCGGTCCCTCGAGAGCAACCAAACCAAAAATTAAGTCAAATATTGCCGACTCGGTTTTATTGAGTCGGTTCATGTGAGATAATACAGCTCGATTGGTCATGATTGTCGGCTCGGGTACTACGTACATGTACCCCGGGTACTCTGAAGTTTACTTACATGACCCCGGGTACGGTAAATATACGTAATCGTACTCGGTCGATATTAGACTGTACCCTAGTTGTATTCCCGCCAAAACTCCGATGTCGTAAAACGCGCAACCGATTATCTTAAACAAACTTCCATAAAAAAAAACTGCATCAACATGCTTTTTGAGTATGTGTTCAAATAATATAGAGGCCATTTTACAGCAAATTGACATAAATGTGAATATATAATTAATTTAAAAAAAATAGCTGACAACGACAAATCTAGCGTTATTTTCTCGTATACGTTTAAGTATATTTACCGTGTCCGGGGTACATGTAAGTAAACTGAAGAGTACCCGGGATACATGTAAGTAGTACCCGAGCCGACAATGAACAATCGAGCGATATTGGAAGGTGCAACATCTCTCACGCCCCCTAGCATCGCCTTCAGCAGGATTCAATTCTCAAAAGGAAAGTGCTGGAGTCATTGATTCCGAGGTACAAAAAAAGATTGATGTTCGAAATAAATCATTTGATTAATGACAATTCTATTATTTGAGCCAGGTCACAGGAAAAGCGAAGTCCAATAGGTATTCAATTAAACTATTTGTTATTGTCAGAAAACCGCTTTTAAGCAAACAGCTTTCAAGCGACCGCAGGCTGATCTGGATCCAAACTGGCCACAATCGCCTTAATGTCTCTTTTACTGTGACACAGTTCATTTAACTTTAAAATGATATAAAGTACTAAAATAAAAAGAAGAAAGACTGCAAAGAGTTTGTAACCAATGTTGAATTTCAGGACAGCTTGGTGATCTGCAAATCCCCTATGATATGTTGATATCGGGTATCATAGTCATTCAATAAGTCGCAAAATGCTCGAATAAAATTTATAAAGCAAAATGTGACTTAAATTGATAACTAAAAATACCAGTATGACAGTTTTGCCGTGTCAAGCTGTCAAGATCCAGAAAGTCCTTCATTCACATCGAATATATCCTTCGAATTCCATTCATTGTTGTCATAAGCGGAGAGTTAGTGAATAAATAACCCAAATATCCTAAATGGCAGTTTTTCTAAATAGCCAAACAAGCCGATTATTGCTGTAAGAAAGTTTTTACACGAGTGTCAACATTCTCTCATGGTCGCGGCCATTGATGTATGTTGAGGCACGAAGGACAACTCTGCTAGGAGAATGATTATCAGAGAGGTACGCATTCTAAACATAGATGGTGACGTCACTACGTTATTGCTTGAAAGATCGTTGGTTGACACAAAGGCGAGATATGCCGATTAGAAAAATCTCAATCGGAAAATATACTATAAATCAGGCTTAAATATCTTTAAATTCAATCTATTTCTAGGGAAAGCAATTCTGCCAAAACGACTTACTGTTGTATTGTAGTTTGCATCATACTGTTGTAAAACACTACATACTGTCAAATATATGTGTTATAACATTATGTTCTGTTATGTATCGTAACGTTTTGTGAACAAATATTGGGCAACATTTTGTGAAAAAATGTAACAACGAAAACTGCGCATTGTTTTGCAAACCAGTTGTGACAAGAAACTCGTGAAAACGTTTTGTATTGCGCACACAGCATAAGAGCAGAAAAGAATCTTTTGCATGTTTTCAAAGAACATAGCCGATTGATTTATATACGGGTTTCAAGATGCAAATGTTTTCAAGAGAAATGCTTAACAAGGAAGTTTCTTCCTTTGTTCGGTCATTAGTAAATAAGTGTTAACATGGACAATTAAGTGTTGCTGGTGATTATACACGTTGATTTTGAGTCAAAAATAGAATTTCATTTATAACATATTAATGTCAAACATTAGGAAACAGAACAATGTAAATATCACGACATTGCGCACTCAGAATATAGAGATAATAATAGGTTGGTGACGTGGATGAAGAATGGTTATCTGGCAAGTCGGAGGAATTTATCGGGTGAGCCGAAGACATAAATTATTATGTCACATTTTTTTTTATTTTATGCATTTTTCACCGTTTATTTACATTGTAAAAAAGTTTAACTGGAGAGTTTCGAAGGAATAATGACGTCATTTCGTCAAAAATGACGTAATTTCACAGTTAAACAGAGATATAGGTTACCTGGTTATCTAGCCTAATATCTTTTGGGATATAAGATTACCTCGTTATCGGGCTGATTTGAAGGCATGTGACAGGATAAATACAAAGTATGTTCACAGCATACCGTTTACTCGGGATGTTAACCAATATATGATCACATCATAGCGTGCAGAAGGTGTATATACACATATATATTTTACAGCATACGAGACCTCTTGACACGTTGATTGTATAAATCAGATGTTTAATGCGTGAAAAGCACTACATGTATCGTTCAAAACGTGTTAATGTTTTATTGAGTCACATACTGATTAGTATACTAGTATTTTCTTTATATCTTATTTAAAACAAGTTCATATGTATGAAACATTTATACCATGTATCATAACTTTAAACACTTTCCTTTCAATTAACTGCTATAAACAATTGAGAGGCATGTTGATAATAATATACATGTAATATAATTCCTTATATACCAACCTATCTTATATCATTTAATACCATACACTTAGCCAGGCTTTTAAACTATTTTCCCGGTCATGATCTTTGTCTTGAAGCGTCTGTGACCTTACATTAAATGTTTTATTGAGAAACCAGAATCTACAGTCTGTCGGTAGTACAATAAAATGAAACGGACATAAATCTGTTTGCAGAATGCGTCACCATGCGATATGGGGAAACCTTAAACCTTAATAAGGTGTAATGGTGTTAACCGCCAGTTGGAAATACCACATGTACTGCGATGCGCAACGTTATGCTGTATGACCTGCGTTTTACGTATAATATTTGTTGTATCATACTACTGTGATGAAATATTGAACCATGTTGAGCTTTGTTAGTGTTCATTTAACGAAATACTTATTCAGTATTCGAGGTCAATGTTGGAGATCGAGATGTGGATACATGTCGATGGATGTTAGATAAATTATGTAACTATTGTTCAAAATACATACCACCAATTTACATTGTATCGTTTACAGTCATTTGTGTACACATTTTTTATATAAAAGGGACTCAATATATATGAACACCTGGGGTTCTGGTGGTATGACATTCGGAAGAATTATGTAGACTCTCGAATAACCAGAAATATAGCCTGGATCAAACAAATTACATTTGATTACCATGAAAGATAGGATTAAATGTGTGGGTAAAACATTTCGACCAAGTACGATAAAAAGCCAGATTGCCTTAGAATTATGGCACTGAGTAGGCAAAAATGTGCAAAATCAGCTCTTTTACTAAATCAATGTTTATCGCATTATCCTGAACATAGATAACTGTAGTTGCTACTTTAAAACGGGCATAATGTGTAACAAGTTCACACATTTGATTTTTATTTAAAATTCAACACGGACGAGCCCAATTATTGGATAATTAAGACGAACGTGTTGACTGGACAAACTGTATATTAAATGTGTCTAAAACAGGATGAAATGTTGTAAGGTCAAACTTTTAAAATTTAGGCGTCTACGTAAAAAAACTAGTTTAATTGTGTTTGCTTGACAAAATTGATCGCAACCCACCTTTAGAATATAAAGTGTCCCTATTACATGTATGAGCGCATGTGAACTCTCGGTATTCGTAGTGACACTAGCTCATTGGTTCTAATTGGTGCTATTTGGGGGTAAAAATGCAATGGAGTTTTTGCACAACAGTTCAACATTATTTAAAGTGTGCGCGCCATCAAAAGCTAAAACTTATTAAGTAAAACAGACTATTTACATTTGACTTATTGGTTTGGCTCAAGTTGTACCAGAAATGAAGGTACATAATATCGGTTGCCTTCATAATTGGAATGAAGTAAAATCTGCTACATAACGCATGCAATTTTAAAGGTATCTGTTGTATTTCGTTCTCAGTAATTTAAAGAAAAAAAGCATTGTTGTATTAGTGCATAATAAGTCTCAACAGCGTATGTCACTTAAAAATACCACAATGTGTAAGCAAATCTAAAAACACACAAATAAAACTAATATATTATCGTGACATATCGTGAGCGAAAGGTTATATTGTTAATAGACAATAGACAGACATGTTTTTTAAGTAATATAGGCCACCGGCCCAAAATACAGCATTTACACAATATATCAGGCAGAGTGATACATAATCATATAATCATACATTTTAGAACATTTAAGCAAAAAGAAAAAAGTTTCTAAAGTGATACACATGATTTAAATGTTAGAAAGAGCATTACAAAAATATATTCAAGTATGTATGTTTAAAATTTCGTTTCTTCTCACAAGCGACTAATGCAAAAACTTAGCAATCCTTATTATATTATGTTCATCTTTTAAGCATAAGATAGCATAAAACATTTGATGAGATCGGTTTCTTAACCAGTCAGGGTTGAAGAATGTTTGCCTAAATGTTTCGTATTCATTACATTCAAAAAAGAAATGATATTCATTTTCAACTACGCTTTTTTTTTTACACATAATGGACAAAATCTTAAATGTCTATCTATTGATAAATGTCGACCTTTCTCAATCATGAGATCGTCTTGTTGTTAATTAGTTGACCCATCATACTTTGTCAATCGCAAAACGGAGATAGATCGCACCTGTCAAATCGCAATCCAAAATTTTATTAAGGGAATACCATGAACACTCGTTTTTCTGTCTTATTTTATTAACTATAATTGTTGTATTTGTTCCAATATTTTATTCAATTGCATTGATCATGTCTGAACCACATAACTCTCAAAAGGTTAATAGCTCTTAACCGTATTGAGAATGTTAAACTGTCATTCGGCGAAATGACATTTAGAAACAGTTGCTATCGTTTCATGTAAGAGCTGAACTAATTTGCGAAAAATACGTTCAAAGAACATTTTATATTTTGTTTTAACATTGCTGCAAACAGAACCGCGTCTTGGTGTATATAGGTGATAACACTATACGAAGGCGTATTTGTGTAATAAATGAATTGATACAGCTCTGAAAACAATGCATAATTTAACAAATAAATACAGACATTTATATAATCCAGTATAGCAATTAAACCATAACAAAACATGACATAACAAGCTTGTAGTTTAATATTGTTTTGTTGTTTTGAAACAATATTTACGGACGGTGGATTATCATGGCAAGCGTAATTCTAATGTCAAAGGAAACAATGCATATATTACACATGGGTCTCGCTCTGGGTAATTGCGGATCCATTCATGTGTTTTAACTGTTTTTTGTATACAAAAGATACTTCAAATAACAAAAAATAAATCCATACAATAGGAAAGTATGGTCCCTGATGAGACTAAGTTGACTGATCAGGCATATCTGGACGACACTTTTCGCACACTGCATTAAGATTTAAAGGAAGCGGCTCATATCCCTTTTTTCAATATACAAATCGTGTTTTTAAAATTTAAAAATGTTGAATGAATGTTTAGTTGATATAAATGGACTCACATTTGCCGTTTACAATAAGTCCAGTCGAGTTGGTTTCGTGTGGATCATATAATGTGTCTATGTAAAAGGTAACGTATTAGAAGGTATTCTATAACTAAGAAAAAGAGGTCCTTTACTGACAATTAAAGTTTGCTTGGTTTTCATTCAATTGTCTGGTTACAATTTAACATGCTTCAATGACGAATGAGATGAAAACTAATGAAAACGTCTCCTCTTTTTCCAAATTGAATTATTACTTTATTCTTATTAGTAAATAGGATTCAATAAGAATGTGCAAGTATCTTAATTTTTAAGCAATTATTTTATTATTAAAACGGAAATATTGGGTATATAAAATGGAATATTATGTACGGTATATATTCCGAGTGGACCTCAATATCCGTAATGTGTCTGTGTTGATGACCATGCGTGATTTCCGTTAGCATACACGCTTTCAACAACCCGTTGTCCACATATAGCTTTACGCTTATGTGTCGTTACAGCAAAGCGTTATATCCGTAATTGTAACGTGTGTGAAGTTAGCCTATTTAGCCTATTTAGCCTATTTAGTACATAGGTTGAAACAAACATCCTATTTAGCCTATTTAGCCAATTTAACAGCCTCTTCAGCCTTTTTAGCCTATTTTAACCTATTTAGCTTATTTAGTAAATAGGTTGAAACATACATCCCATTTAGCCTATTTAGCCTATTTAGCCTATTTAACAGCATTTTCAGCCTATTTAGCCTATTTAGTATATAGGTTGAAACGCACATCCTATTTAGCCTATTTAGCCTATTTAACAGCCTTTTCAGCCTATTTAGCCTATTTAGTACATAGGTTGAAACATACATCCTATTTAGCCTATTTAGCCTATTTAGTACATAGGTTGAAACAAACATCCTATTTAGCATATTTAGCCAATTTAACAGCCTCTTCAGCCTTTTTAGCCTATTTTAGCCTATTTCGCTTATTTAGTAAATAGGTTGAAACATACATCCTATTTAGCCTATTTAGCCTATTTAGCCTATTTAACAGCATTTTCAGCCTATTTAGCCTTTTAGTATATAGGTTGAAACACACATCCTATTTAGCCTATTTAGCCTATTTAACAGCCTTTTCAGCCCATTTAGCCTATTTAGAACATAGGTTGAAACATACATCCTATTTAGCCTATTTAGCCTATTTAGTACATAGGTTGAAACAAACATCCTATTTAGCCTATTTAGCCAATTTAACAGCCTCTTCAGCCTTTTTAGCCTATTTTAGCCTATTTAGCCTATTTAACAGCCTTTTCAGCCTATTTAGCCTATTTAGTACATGGGTTGAAACATACATCCTATTTAGCCTATTTAGCCTATTTAGTTCGTAGGTTGAAACAAACATCCTATTTAGCCTATTTAGCCAATTTAACAGCCTTTTCAGCCTTTTTAGCCTATGCCAGCCTATTGAGCCTATTTAGTAAATAGGTTGAAACATACATCCTATTTAGCCTATTTAGCCTATTTAACAGCATTTTCAGCCTATTTAGCATATTTAGCCTTTTTAGTATATAGGTTGAAGCATACATCCTATTTAGCCTATTAAGCCTATTTAACAGCATTTTCAGCTTATTTAGCCTATTTAGCCTATTTAGTACATAGGTTAAAACATACATCCTATTTAGCCTATTTAGCCTATTTAACAGCATTTTCAGCCTATAGTTAACAGTATTTTCAGCCTATTTAGCCTATTTAACAGCATTGTAATTATATTTAGCCTATTGAGTACATACGTTGAAACATACATCCTATTTAGCCTATTTAGCATATTAAACAGCCTATTTAGAAAGTTTAGTACATAGGTTGAAACATACATTGTATTAAGCCTATTTTGCCTATTTAACAGTCTTTTCAGCCTATTTAGCACATGCCTATTTAGCCTATTTAACATCCTTTTCAGCCTATTAAGTATATTTAGAACATAATATTGAAACAAACATCCTATTTAGCCTATTAAGCCAATTTAATAGCCTCTTCAGCCTTTTTAGCCTATTTAGCCTATTTAGTAAATAGGTTGAAACATACATCCTATTTAGCCTCTTTTACAGCATTTTCAGCCTATTTAGCCTATTTAGTACATTATTTGAAACATACATCCTATTTAGCCTGTTTAGTCAATTTAAAAGCCTCTTCAGCCTTTTTAGCCTATTTAGTAAAAAGGTTGAAACACATATCCTAATTAGCCAATTTAGCCTATTTAACAGCATTTTCAGCCTATTTAGCCTATTTAGAACAGTAGTTGAATCATACATCCTATTTAGCCTTTTTAGCATATTTAACATCCAATTTAGAAAGTACATATGTTGAAATAAACACTGTATTTAGCCTATTTAGCCTATATTACAGCATTTTCAGACTATTTAGCACATGCCTTTTTAGCCTATTTAACATCCTTTTCAGCCTATTTAGCCTATTTAGTACATAGGTTGAAACAAACAACATCCTAGTTAGCCTATTTAACAACTTTTTCAGCCTATTTAGCTTATTTAGTACATAGGTTGAAAAATACATTATATTTAGCCTATTTAACAGCATTTTCAGCATATTTAGCCTATTTAGTACATAGGTTACAGCCTCTTCAGCCTTTTTAGCGTATTTTAGCGTATTTAGCCTATTTAATAAATAGGTTGAAACATACATCCTTTTAGCATATTTAGCCTATTTAACAGCATTTTCAGCCTATTTAGCCTATTTAGTACATAAGTTGAAACATACATCCTTTTTAGCCTATTCAGTCTATTTAGCCTATTTAGTACATAGGTTGAAAAATACATCCTATTTAGCCTATTTAACAGCATTTTCAGCCTATTTAGCCGATTTAGTACATAGGTTGAAGAATACGTTCTATTGAGCCTATTTAACAGTCTTTTCAGCCTATAAGTACATAGTTTAGCCTATTTAGCCTATTTTACTGCCTTTTTAGTCTATTTAGCCTATATAAATGTAGTACATAGGTTGAAATATACACCCTATTTAGCCTATTTAACTGCCTTTTCAGCCTATTTAGTACATAGGTTGAAACATACATTCTATTTAGCCTATTTAACAGCCTTTTCAGCCTATTTAACCTATTTAGTAAATAGGTTGAACCACAAATTCAATTTAGCCTATTTAACAGCATTTTCAACCTATTTAGCCTACACATGTATTTAGTACATAGGTTGCAACATACACTCTATCAATCCTATTTAACAGCCTTTTCAGCCTATTGAGTACATAGATTGAAATATACACCCTATTAAGCCTATTTAACAGCCTTTTCAGCCTATTAAGCCTATTAAGTATAGGTTGAAATATACATTCTATTTAGTCTATTTAGCCTATTTAACAGCATTTTCAGCCTATTTAGCATGTTAAGTACATAGGTTGAAAAATACATCCTATTAATTCTATTTAACAGCCTTTTCAGCCTTTTTAGCCTATTTAGTACTTAGGTTGAAACAATCAACATCCTATTTAGTATATTTAACAGCCTTTTCAACCTATTTAGCTTATTTAGAACATAGGTTGAAAAATACATCCTATTCAGCCTTTTTTACAGAATTTTCAACATATAAGCATATTTAGCCTATGCAGTACATAGGTCTTAATATACATCCCATTTAGCCTTTTTAACAGCCTTATCAGCCTATTTAGCCTTAGTACATAGGTTCAAAAATACATCATATTAAGCCTATTTGGCTTATTTCACAGCTTTTTCAGCCTAATTAGCCAAATTAGAAAGTTTAGAACGAAGGTTAAAAATTACATCCTATTTAGCATATTAAACAGCTTATTTAGCATATTTGGCAAGTTTAGTTCATAGGTAGAAATATACATCCTGTTTAGCCTATTTAGCCCATAGGTTGAAACACACATCCTATTTAGCATATTTAAAAGCCTTTTCAGCCTATTTAGTACATATGTTGAACATAATATCCTATTCAGCCTATTGAACAGCCTTTTCAACCTATTTAGTACATAGGTTGAAACATACTCAGTACATCCTATTTAGCCTATTAAACCGCCTTTTCAGCCTATAAGCCTATTTAGCCTTTTTAGTACAAAGGTTGAAACATATATTCTATTAAGCCTATTAGACAGCCTTTTTAGCATATTTAGCCTATTTAGTACTACGGTTCAAACATACATCCTAGTTAAAATATTAAGCTTATTAAACAGCCTTTTCATCCTATTTCGAAAGTTTAGTACAAAGGTTTTCAAAAATACATCCTATTCAGCCTAGCCTTTTTAGCCTATTTACAAGTTTAGTACATACGTAGACATATACATTATGTTTAGCTTATTAAACATCCTATTTAGCCTATTTAGTCTATTTAACAGCATTTTCAGCCTATTCAGAAAGTTTAGAACAAAGATTAAAAAATACATCCTATTTAGCCTATTTAACAGCCTTTTAGCCATTTTAGAAAGTTTAGTACAAAGGTTAAAAATGCATCTTATTTAGTATTTAACAGATTATTTAGCCTATTTAGCAAGTTAAGTACACACGTACACATAAACATCCTTCTTAGCCTATTTAGCTAGCCTTTTCAACATCCTATTTAGCCTTTTTAGTCTATTTAAAAGCCTCTTCAGCCTATTTAGAAAGTTTAGTACAAAGGTTTAAACATACATCTTTTTTAGCCTATTTAATAGCCATTTTAGCCTATTTAGCCTATCTAGAAAGTAAGTACAAAGGTTAAAAAAATACATCCTATTTAGCCTTTTTTAGCAATTTTAGTAAATACGTAGACACATACATCCTATTTAACAGCCTATTTGGCAAGTTAAGTACATACGTAGACACATACATCCTATGTAGCCTATTTAACAGCCTATTTAGCAATTTTAGTAAATACGTAGACACATACATCCTTTTTGACAGCCTTTTTAGCAAGATTAGTACATACGTAGACACTTACATCGTATAAAGCCTATTTAGCCTTTCAACAGCATGTTTAGCAAGTAAAGTACATACGTAGACACATTCATCCTATTTAGCCTATTTAACAGCCTGTTCAGCCTATTTAGAAAGTTGAGTACAAAGAATAAAAATACATCCTTTTTAGCCTATTTAACAGTCTTTTTAGCAAGTGAAGTACATACGTAGATATACATCCTTTTTAGCATATTTATCCTATTTAACATCATATTTAAACCCATTTAGACTATTTAACAGCCTTTTCGGCCCATTTAGAAAGTTAAGTACAAAGGTTAAAACATACATCATATTTAGCCTATTTAACAGCCTATTTAGCCTATTTAGCAAGTTTAGTACATAGGTAGACATAAACATCCTATTTAGCCAATTTTACAGCCTATTTAGAAATTATGTAGACACATAAATCCTTATTAACTCATACATCCTACATAGCATATTCAGCCTATTTAACAGCCAATTCAGAAAGCTTAGTACATATGTAGACGCATACATCCAATTAAGCCCATTTAACAAGTCTATTTAGCCTATTTTAAAGCCTTTTCAGCCCATTTAGCAAGTGTAGTACATAAGTGCAAACATACAACATTTAAAGCCTATTTACACAGCTTTTAAACCTATTAAGCAAGTTTAAAGTATGGTTATTACATACTGGGCACGTGTTTTTCCCAGTGTACACCAGTCCTCCACACACACAATCCACGCCACAAACAGATGGATACTAAATCAAAATTAAATGTCATCTTTGTAAAAATTAAAATATCTTCAATTAAAACTTAAGTACATAGGAATTGACACTGTATTACTACATTTGTTCAAACATTTGCAGTGTAGTAAGTTTATTATTTAGGAGAACATGGACACAATATTTGTACTTACACTATGCGACTACAGGTGGGGAAAGTCTTTGAACACGCGCATGTGAATGAAACGAAGTCAATACAAAAAGTTAAGTTTTGTAGTAACATTTGTGCTTTTTTAATGTATTATTGATTGTTATTCAAGTAAAATAATATGGTAGTTGCAGCTAGAATATCAGCAGAAGTTGTAGCAATAAATGCGATCATGGTGATTGTGTAATATTATAGTTGATTGTGGTGTTCTTGGTGTTCATGCTGTTAAAAGAGTTTTTTATTTAAATGTTTTTATTGCTTTTCGTGTGTTTGGGTTTATAATACAATTGTTGATGTTGATGTATTTAAAAACAACATCAAAACCATTTGATGAAAACAATTAAAATATGTACGGGAAGGATACACAAAAAACAAATTCCATATGCTTGACAATTGTATACACCTTTTAATTGAACTTCATTTAAATTAGATACTAATTATTAGTCATCATTTTACATTTTTACTTTCACAACATCACAACAAAAGACGTCCTAAGGGGCTTTTGTCCAAAGGGGCAAATGTCCTAGGGGGCTAATGTCCTATAGGGCTTTTGTCATAGGGGCTTTTGTCCTAGGGGCTAATGTCCGAGAGGGCTAATGTCCTACACTCAGATGATTGTATGTGTTAAACATTGATTGGCGTATACTGTTCAGTTGGGTTTCGCATCTAACTGTTGGAACAAATGTAAAAACGATCGTCCGGGTTGTCAATATAACGTTTGAACGAATGTCCGGGTTGTAAATACAATGTTGGTACTAATATTCGCCTTGTGAACATTAGCGTAGGAACGATTCTGTGGGAACGAAAGTCCGGATACCAGTTTTCACTGTGCGATACATTTTATTTTAGACTTAAATAAAATACTAACAGACGAATGTTCGTTGTATATTGTATAATTATTTTAGAATTTAAATGACAATGGCATGCAAATTTAGGCACATCTGGTGCGGGAGTATGATGTCGCTATTTTTACTGATAACAATCATAAGTACAAAGGCAGCGCGGTATAAAAAGCAGCATCGCGCAATCATGCGGCATGGTCAGGTCGGACCTCAAAGACCTCGTGAAGAGGCCGGTAGGATCTGTAAATGAACTCTGGTTTAAATATAAAAAAAAGCATGCGGCATGGCGCATGCTCGTGGACAACAACATAGGTAAGGCTACAAAGACCTCGTGAAGAGGCCGGAGGCAAGTAGGACTCTGATACACACACGCTCGTGGACAACCGTCGTTGCGTCATGCTATTATGAAAACTGATATGATTGATAAGAACACAGGCATTGCGGTATGAAGAGCAGCGGGGCGCATCCTTAATGGTTACCGTCGCTGCGTCAAGGGACCTACACAAACACTGTGATTGTATAGGTCCCTGCTGCGTCCTACTATTTACTGCTAGTGGGATCACTAAAATTACATTGAAATATAAAGAAATGTACCCAAACGTATTTTTGAAATTATGTTGTACCTCGTACTTTCAAATGCATGACATACTAATATTACTTTTACCAACAACAAATTTAAACAATCAAATATAGTGTATAATTTAACTTGTGTGCTTGACTACAAATATTTAACGAAGTTGTGTCATGAAACCCTCAATTTATAAAAGTATTTATACTATTTTGTATTTGCTTCTCTATTGATATTATCTGAGTTACCATTTGCACTTATAAATACAATCATAATTCAATAACATTTATTAATAATGAAATGATTTAATTAACTTTTGGTTGCAATATTTCAAATCCAAATTTGTGTTTATTATCCGGAAAAATGACAATATTAAGGAATTCATAAATTATATATAAATCATTAATGTTTTATTACATAAGTATAAAATACATATATCCTTCTAAGCCTATTTAGCCTATTTAACAGCCTTCTCAGCCTGTTTAGCATAATTTACAATTTTCTTTAATAATACTTTTAATAATTTTAAACTACATACTACTCAGCCTGTTTAAATTATTATGCTGGTTTATTAAATATGTTGAAATATATATGATATTAAGCATATTTAGTAGACTTGTTCAGTCTAATAAGCGTATTAAGCAAGTTGTTTTACTAACGGTTGTAACATTCATCCTTGATTAAAAAGGGCTGAAATGGCCGCTAAATAGGTTAAATATGCCAAATCTGATGTAGTTTTAGGCCTTTTTCGAAAGTTTATTATAAATGTTGAAACATATATCATATTTAGCCTTTTCAGCAAGTTTATTTAATATTTCGAAACATACATTCTATATAGCATATTTATCAGCTTGTTAAGCCCATTAGCATATTAAGCAAGTTTATTAAAGACGTTAAAATGCATTTTATTTAGCATTTTGAGCTTATTTAGAATAATATTTAGCATATTCAGCAAGTGTATGAAATAGAATGAAATATACAACCCATTTAGCGTTCAAGCATATATAGCGTCCTATGTATTCTGTTCTGCAAGTTATTTAAATAGGCCGAACCATACATCATATTTAGCCTTTAAACAGTCATTGAAGCCTATGAAGCCTTTTAAGCTTGTATGTTTAACAGATTCAGCACATTTAGCCTATTTAACAGCCTATTTAATATAGTTAGAATAGTTAGAAAGTTAAAAGAAGGATTTAAATATAGCAATTTTAGCAAGTTTATGAAATTGGTTACAACATGCATTTTAAACACATGTAATCTATTTCGCAGCATATTTGGCAAGTTTAAAAATTATGGAAAAATACAGCCAATTTAGCCTTTATAGCAGCCTATAACAGATGATTAAGCATAATTAACACGTTACATCAATTGAATTAAATACAGCCTATTTAGTCTATTTAACAAGTTTATTAAACAAATCCTATTTAGCTTTCTAAACCTTTTATCAGCCTATGTATCAATAATATAAAATACGATACAATATATAGCATATTTGGCACATCAATCCTTTTAAGATGCTTAAAAATGTTATTAAGCACATTTATTATGTAATAAATACGATTAACCGAGAGTCGTTTTAGCCTTTTGAGAAAGTTTAATTTATAGGTTAAAACATACATCCCATTAAGCATATTAAGCAAGTTTATACAATATGATAAAATATAAAGGTTATGCAATACATCTAGCCTGTTTATCAGCATATTAAATATAATGACCACATACAGCACTAAATACTAGGTATTAAATACTGCATATTAGGTATTTTGTTAATTAATTTGAAATGTACATCTTATTTTGCACATTTTACATTTTCAGCAGATACATAAGCAAGTTAAAATATTTTAAAATATACAGCTTTTTTATTTAGCTTATTTGAGATAGTATTCATCTTTAAATTTAACATCAGACCGTGTATTTATGGCTAGACAAAGACGTACTCAAAGCTGTACTTGTAAAGACGGATTGTAGGACAAACGGCAACCGGACAATTGGAACCCAGTGTTTTTTGCATACCCGGACAGTCGGCACCCTGTAAATTTGTCGACCTGGACAATAGGCACCCGATTAAATTGTAAACCCGGACAAACGGCACCCGATTTAATACTAAGAAGCAGTTAATGTTGTTTTTTACCAATAAAGACACTTGACTTGATATGGCTTTGTAGGGAAAGAAAATCCCGTCAATACCTTATCGTACTGATTAGTCTAATCCGCTGAATGGTTGTAAAAAAAAAGATCGCTAATTTTTAATATAAATAATACCTGACGGACATTGCGATAGAAAAGTACTATCTTCATGGATTGTGGTGTTTTCAAATAATATATTGTATACATATATTGGGTCAATCACATTTTTTACTAAACCAATGAGCGGTTTAGACTAATTAGTTAAACAAGGTGCTGACGGGCTAAATCGATTGTCTTTCGGGTGCCGTTTGTTCGGGTTTACAATTAAATCGGGAGCCGATTGTCCGGGTCGATATATTAACAGGGTGCCGACTGTCCGAGTATGCAAGAAAACACTGGGTGACGATTGTCCGGTTGCCGTTTCTCCGGAAATCGTAAAAACGTTTATTCGGTCTTAAATATTACGAATGTTCGGTTTTATATTGCTTCAGAGACACATATTTTATTAATCTATTATGTATAAGTTTATATCTTTTTTTGTTTAAACAATCTTTTTTTAAGGTTTATTAATGTTAGAAATGTGTTGCGCGTGTCAAAAATGCACGTGTATTGAAATACACGCTGAAAACGCGTGATAGCGCCAGACACGGAGCGTGTATTGACCTCTCATCTAGAGTCCGTGCGCCAGATAACAGAGTGCGGCGGATGACCTCCCGGAATTTTCTCTCGATGTAACCATTCTATTTTGTTAATAGATAGATCTTCGGACACATCTGGAGCGGCAGCGGGAGCGTGTTGTGTAGTGTTTATTGATATTAAGGATAAGAACAAAGGCAGGGCGGCATAAAGAGCAGCGGGATGCATCCTACTTGGGAACCGTCGCTACGTCCTGATATTTATTGCTAGTTGGAGCACTGAAACGACAATAAGATATTACGTTATAGAGAAATTTACACGTTAATACTTAAAAATGCAAAAAACTTTAAAATGATCGAAATTATAATTACGTTCACAAACTTAAAGATCGATTAAAATAATATATTTAAATAATAAAACTGAATTTCTTGATAATAAAAGTGAACACAATTCTGCATTGATTTTATCTGAGTAAAATTGGCACTTATAAATAGAATAATTATACAAGTAGTTTTATCCTTAATGAAATTATAACATTCACTTATGTAAGAAAGGTTTTAAGTAAAATTTGGCGACCCATTTATTCATGATCTGAATGATACATATCCATGTCTGATGTTTTGACAGGGCGGACAGTCGCTCCTACATTATTTTGCCAACCCGGACAATCGCTCCTACATTATTGTGTCAATCCGGACAATCGCTCCTACATTATTTTGACTCCACGGCAAAACATATTATTCGCCGATCAAAGGCTTACACCTATAATTAACCAACAATTAAAATTGCCAACCTGTTAACCTATGTCTTTATTTTCGCTATCGCTTTAAGACATATCCTCGGCGAATTAGTTACACTGAAAAAAAATATGATTTTAATTATTATTTCAATGTGATTATTTTCTTAAGGAATTAACAATTATTTATCATCTACATAGATATGTAATACTTATCTTTGTAAATAATCTAATTGCATGTATTGAGTTGTTTCATTTATGATCTCATGTGTGTGTATATACTCGATTGTACTTCCTTGCTTGTATTATATGTTATGCTCTTCGTGAATGGAGGAAAATAAAAGTCTATCTATCAAAGTAAGCCGATTCAACATGAGCCGATCAATTTGATTTTAATTAATCAATTTACTTATTAACAAACTATGTTACAGCTTGTCGATTCTGTAAATATAAGGTAGTTATAAGGGCACTTCGGACAATGGTTCCTACATTATTCCTATCAGGGACATTCGTTTCTACAATACATTTATTGGAATAAGTGCCATTTTGCGAATGGAATAAACATGAAAACCGCATTTAATCAATAATTGCTATATCAACAATGGTAGTATCAATCGATAATGACCTCTTTCACACATATGATGTGCGAACCGTGCACAAAGATTACAGACTGGTGTCACATTAAAGGGGCCTTTTCACAGATTTTGGCATGGTTTGAAGTTTGTCAATAAATGTTTTATATTGATAAATGTAAACATTAAATTTAAAAAGCTCAAGTAAAAAATCAAAAATAAAATTTAAGAAAGGAAAAAAAGTAGCCCGCAGCAGGACTCGAAGTAAAAACGCATCAGCCAACTAAGCTATCCTGCCAAGGATACATAAGATGCGTATTTTATACCTTGTATCTTCGTAGTTTCACAAATTTAAACGACAACAACAGAACTATCCAAATTATTCAATCGGTGCGCGTTGCAACGCTTTATAATTTTTAGGTTTTTAAATCGTCAAAAGATGCATATAATGGCTATATTAGACCATGGCAAATGTTCAGTAATACTGTTTCTTCACAAATATCATAATTAATCCGAAAATTTGCGAATCTGGAACAACTTTTCTCAATTTTGTCAATTTACCGCACCGTGAAAAGATCCCTTTAAAGTGAAATAAGGTTAGTAAACAATTGGCTAGTTCATTTTTTTACATTTGACCCATTGATTGATACGACACTGCACGATTTCTTAATCGGCATTTCTATGATTATTAAAATAGTGTGTTAAAGTGATACTGAACTATTTTTGTATGTGTTGAATTGTAATATATTGATAAAATGTTACATGTATATGTTACAATAACACAAAATAGACAAGAAAAATTATACATTGAAGACGAAATTCATAAAATGCAACATGCTGGCGAATTTGAATGTACAGACATTTTCGATTTCAGAATAAAATATCTGGCTTACAGTATTTGGCATTTTTCGACACAAGTTGGCAATTTTAATTGTCGGTTAATCATAGGTGTTAGTCTTTGATCGGCGTACACTACGTTTTGCCGTGGAGTCAAAATAATGTAGGTGCGACTGTCCGGGTTGACAAAATAATGTAGGAGCGATTGTCCGGGTTGGCAAAATAATGTAGGAGCGACTGTCCGCCCTGTCAAAACATCGTAGGAGCGACTGTCCGCCCTGTCAAAACATCGTAGGAGCGACTGTCCGCCCTGTCATATACATCGTGAAGCGACTGTTCGCCCTGTCACATTTAGCGTAGGAGCGATTGTCCGGATACCATGTCGGATTACTAGATAATGCAGTATTTCAGTATATTATTATAGAAAAAAGAAATCTGGTTTAATTTGTACTGAAACAACTTAATTCTGACCTCAAACATTTTATTGTTGTACTGACATATGTTCTGTAAAAAACATGTTGTCTTCCTGTACCTATGAAGTTTCATGATCCTAGGCGTAAGTGTTCTTGAGTTATCATCCGGAAACCATCTGGTGGGGACGGAGACCCCACGACACCAGTTCATAATATGATCTGCAAATTTTCTCTTAAACTACATCCAAGAACGAGTCACTGTGGCATTAACCTTAGACCTAGTGACATCAAAATCAATAGGAGTCATCCGCCAGTCATGATCAATGTACCAATGAAGTTTCATGATCCTAGGCGTAAGCGTTATTGAGTTATCATCCGGAAACCATCAGGTGAACGGACCGACCGACCGATCGACAGACCGACCGACCTACCGACCGACGGACGGACAGACGGACGGACCGACCGACCGACATGTGCAAAACAATATACCCCCTCTTCTTCGATGGGGCATAATTAGACAGAGATTTCACTTTATATTAATTAAAATCAGCTGTTTACAAGCAAACAAAATACAACACAATAAGTCATGCGACCGGGATAATTGACACGCAGAGATATCAATATCGTGTTTTGACATATAAGCACCTCAATTTCAACAATCAGTATCAATATGTGTTTCACCAAAATGCAAATTGTTCTAATCTGATGTCTTGTAAGTAAACTAGTAAATATTAGACGTGCGGTTTCAATATTAGTTGCAAATGTTAATTCCCTTCATAACTTACAATGTTAACCAGTTCATAAAACTATCATCCAACTTCAATATTCTACCATTACTTATAAATTGTATAATGCATATATAATGTAGGTTATGAGCGTGTATATACGTTATTGCTGAATTTATAAATATTGTTGTTGTCTGCTTTTGAATAATGTTATGTATATGTATATAAATTGGGGCAAGGAAAATGCAAGCCATCTGTCATTTCCGGTATTTAAATACATGTACATGTATTGTGATCGACCATATTTAAGAAACAATTAATTTGTAAAAAAAATACATTTACCTATCAACATTGAAAGGCAGTCCGCGCAGAAATATCATAATTGAATATGTATTCTAATAGCGAAAATAGGGGAAGAATATTCGGGAGCCGATTGCCTGAGTGACAAAGCAAACTGATGCCGATTTTCCAAGAGGACAATTTATTCGAGGGTCATTTGTCCTAGTGGACACATTTACGAGGAACCCATTGTCCGGGAATGCCAAAAACGCAGGGAGCCGATTTGCAGGGTGCCGTTTGTCTGGATACAATGTGTTTGGACCTTTTAATATTTTAACCTATTTGTAAGATAATTAAACATAATATGCATGTTTACAAAACAATTAGTACTGTCCCCCTACTCTAGCTCTAACGGACATAAATTCAGTTCGGACGACTACCAACGTTTTGAGCTTCAAATGAGCTCATCAAATTTTACTAACAATTGAGATAGTAGTTTTATTAAATAAACACAATTTAGTATTTTCCATAGCATCGATACTTGAATCCTAAATAGATTATACACCAGTAACACATGTGAAACTGCACAATAAAAATGCCACAAAGCAAATAACATTTGGGGCGGGCAGACGTTGCTATATTATGTCTAGAGTGTCGTGTGTCATTTAAAGTTAAGTTATATAATTAAGCGTCAACAGTATTATTTACTGAAAGTTTTTTCGACAGAGCATCAAAGCAGACTTTCGCCTGGTTGAAATTAATTCATTACACCGTGCGATAGTCTAATTTATTACCGAATAATTATTCGTATCCCTGATTCGTTGAGATGTAACGTAACAACCAAATATCTGAACAGGATCATCACTCATTATCACATTAATGCTGAAACATACATGTCTTAAGGCGTGACAGAGTGCACGATGTTGCACGTATATTTTGTTAAATTGGTCTTTTTGAATTAAGTTAGATAAATATATCCAATTGCACATCATGAACTACACTTAATTTTGTCAAGAACTCGGCAATAGCAACGCAAAAATAACAGTAAAAAAATCCGAGAGCCAGCTTACATGCGCGAAGAAATAATACTAAACACGAAACCGGGAGCCAAAACGCCCATACGCGGACGAAACCGGGAGCCAAAACGCCCCGCATGCGCGTATGGGTCAATAATGGTTACACTAAACCTATATTTCCCACAGGCAAAAATGTCGCGTAATACGCTAAATAGGTTGCACCTGGCTCCGATCCTAATTAAAAGTCCCGGCCGAAACTAGGTCAGCCCGACAGGCAGTCGACGGCTGGTCAGCGTGCACTAGGTCTCTTCCGGGGGATAACTCTTGTTCGTCCGAAAGGGGCCCTTAAAGGGGCATACCCGCTCACTGGGAAATGACGCGTACGAGATGAAGGCTAAATAGGCTGCATGCACGGGGCCGATCCTAATTAAAAGTCCCGGCCGAAACTAGTTCAGCCCGATGGGCAGTCGACGGCTGGTCAGCGTGCACTAGGTCTCTTCCGGGGGATAACTCTTGTTCGTCCGAAAGGGGCCCTTAAAGGGGCATACCCGCTCACAGGCAAAAATGTCGCGTAATACGCTAAATAGGTTGCACCTGGCTCCGATCCTAATTAAAAGTCCCGGCCGAAACTAGGTCAGCCCGACAGGCAGTCGACGGCTGGTCAGCGTGCACTAGGTCTCTTCCGGGGGATAACTCTTGTTCGTCCGAAAGGGGCCCTTAAAGGGGCATACCCGCTCACTGGGAAATGACGCATACGAGATGAAGGCTAAATAGGCTGCATGCACGGGGCCGATCCTAATTAAAAGTCCCGGCCGAAACTAGTTCAGCCCGATGGGCAGTCGACGGCTGGTCAGCGTGCACTAGGTCTCTTCCGGGGGATAACTCTTGTTCGTCCGAAAGGGGCCCTTAAAGGGGCATACCCGCTCACAGGCAAAAATGTCGCGTAATACGCTAAATAGGTTGCACCTGGCTCCGATCCTAATTAAAAGTCCCGGCCGAAACTAGGTCAGCCCGACAGGCAGTCGACGGCTGGTCAGCGTGCACTAGGTCTCTTCCGGGGGATGACTCTTGTTCGTCCGAAAGGGGCCCTTAAAGGGGCATACCCGCTCACTGGGAAATGACGCATACGAGATGAAGGCTAAATAGGCTGCATGCACGGGGCCGATCCTAATTAAAAGTCCCGGCCGAAACTAGTTCAGCCCGATGGGCAGTCGACGGCTGGTCAGCGTGCACTAGGTCTCTTCCGGGGGATAACTCTTGTTCGTCCGAAAGGGGCCCTTAAAGGGGCATACCCGCTCACAGGCAAAAATGTCGCGTAATACGCTAAATAGGTTGCACCTGGCTCCGATCCTAATTAAAAGTCCCGGCCGAAACTAGGTCAGCCCGACAAGCAGTCGACGGCTGGTCAGCGTGCACTAGGTCTCTTCCGGGGGATAACTCTTGTTCGTCCGAAAGGGGCCCTTAAAGGGGCATACCCGCTCACTGGGAAATGACGCATACGAGATGAAGGCTAAATAGGCTGCATGCACGGGGCCGATCCTAATTAAAAGTCCCGGCCGAAACTAGTTCAGCCCGATGGGCAGTCGACGGCTGGTCAGCGTGCACTTCCGGGGGATAACTCTTGTTCGTTGTATGTTTCAACCTATGTATTAAATAGGCTAAATAGGCTGAACATGCTATTAAATAGGCTAAATAGGCTAATTAGGATGTACCGTATGTTTCAACATTTGTACTACACTTTCTAAATAGGCTGAAAAGGATGTTAAATAGGATCAATAGGCTAAATAAGATGTATGTTTCAAGCTATGGCTAAATAGGCTGAAAAGGCTGTTCAATAGGCTAAACAGGCTTAATACGATGTTTGTTTCAACCTATGTTCTAAACTTTCTAAATAGTCTGAAAAGGCTGTTAAATATGATAAATAGGCTAAATAGCATGTATGTTTCAACATTTATACTAAATAGGCTAAATAGGCTGTTAAATAGGCTAAATAGGATGCATGTTTCAACCTATGTACTAAATAGGCTAAATATGCTAAATAGGCTGAAAATACTGTTAACTATGTACGTTATAGGCTAAATAGGCTGAAAATGGTGTTAAATAGGCTAAATAGGCTAAATAGGATGTATGCTTCAACCTATGTACTAAATAGGCTAAAAAGGCTAAATAGGCTGAAAATGCTGTTAAATAGGCTAAATAGGCTAAATAGGATGTATGTTTTAACCTATATACTAAATAGTCTAAATAGGCTGAAAATGCTGTTAAATAGGCTAAACAGACTAAATATGCAAAATAGTATGTATGTTTCAACCTATATACTAAATAGGCTAAATGGGCTGTTAAATAGGCTAAATCGGCTTAATAGGATGCATGTTTCAACCTATGTACTAAATAGGCTAAATAGGGTAAATAGGTTGGAAATGCTGTTAACTATGTACTTAATAGGCTAAATAGGCTGAAAATGCTGTTAAATAGGCTAAATTTGCAAAATAGGATGTATGTTTCAACCTATGTACTAAATAGGCTATTACATAGGCTAAATAGGCTAAAATAGGCTAAATAGGCTATATAGGCTGAAAATGCTAATAAATAGGCTAAATAGGCTACATAGGATGTATTTTTCAACCTATTTACTAAATAGGCTAAATAGGCTAAAATAGGCTAAAAATGCTGAATAGGCTGTTAAATTGGCTAAATAGGCTAAATAGGATGTTTGTGTCAACTAATGTACTAAATAGGCTAAATAGGCTGAAAAGGCTGTTAAATAGGCTTAATAGGCTAAAATCGGCTAAATAGGCTGAAAAAGCTGTTAAATAGGCTAAATAGGATGTATGTTTCAACCTATTTACTAAATAGGCTAAATAGGCTAAAATAGGCTAAAAATGCTGAATAGGCTGTTAAATTGGCTAAATAGGCTAAATAGGATGTTTGTGTCAACTAATGTACTAAATAGGCTAAATAGGCTGAAAAGGCTGTTAAATAGGCTTAATAGGCTAAAATCGGCTAAATAGGCTGAAAAAGCTGTTAAATAGGCTAAATAGGCTAAATTGGATGTATGTTTCAACCTATTTACTAAATAGGCTAAATAGGCTAAAATAGGCTAAAAAGGCTGAAGAGGCTGTTAAATTGGCTAAATAGGCTAAATAGGATGTTTGTTTCAACCTATGTACTAAATAGGCTAAATAGGCTAAATAGGCTAAATAGGCTAACTTCACACACGTGTAATTGTATTACCTTAAATAACAACCGGTAATTCGTGATGCATGTGTGTAAGCTATTTCAACTACACATGTGTTTTAACATAAATACAAATTAGGATCACACTATTGCGTTCATTTTGTGTATACTTAGCAATATACTTAGCAAATCTTTTACACACGTTACTATATGTGTTCAGCAATTTAAATCAAATATGAGTGACTTTTTTATCGAATCATGATACAAGCATAAACACACACTGTTTGGTGAATATAATCCCAGTGGAATTGCTTCATGTTTATCAAATTACTGATGTTCATATGTATCATTGCATTTTATGAAGCTCTTGAAAGACCGCGTTCATTAGAATGAAAGACTGGTTAAAAGCTTATTGGTAATTTGTTCACCATTAACAGACATACGATACATGTGGTGGCTAGAGCATTTGCAAGTCTGGTTTATTTTTTGTTCGTTTTTTATGTGTCATACCGTCGGGAAGTTTTTATCATACCACCACATTGATATCTGCTTGGTATCCTGTTGCCTGATATCTTTTTTTATATCACGGTCAACAGGAAGTTCATATATCAGTCATGTGTGGAGGCTACTTAGACTTAAGTACAATGTTTTGTTTTATTGTAAAACTGAATAAGATTTAACAAAACAAACAATTTGATACCAATATGTATTACATTTAATCCGCAAACAACAACAAAAACAGAAAAAAAGGTATTTTACAAATATTAAGAATGAATAAGTACATTCTGATGACGTCATGTAACAAACGGACTACTTTTTTTGACACGCCTTCATATGCAAACATCAAAGGTCAAAGGTTATGTCAAAAGTTCAGCACTTAATATAAACAGACCAAACAAATAAAACAAACAATAAAAAAGCAGTAAAAATAGTAAAAAATAAAATAGTAACACACTTCACAATAAAACCCAATGTAATATGCATTAAATAATGAAATAATTTTAAAAATAAATTATTATTAAGGTTACATTTGTCGTCTTCTACAGTTTACCAATTTTGCCACATGAATTGTGTTTGATAAGGCTCGTTAAAAGCTAATTTCTTTTGAAAATAAGGACTTAAACGTAAAAAACATATATAAATACAACAAATAAACATTACCATGTCAGACTTTGTGGATGGAGGTAAGTTTGACATTGTTTGGGACGGTTTAATGGAGGAAGTTGTTATGTCTGAGGAAGACTTTGCCAATCAGTTTGGAATAAATCCGAGTGTGTTTAATGAACCATTTGATGAAATCACGAATCCAAATGTCAATTTAAATAACAGTTATTTACAATCCCTTACTGAAACAAAATCAAAAACTGAGAACAGTGAAAACATAGAAATAACAACCGAAGATGTACAGAAATTAATTAAAGCCGAAGATAACAAAAACACTATCCGGAAAACACTGGCAGATGTCAGTCGATTTCAAAAATGTCTTGCCAAGAAAGGCAAAACGAAGGCAATCCACAATTTATCAGTCGACCATCTAGATGAATATCTTGCCACATATCTGCTCTCCATTCGCAAGAATGATGATGATGAATACGAGCCTGTCACATTGCGTAGCATCGTGGGAAGCACTGACGGAAACTTCAAAGAGCAAAGTACCCATACTCTATCTTCCGGAGCAGTGGTCCAGATTTTCCCTCACACGTGACTGCCTGAAAGCAAAGCAAAAAAATCTGTAAAAAACAAGGAAAATGTATTTTCAATCACTGTTTAATCACGGCAGAAACTTGGTGAAAAAAAATTGCCAAGATGTTGAAAAACTATGGCAATCGAGGCCGGTTTTGAAAAAACAAAAAACATAAGTAATCATTCTGCTAGAAAACACCTTTTTCAAAAACTAAGGGATTCCAATATCGCACCCACCGAAATCATGCAAATAACAGGACACAAAAACGTACAGTCAATAACCAATTACAGTGAAATTTCCGAACAAACACAAAAAAGATGTTCAAACCTTTTGGCAACATGTTCTACTGCAACTCCATCTGTTTCATGCACTTCTGTCAACACTTCCGAAATGAACATTTCTCTCCCCACCTAGTTGCAATAATTCAACTCTCAGCTTTATAACCCAATGGTTAGCTGATAGTTGCAATGCGCCGGCTCTTGCCCTTGGGTGCAAAATTTAATCAACAATGCAATGGTTAAGGAACACTGAAACTGCAAGATCTTTTCAACGTTTACCTGTCTAAACCACGAACTCATACGAATGGTACCATTTAAACAATAAATAATTGCGTTTTATTGACTTAGTTTTGCTTTCGTATCCGCCATATTGGAAAATTGACCCAATATTGGTTAGGTTGCATTACACCAATATTTTGCAGATGTGTTATTCGATACAGAATACACTGTTTCAAATTTAAACATAAAACATGTCAGCGAGGAAAGTGTGTTGAAACATCGTCGTATTTTTATAGGGTGCATGCAAAGGATAACATCCGTAGGTTGCCATTCAGGTAAATTTAACATGTTTATGAAGTTTATTCATTATTTTCCTTAATTTGTCTCGAACGACGTCTGTTTAGTGAAGCGCGCGGATTCTCTGCGCTGAACTGCACCCATGTTTATGAAGGGGTGCATATGAACTGCCAGAGCCGCCATAGCAAAAATTTTCAAAGGCTCTGGCAGTCCGTTTATATGGACTATCTCCCCACCCACCCGGCAGTTTCACAAGCACAGTTTCCTGGCCAAAATCCAATAAATGACATGTTTTTTGGAGCTGTACTTAACGTGCAGAACCTCAATATCTACGAACAACCACCACAGTAAATTATACGCGCAGTATATATTCCAAATTCTAATAAAAACATCATTCAATTTTTTACACGTGTTGACACACTGCGAAGACGTGAACGACTGCACTGGCCTTGACATGTTACAACGGTTATCAAGTTTTGCCTTTAAAATGTATAATATATGCTTTCATTTTGTGTAATAAAGTATTGCTGCTTAAAGTTTTGTTGCAAAATTAAAGAAGAAAGAGAAAGAAACAGCGTTATTAAATTACATTAAATGGCGCTACTTTTCGTGTTGAGGAACCATGCAATTTTAAGAAAGATTCATACGCGATAAACGAATGCAGCGGCTCCAGGGCGTAGCGATTATTTTTCATTATATCTTGAAAAACTGGGTAAGTGGTGTCAGTGGTATGATAAACAGAAAGACAGGTTACTGCCTGATCGTTTTGTAATATATCAGGCTCGGCACGAATAAAATAACGGCTCGGCAAGCCTCGCCGTTATTTTTTTCTAAGCCTCGCCTGATATATTACAAAACGATCAGGCAGTAACCTGTTATTCTCTATATATTCCACTGCATGATATGTTGTAGTTTGTTGGTGCACACATTAATTCGTTGATTCCTTTTTTAGAGACAAAAACACATTTTATTTGATTTAAAATGTGCTGATGAGTTTGCGTTAAATTTATGTATCCGTCAACTCACGAACTGAAATAATTATATTAGAGTAAATACCGAACACAAGTACCACAGTTGCACAGATAACACACCGTCCTTGTAATTGCAAATAAAGCAGGGCCTCACAAAATGTGTCGAAGTTAAATTTGCATGGGAAGATTATTTATGTAATTAGTAATACGGATATACTTGATAATATCAGGTTTATAGTCTCCTGAAAATTACTTACACTGATCATTGTTGGCATTATTTTCCATATACAATAACATATGGGAACATGATGTTTCAATTAAAACAGTTAATCAGTAATGAAGCGTATGCTGTTATTTCTTTATTAATGATGATAACATATACGATATAAACTTACCTTTTCGCTCTGCTGTTTTTCGAGAACAGTCGGAAATGAAGAACTGGATATTGTATTGTTCTGTTAAATGGCAGTAAAAGGTGATAAAAAATATAATAACCTGTTAGAAATAAAACGACGCGATACAATACACGCTAACCTTATTTCGGGTTTGCAGCAAGTAGACAGTAAATGATTTATTGCCGTGGACGACATTGATATCGCAAACACCTTCCTCGTTTTTCGTTCAGTCATGTTCGTGTTCGTGTGTATCGCTTGATCAATATGGTTAGAAAATATGAGGTAAAGGTGTGTAATGTATTCTTGAATATTGTACACAATTGCGACATTCAGGTGCAAGTCTTTAATTTTAAAGACAAAGTACACCAAAACACAAAAGTAACAGTATTTACTTGGTATAAAAAGTAAAGAACAGTATTTGTTACATAAAAATAAATGTGAATGTAAAAAGCATTAAATACTGCTGGTGCTAGAAACCGCTTGAAATAAATGAAATACATACTTATTTTTTTCTTGTAACGAATGTAGCTTACTTACATATATTTACATGTTTCGTGGGGTATCACCTGTTTTGCGTGCATATGAAACTATGTAATAAATGGTAACACAATCTTTATTATTTTACTGATTCAGCAGGTTTTCTTAAGATTTTGTTGAAGCAATTTTAGAGAAAATGGAAATGAATATTATTGTGTTCTTGTAAAATAATGCATTATCTGGTTAATAGACGTATTGTTATTTAAATCAATCTCATTCGAACAACGTAGCGTTAGTATTCATACGAATCCGTGAAGAGAATACGAAATATTCAGGAACGTAAATATGGATTTACAACTTCAATTTTGATTAAATAGGAAATGAAAGAGTATTAAATAGATTGCTTTTAGAGCACGATACAAATACAGAGAACCTAACAGCACGATCTAAACATGATAGCTGCGCAATACATTTCTTTTTTTACCAATACTATCTGTCTTAAATTGTATATAATTTGATGCGCTTTCAGGATGTTAGTTATTCCCATTTGTTCCATATAACATTATCCCTTGTGCGAATTACATCAAAGGCTGACGCACAAAAATCGTAAGCATTTCTGGGAACAAAATACACTAAGCTGATCGATAATGTTATTAATGTGTTAAGCTAAAACATTTGACACGAATAAATACATTACTCAGAAGTTATACATTCTAATTGTAGAGCTTCAATTTGTGTTCAAAGAGGATGGGCTGTGTATGCGATACTATCAGCCTTCATCTTTGAACAATCGGCTTAATTCTTACGCTTTTATGGAATTTTCCATTTATAAGAAGGCTATCCTAAATAGGACTGAAGGTCTACTTAATCATTCAGCTGGGTTAGACTGATATTTGCAAAATGTAATGCAATGCAATGTCTTGTTACAATATTAAAATACACAATAGCATATCGCAATGACACGTGTATGCATATTGTTATTATTTATACTGCTAGTTATGTTATTAAAAAGACTGAAATGTAATTAAGCGACCAGCGGATGGAATGTCTTACAAATTGAAATATTTTCAACGGGTAATACAGGACCGCTTACTCTTTGAATTCGTAAAGCCGAAAGCAAGTAATGTTTTCAAAAGAGTAATTAGCCTTCAACGATAATGTTAATATGTATAAGGCTGTAAGGCTGCTAAAGACTTAATATGCTATGTGTTCTAATTGCTTCTCACCTTGATACCCTGATACTGTCAAGAATTCCAAAGAATAACACTAATTATGATCTTACTTAAAGGATCGATATAAGAAAACTCAACATACCCAAAGTAAATTGAACCTTACCATATAACAAATACATTTATATTGGTATGTAATCTAAGAGGCACTAGATCTTTTGGAAAAAGATTACAACGATAAATGTATTAAATTTAATAATGCCGCCTGAGTCCGCTTTAAAATTTGACATACTCGATTGTGTAATATGATATTGCTTTCACCATCAATTCGCAAAACAGAAATGTCATAATCATTCAAACTTTCATAACAGATTTAACCAGCATTAGTAATAGTCGACATATGACACCATTAGTGCTACAAGTAGCATTGATTAAACAAATAATTTAAAAGTGTGCCTGACATTATATGTTAACCCTTAAAAAACATTATACACTAGTTATTACCCTAAAAACACGTGTATTCTATATTTGATAATATCGTAACCAACTCAAAAACAATAGGGCTTGAGAAAAATATACTGTGTTATTCATTTTAGTTTAAACATTTAAGTAAGCTATACAAATATTTTGTTACGGTCTATGAATTAAAAATGTATACATCGTGCCATCGGTAACCTGTATTGGACTCGAGTTCGTGACCTTTCATAACAAAACTTGATGATCTGTCACAGGGCAATTCAGACTCTTTAACTTAAGTTAGATCTTAAGGTAATGTATACAACTTGTTACTAATAACCATAATTTAGATTGCATTAGTACTTTGCCATGAATGCGCCATCTGCGTTACAGCCTGTGAAACTGTTAAAATAGCATATATCTCTCTGTGATGTCGTAAACAACGTAAAACGCAATGTTACAGTAAATCAAATACAAACAAGCCTTATTTGATTACAGTTGACAAATACAATTATTATGATGATGTTTTATGTATTTGTCATTTTGTTCATATGAAAAGAAACGATTTCCTATGAGGCACTGTCTTCACAAGTACAGCTTTACAAGATGTTTCTGTCCTGAAGTAGTTTTTGTTATATAACACCCTAGTTAAATAAGCACATATCTCTATGTCAAGTCGTAAACAACTTACAATACAATGTTACAGTAAATTAAATACAAACAAGCCTTATTAGATTACAGTTGACAAATACAATTATAATGATGATTTTTTATGTATTTGTATTTATTTTTTTCATATGAAATGAAACGATTTCCTATGAGGCACTGTCTTCACAAGTACAGCTTTACAAGATCTTTCTGTCAGCAAATAGATTGTGTTTTGTTATATAATACCCTAGTCTTATCATGGTGTTTTGAAGTACTGGCTTTTTGTCAAATTTGTCACAGAAATATGCTCATACGCGAACGGTCCGATAGCTTGAAGTTCACCATAATATTATTATGCTGTCACAAATGTCAATATAGAAAATGAGAGCAATATCATTTGTATTGATTATTAACACTCAGATTTCTTATTCAATCAAATGTTGCAAATTTATCTTCTTCATCATAAAGTGTTTTTTGCATTTCGCAAGTAATTTGATAAAAAGCAGGAAACTAGTAGTATTTAACCATGGTTATATGGTATATATGGTCTCATATTTCTTTCATTTTAATGATCCATTCGTGTGTTACATACACTTTTAAAATTGTAAGACGTGTTAATTAAAATTAACTACGACTTAATTGCAACGTTGTACCACCCGTAAGAGACATACGAATCTTCATTTGATATTCCTCTATGGCCACTCAAACGATTTTTACTGGATAACAACAATATGCATACACATCTTTTTTAGATAATCATTTACGTACAAGTAAGTTCTTCAAAGTGCAAGCCTGACAATCTCACGATATCTAAAATATGTATGCACCCCACTAGTCCGTCTCTTTGCATTGCTTCATGGGATACTATCAAGGTTTTACCATTGTATTTTAGAATCCCCTTGACACAATAAATATTTTGCTGCAGGACTTGATAAAATCGTTTGGGTGTGTCGGAAAATTAAAAAAAAAGAAAATTATACATATATCGTACAATAAAACCTATTGAGCTATAGTCACGGTTCACCTATCATTTTCTTCAACCACAGTTTGCTTTAAGAGAAAAAAGAGAATATTACGCAGTGTAATATTTCTGTCAAATCGGGAAACGTTATTAATTACTACTGCCTACAGTTTTTATGTCAGTGGAAAACACGTCTAGATAAATAGAACCATTATTAAACGCAACTGTCATTGATGATTCTTAAAAGAACGAAAACTGTTTCTGCAAATTGGTGATTTATTTCATGACAATTCTTGGCAATCAAGCAGACGTTAGACACATGTTATATGTGTCTCTCGCCTTCATTTGCAATTGATGAATTGAGTCAAAAGACATAAGCATTTATTATGGTATTTTACGAAATCGTCCAACCCCGTTTAGTAGCTTAGACGCTAGGCATTTATCTCTTCCATAGCCACACATGACTTTTTTCAACCTTTGTATTCACTATTACCGTTACACAATGTTCACTAGATGCATGAATCTTTTATATATCCGTTTATAGTTTTGATAGTTATTTAATAATATTATACGTTTCTATTGTGATAAGCTTGAAGCTAATTGTGCACACTTGTTTTTAGCAACGAATGGAACACTGGGCTTCATGCATGTGCGTAAAGAGCTGTCCACAATGGATTAGGCTGTTCGGGCCACAAAGGCTAATCAGAGACGACACTTTCCAACAAAACTGGATTTTCTCTAAGTCCACGTGTTTTTCCAGAGCGCGGCTCTTTTTGCACCTTATATTGAATGGTACGTCTATTATTAAAGTAAGCTTTAAATTGAATCACTATTTCAATATATTGTTACTGATCATTGAATGCTTATCAAAACGTTTTCATTTTAAACGTAACCCAGGGATATCACACCACTCTGCACAAAATGACAAAACGTAACACAACAATAATAAATCAAAGTACTGGCAGTACTGGTGTGACGATGCTTTTGAAGAGGATGGATATAAAACATCAATTCAAGTTTATCTATATCACCACAATTGTGTATGTTGATACGAACATTTGGGTACGATAAAAAAATTGGGTACGAAAATTTTGGGTACGAAAAAAAATTTGGTACGAAAAGAATTTGCGTGCGAAACATTATTGGTACGAAAAAAAGTTTAGGGGTACGGGGAAGTAGTACCCGTGGGTAACTTGACCCATTGAGCGAAACTGGGAGGCGGGTCACATTCTTGTTCATTAAGTATGGCAATACCTTCATGATGATTGTCGAAAGTAGGTATGAGCACATAGCCGGACCATGTGAGCTCAATCGTATGAGCACTTGACTATCCGAGTTCGCCCACGAACATATGGATTAACTAATAGCGAAATGACCTTATACATGTATATGCTGAAATCTAACAATCGAACGAAATATCAAACATGGTATGTACACTTAGGTGGTTGTGTAATTTCTGTTAGAATATCGTATTCAATATGTAAATTTTAAATGAATGTGCCCGCACTTGAATTTGTTGCCTTGTTTGAGTCAATACGCGCCTAGGCTGCACCCAGTGTGTGTATTTGTGCTTTTCCAAGGTAATGAGTTACCTCCGCGCTGAGGCTGCATAATGTTGGGACCCGGAGTGTGTCCAGCACTCCTACCTAATAAGATTAGATTGACGACAGTTGGGACGAATTTAGAATGATAGCTGCAATTTCCAGCTATTTGTTTTGTACTGAAATACTTTGAAAATTTTTTATATGGTCAAATGCAGTGGGGGGGGGGGGTGCGATTATCCGGAAAAAAACACCTGTCCGGAATGGTGACCACAAAACAGACAAAATAAAACATTGCGCCGGGAATGGGAATCGAACCGGTGTCGTAAAGGTGAAAATGCGAACGTCCTTACCACTGCGCTAGCGGGACGGACAATTACGCAATGAAATGTTGTTTTATCAATATATATCATAGCAGTGCAGCGTTTACAATTTGCAGGTTCGCATTCTTTAGTTGTGTGATCACGTAAAAAGTTAATTTTACATGTTTTTATTCGCAATTTATTTACTAAATCGAGAACAAATATCAAACAAAATAGAGAAAATATATAGTTGTTTCATTGGTCTATAAAAATAAAATGGATGTAAAATTATTAATTTGAAATTAACGTTCTGATACACTTATTGAATCTGTTTCCCCAGGATATGCTGTTCTATTAATATTTACCTTTATCAACACGAACGACAACTCTGCTAGGAGAATGTTATCAATGAAAATCAACGAGCAATCTCCTACGCAGTGGCGAATGCCAAGGGAAGTAACTGAAAAATCGAGTTATCTCAATCGGACTGGCTCGGTCTTTTACATAGGTTGCCATTGTGAATAATTTTTTTACTGGTTATCAAACCTTGGACGATGCTGTTCCAGCATCGTCAAAAACGGGTCAACGTTGGAAATGCCATAGCAACGCATTGCGGTTTTAGCTGGTTTTATTGAGCACTATATCATTTAGTCCAGATATATAAACTTATTTTTTGCTACGCGTAATAGTAAACACTTAACAAGGTGTATGAGATGACGAACATTTTCGTCAAAGCACGCCTTTCACTGGCATGTTTTAATTAACATCTTTAACATTATTGGACACTTATTGGAAAATCAAGCTCTCAAAATACCAATTTAAAAAAAGTAATTTACAATCCAACGTTAGCCATGGAGAACTTTTCCTCAATTTTGCAATCAATGTAGTTAGAAATACGTGCGTTTCTAGTTTGCATGAAGCCAATGGTATATTGTCTGTTTAATCAGTATCATTCACGTACTGTGAAATGTAAGAAAATTAAAAAAGACATATTTTGTCTCACAACATTCATGTATGTACGTGTTTGAAATATGTTTTTATTAATATATCTGCCATAACAAATACAATAATTCATTCTAAAAACAAATACTGTTAATGTGTTTTAACAGTATGCATGTGTTTATGTTTATGAATATTTTAACCTTCATAATAATTAAGTATTTTTGCGTCAAGTAACAATAAGGATTTGTCGCAAATGTCCAGGTGTGTACGATCTGTTTATCTCGGTATTTCACCGGAATGTTTTGAGATAATTATCGATATTGTTTGTCATGTTTTGTAATGATTCTTGGTATTTCTTGGTATTTCACTGCATGCTTTCACTGCATAATTCTCGGTATTTTACGGCATGTTTGTGTGATAATGTTCGGTATAAAATAACAACATATGTATTGATAAATCTCTGTAATTCACGGCATGTTTTGTGATAATGCACGGCATTTTACGGCATATTTCGAACTGTAAGATAGACTGAAGTGTTAAGTTTAAATCATGCAGACAATGCATAATTATCAATGTACAAGCTTTAACCGCCTATAGCAATATTTCATTGAAAGATTGCATGACTGTCAAAGCATGCAAAATAAATCTCGCGTCGTCAAATCATTGATGGCTATATCATACATAACGAACTAATCAATTTAGAAAGATTTACTTTTCTGTTTTAAATATAATACGGTAAAAGTTATTATTTAAGTTCGAGTATATCAAGCGGCGCCTTTGCAAAGTCCTAAACAACAATTTTAAATCAATAAACATGGCATTTGTCTTTGTATAAAGAATACATTATTTGGATATGCGTGCCTTGATTTATGTTTTAGAGAAGAATTTTCCGAACGCATCGCTAAAATAAATGGATACCAACACGGTGCTTCTGTATAAATGTACAAACACACTTTGTATCAGCAATAGAAACATCGTATAGCAAGACATTGAAGGTCTATGTGGTAGCAAGGCCTAATATGAATACACAGCTTCAAAAATGCGCCTTAATCATCCAACCATGACCTTTCTTCGACAATTTTGATCGCTGCAATGCTTTCGAATGTAAAGTTGAACTATTATATGTATGAGCGCATGAAATGTGTCGGTATTCATAATAAAACAGGTCATCTGTTCTAATTTGTGTTGCGCAATATCCGGTCCTTATGTGCTAACTTTTATAAGGAGCCGAACTGGACTTTTTGCGGCACAACTTTACATTATTCAACGTGTGAGTGTCTACCATGGTAAATAAACTCAAGATCGGGAGCCAGAATAATTGGAAGCAGGTCAAAACTGTCTAATTATTTACTCCCTCATGTAAGTTTGTTGTTGCTATCAGTTGTCAGTAATTAAAAGAAATAAACATTTTATTAGTTAATTATAAGATTATAAGTACCAACAGTTCGTATAACACAAAATAGAACAATGTATAAGCAATTCGACCCCCCCCCAATCAAATCAACATATTATCGTGACATTCCTGGTGCGAAATGTAACATTATCTTGTTGTTAATCAAGTGGCCCTTCATACCAATGTCAGTCGGCGAACGGAACTAGATCGCAAATGTCAAATAAGACATCCTAATCAAATATTTGATTTCATAAATTCCAGGAAAACTCGTCTTCCTGTCTTATCTTTATTAAATGTTTGGTTTCAGATATTGACAATACTTGCTATAGCGGTTTCAATAACATTGATCTCTGAGTAAAAATGCGTCGTTGCTTTATCTGAATGATATCTATAATAATGCGTAATTGTGTACTTCATAAATTTATCAAACTCGAAGAAAGTCACATGATAAAACATATTAACAAACCAATTTACATAACCGAATATAAACAATGGCAAACTCGTGTTGTATAACATGCCACTCATAACTGAACAAGATCTGAGAGCTAAAAGTATTTTTTTTTTGCGTTTGTTTTAAACACTATTTACGGACAGTGGGTGGTTCTAATGTTCGAGACATCAATAAATATATAGTAAATATTAGCCTCGCTCTGAGAAAACGCGACTTAATGCATGTGCCTAAACTCGATTTGCGTTAACAATATTGTTCATTAAAACTAATAAAATTAATCAAAATGAAAGTGTTTCCCATGATTAGCCGAAGTAGACTGCACATAACACATCTGGGACTACATTTTACACACATTGCATTAAGCCCTGATTCGCCAGAGAGCGGAAAATATGCATATGATTTCAATATGAAACGCCTTTCGAGTTATTTTATTGTGCATCATCTAGAAGTGTTCATGTAAACTTGTTATTCTAGATTCTATACTATAAAACCGGCTTTATCTAGTCATTAACTAATCATCATAGGTAGCGGATACTTTGTTTGCAATCCATTTTCAAATTACAATTTCATTATTAATTAATTTAATGTTCAAATAATGAAGAACGTAAATAATGATAACGCATTCTCTTATGCCCATGGAATTATATACTTAGATAGGAATCTGCAATTAATATATCCACACGTCAAAGTAATTATGAGATCAACAAAAAGCGGAAATATTAAGGATATAAAATTAAAGGTTGTGTAAGGTATATCTTCCAATTTATAATGTTAAACCTTTTATCCGCAACTTGTGAGGTTTAAAAACAATGCATGATTTATATCAGCTAACGTGCCGTCTACTTGTACAACCCGTAGGCCACACTATTTTAAACTTTAACGCAAAATGTTGTTACAGTAAAGCGTGATAATTGCATAACTTTATATAACATCTGATGATTCGTTTATTGTTGTGTTCAAGCTCTTTGAACTACAGGTATGTTAACACAATGTTCTAGTTATGATCACATAAGTTAGTGTTTTTTTAACAAGTTAAGGATATTAATAGTTTTATTGTCGACTTGATTTTGTTCATCAAATTATAAATCAAATACATGTTAATGCTGGGTTTTGGTTGTGATGAATTTGCCTCTTCCCCCACTGTAAGTGCTTCATTGGTATCAAACTTCTGATGTGCATATGTATCATGGCATTTTATAAGGCTCTTGAAAGACACCGTGGATTTGAAAGGAAGCTTTGTAAAAAGCTTTTTGGTAATTTGGTTAAAAGAAATAGATAGCCGATCGGTGTGAGTAGCTGGAACATTAGCATGTCTGTTATATTCTTTTTTTGCTGATTCTACTGCTATATCTTTGAGTTATTTATATTCGTTTGCATTATATTGTGGAGGTCGTTATAAAACATATGTCATGGTCGTGGTCGTGGACTCATCAATTCAATGGTTTCTTTTTATAGATAAAAATGCCATTAATAATTGTTATAGTAAATCCCAAATATACTTACCAAAGTTGCACTGTCACAACACGCAGTTCTTGTCATTGCGAATACAGCAGCCCCACACAAGTGTGTCACGAACAAATGCGTATGGAATGTTTTGTTTAAAATTAGTTACACGAAAATAATCGATGATTATAAGGTTTATAGTCTGCTGAAAGTTATGTACACCGTAAATGTGTGTCCTTATTGTCCATGCAATATAACTCATATAGGGAACATATTGTCTCAATCAACACAGGTAAAACGTAATAAAATATGTGCTTGACTACAGCAATATATTTGACATGTTTACCTTCCCTAATCTGATAAATTTACCTTGCTGTGATAGAGTCGACTGAAAGACTTTTACTTGAAAACAATACAGCAAAAGTGTACTCCCTCATTCTATACATACCCTTATGCCCTATTTATCTTTTACGAATTGTTAAAATATTCCAGCCATCTCGGCGATAAATTTATTAGCGTTTATATCGTATTAAAATTCGCTATACATTTCGATTTTACTAGCTGCGAAATTTCTAGTTAAGTCTAGATAAAGAGCGAATATTAATACGAAAAAACACGCTTATCATTTCATTGCTGCACAATTCTTAAATAAGACAAAAAGTGTTTAACATGTCTTGCGCGATAAAATTAATCATTACATATAATAACATGATCTTCATTGCCCCAAGGAAGTCCCAGTGTGGCAACAACTGTTTGAATTTGGCGAAAGTGAGTGGCGACAACTTTGTTAAGCCCAGAGCGAAACCTGCTATGCCAATTTCAAGATTTGCATACTATAACTAGACTAAAAACTGACATTGCAGGGAAGGTTAATTTCTTTTGGAAAAATGTCAACAGATGTAGTATGTAGAACTAGTATGAAAAAAAAAGTAAACAAAGGAGTTTTTGTTACTTAGGAACACTTTATTAACAAGACATAAACAAGGAAATATTTGATGAATTTTAATACAATCTATTGACCTGTTTTGTCGCATTTTTATCAGCAAAACGATAGTGACTGTGTTAAAACATCTTCCGTAACGCACTGCATCATATGCAAACTTTCTATAAGGGATATGCGATCTCTATACTCAGACTAAACAAGAATCTACCATAAACACATATTTTTGAAAATGAGCGCAACAACTTGCAATGACCTTAAGGACAACCCTAGCAAAACAGGGACAATTGAAAACTTTTGTTTAAAATAAACAATAATTTGTGCAAGAAACTAAACATTTGGTTTAGAAGCTGCAAAAAAATAATGGTGATCCAACGCAATATATTAATCAAATTAAAAAACTAAAAGCAACAAATAAACAGTGGTGCGACATTCACCTAAATTAGAGACTGTCTCTTAATTGGTAATTTGGTAGTTTTTCTGTCGCGAAATCGCAATTCATCAAGACATATGGGCCATTGTTCAGACAAGGTCATCACGTATTTACTTTAGAAAAGACGCTAAAACATGTCAAACTAGAACGTACCTTGTCCAGAACACAATAATCCACTAAATTACTTCACATAAACGTATGTTAAAAGGTTTTTATCCGATGAAAAAAACTTTATTACAAGAATCAATTTCGTCAGCCATTGTGTGTGTTAGACTCCGGAGATGGACGCAGTGTTTCGATTGGCCAACTCACTGAGTTACACACGGTCGCCGTTATGGCGGAATTGTCCGAGGGTTCCCGAATGTGAGTCAGCACCTGTGACATTGAGCATGCGCCAAGCGTATTTGGTATAAACAAATATACAAAAAACACGGTCTGGCTTTCCAAAGGTGAAACTGCGACCCAATAATTATGTGTAAGAATTTACGCTCAGTACACTGAAACCTGCAGATTTATTTAAAAAAAAAATTTACTGGGTCGCATTAGTGTTGGGTCTTGTCCCAATGTTTAGGTACGTCCCAATAAATAGATCATAGACCCAACTATTCGGGTGTGGAATTTACAATATATATATATTATGAACTTGATTTTCGGTAAGGATTGGGTAGGACTGCACAGGCTAATCTGGAACGACGATTTACGCACATGCATTAAGCCCTATTTTCTCAGAACAAGACACACACACACACACACACACACACATTTATATATATATATATATATATATATATATATATATATATATATATATATATATATATATAGAAGGTAGGTATCTCTTGACACAGTAAAATCACCTGCATCTTCATTATTAAGCCATTACATGCCTAAATAATTGTAAATCATCTAAAGTTGTGTACGCGGTCAACTGTCGTCGCTGTCGCAGGTACGTGTATGTGGGAGAGACCGGCGTAACTCTGTACTAGCGACATTTGTTGAATCTGTTGCGTATTCGCACACAGCACAGTGACCCGTAGATGAACAGTAGCATCAACGTACAGGAATAAGCATTCATGAAAGGGCGCGAAAACAACGCCGGAAATGCAAAACGTCATATCCGTACAAAATCAAACATCTAGAAATAAACAATGGCCGCTGATGAAGACCGTTAGGTCAAAAGCTTCGGCATAAAATGAATACAGCGTTTTTTTTAAATAATACAAGTCTAATAGAGAGTCTGTTTATATAGATAGATATAGATATATGTATATATATATATATATATATATATATATATATATATATATATATATATATATATATATATATATATATATATATATATATATATATATATATATATATATATATATATATATATATAGATATAGATAGATAGATAGATAGATAGATAGATAGATAGATAGATAGATAGATAGATAGATAGATAGATAGATAGATATAGATATAGATATATATAGATATATATATATATCAGATTATGTTTCGTCAAAATGATGAAAAATGTTGTTTTGATAGTGTTAAAGTGACTTGGCCAGGCGCCCATCACCTGTGGCTACTACTAATGACAATGTGTACCCTTACCCCGGTTGACATGAAAATGCGTTATAAAATGTTGAATTGTGATTTGTCAACTTGTATTCTGTACAATTGTATAGTGTACACTTGTTAGATGTTGACTTTTTATAGATTACTAAAACCGATTTTACAACTTAGACAATATTCAACATGCTAATGTAGTTTGACATCAACTTACTTTCAGATGGATCTATTATCTTTTATTTATTATTATAACTACACTATAAGGTATATGAAGATATATATGCAATATCTTCATTTACAGATCTGTAGTTTAAGAAGTTAAATGTATGTTTATAAACATTAACACATTTTGTAGAATCGGAACATGCAACATTATACACTTAACAATTATACAAAACAGATATTAAAATGTTGCATTTTTACAATTCTCTGTTAAACAAATGAGCTGAATATTCAACACGTGCAACATTTCTGGCGATGAATATTATTGGCGGTCTTTCCCTTCCATAGGAGCATTTGCAAATCTGGTTTATTGTTTGTTCGGTGTATTTTAGGAGTCATACCGTTGGGAAATTCATATTCGACGGCATGATATGTAGTTTGTTAAAAAATAACATGTTCGTGAACACATTAATTCGTTTATTTGTTTTTAGAGACAATAAACAGATTGTATTTAAATTAAAATGTACTGATGAGTTTGTGATAAATATATGGATCAATCAACTCACGAACTAAAATAATATTAATATAATAAATCCCGAACATAATTACCAAATTTGCACAGATAACACACCGTCCTTTTAATTGCAAATGAAGCAGGGCAGCACTAAAATATATCAAAGTCCTATGTGCATGGGGAGAATTTTTAGATCACTAATAATACGGATATACTTGATAATTATCTGGTTAATTGTCTCCTGAAACTTGTTTACACTGATAATTGTTGGCATCATTTTCCATAAACAATAACATAATGAGAACATGTTGTTTCAATCAAAAAAGATAATCCGTAATGAAGCGTGAGCTAAATTACAGCTATGTATTTGAAATTTCTCTTCTTTTCCTAATGATAAAGCCACATTGATGTGATATATTACGTATGTTTAAGGTACGGTAACCTGGTAAAAATAAAACGACGCAATACAATAAGCGCTAATCTTATTTCAGGTTTGCAGCTAGAATACTGTAAATGATTCATTGCCGTGGATGGATTTCATATCGCAAATAGTTTCCGCGTTTTTTCGTTCGATAATGTTGGTGTTTATTGTGTATCGTTTGATCAATATGATAAGAAAATAAGAGGTTAATGGTTTGTTATGAATTCTGGAATATGCATACAACCATGAACATATAATTGCAAAAGTCTTTCATTTTGAAGACAAAGTAAATCAAAACACAAAAGGCACATTATTTACTTTGTATAGAAAGTAACACTTTTGTTTCATATATTGTATAAGCATGAATGTTTCATTCAATCTAAAAAGTGCTTAAAATAAAAACTTCGTAGATGTTTTCGTCACGATCTTTCATAATACTTTTAATAAAGTTCTTGTCGAAGCACATTTTCAATTTGTGTGGCTTGCAATTGGTAATAAAAATGCATTGATGTTAACAAATGAATAGCTGCTTGAACTGCATGATATTAATTTTTTGTTTGACAATCTTCAAAACCGGTTCATTTCCAAAGCACTCGTTACATTTATAATAATAGCGATTGTATTGGAAGCTGAAGCAGAGATCCTGTATTGGCTTATTTCTTTTTCGTATGGTTAATTAAAACCTTAAACATATTGTATTACTTCAATCGCACACACCAATACCGATATACGAGAAGTGTGACAAATGAACAAGTCCGTGCTGTGACAGGCTGTACAAGTATATTTGACAATAGAAAACAATAATTGATCAGAAACATAGTGTTTCGATTTGACTTATATTTTTCTGTAGTTTACAGTTCTGTATGCAACACAACTACGCGTATGAAATTTTACGACATTATGTATCACTGTTATTTAAAGGATATAATAACAATAAAGAACGTCAATGCGCGACCTTAGTAATAGACAATTTAGTTCATTAACCCAAAAGTACAATGTCAATACAATATATGCCATGGACAACATTTATTATCCACGTTGGTATATCTGAGCCTGAAAATCAAACATAGCTGTCTATATAAATTGATATATCATATATGTGAAATATGTTCAGGACGAGTCCTGTCAATTAGGCAAACATAAGGCATGCGTTAAGTGTCCAACAACTACATTTTCGGATAATGAATTTCGTCCAAAAAGATATAACATAATTATTATCAGTTTAATAGGAAATTTATGTTTACATTCGTTGATGGGAAAACTTTTGATGTAAATTTATTTGACTGATTTGTGTTTTTATCATCTTATTTGTTCAAACAACGTTCGAAAACACGAGATACGAACTGTCCAAACAATAACATACGTGGTGAATCAGGAAATACACCGAGATGATGTAGTAAAGTCTTAACCATTTTAGAGCACTTATTTTAGTTTGAAAACTCTCCATATCACATTTATTACAGCAGCTTTAAATCATAATATAAGACACAGCACGTTTTGTATGTCTAAAACTATGAGTTTTGTTTAAAATATCAACTCTACGTCAAATTTTTTAAACATTTATCATAGTTCAATAGTGGTTGAAATGAGCGAATGGATTCAATGTAATTTCACAAATGTATATGTTTAACGATATAGTAAATGAAAACTTATTTTGTAAGGAGGATTTATTTGCATAAAATTGCGAACCATGTATACAAATGAAGTATAATTTTTATTTTCTCTGGTCAAACGGGTTTTATGTATATGCATACAAGATCGGCCCAGATTGGAAAGGCTATTAAGGTACAATGTACAGATTTTCCTGTTTGATTACATATTTTGTTTGACAGAAGTCTCTTCTGAACAAAAATCCAGTCTTAGCGAAAAGTTTCGGCTATAATTAGCCTCGAAATCATGACTTGAAAATAATTGCAATATTTGGAAAAAATATACCTAAAGGAAATTGTATTCACGACTCATCATTGTGATGTGATCTGCGGATGCGTGGTAATGGCGGTGTTTTTTCTTGAGAGAAAATAAAAATGCAAAAAATTGGATTTTAATAGTGTCAAATAGCTAGATAAAGTGATTACCTTTACGTGTAGAATATAATTGGATATATCTTTGCATGTGTGAGTGCAAACAGTTGACTTTTCATTGGAGTCAATAACAAAAATGACAGAAAACGCAAGAAGAGCAAAGGTTCGCCCCAGAACAAAGAAAGTGAAAATAAGCGCGCCAACGTTCAATCACCGAACACACACATAGCTACACAAACGATGCAGAGCGCCAACGGCCAACAAGTAAGTTACTATCAAAATGGACAAAATGGACATTGCTATACTCCTGGCCCGATTCAAAATAAAAATCAGAGTTTCAATAGTTTTGTTTTGCAAGGGTATAATTCTAATGATGAATCAATCGGCGTCGCCTTCCTTTACACAGTTCCCAACACAGCCCGTTAACGTCTTCAGTTTTTGTGACAAGTGATCAATTCTCAGCCCTAATCCAGCGATTAGATAGAATAGACAATAAATTGACACAACTTGATGTGATCCAGTCATCTGTGAAAGCAATTACAGTACGTCTTGACTAGATAGATACACGGGTCAATGACATTGAGATCAAATTTAAGGACATTGAGCGCAGCAGGGAGTATGATTCCAAGAACATTGACAAAATTAAGAAAAAGCATTCTGAATTTGAAGCCTTAAAAGCAAATATAAGACAAATAGAAGAACAACAGAAAACGCTGAACACAGAAGTAAGGCATGATATTACTGATATAAGAAATCGAAGCATGAGGGACAATTTGCTTTTCTTTGGGATCCCTGAGGTTCGAGACAGCGAAAATAGAGAAAAAGATTCGGACTGTGTAGAAAAGGTATTACATTTCATAGAAACCAAAATGGGGATAGAGAGTGCAAAAAAGACAATCAAAATACACAGAGCGCATAGAATAGGCAAGTACAGTCAACACAAGACACGGCCTATTGTCGCAAAATTCGCCTATTTGCCAGATAGGGAACGTGTAAGACAAAGTTACAAAAAGCTTGAACGACCATATGGTGTCAGTCAGCAATATCCACCGGAAATGATGGAAATCCGTTAGCGCCTTATACCCATTATGCTCGAGGCACGGAAACAACAAAAAGAGGCTTACATCGTTGGTGACAAATTGTACATAAACAGGACACTTTACCAGGAGCCATCGCAACCAAGAAATCGCTAGGACGGGAGCGAGAGTTTCGTACGATGCATCGCATGGAACATCGAAGGGCTAACACAGCAAAAAAAGGCCAATAAAGACTTCAGTAAATACTTAAACCAGTTTGACATTATATTTCTAAGTGAAACATGGACTAATATAAACAGTGACATTGACTTACAAGGTTAAAAATATTTCACTCGTACAGAAAATACCAAAATCGACGTGCGAAACGTAGCAGTGGAGGAATTTTAGTTTATATCAAAAATAATATTGTTAAGATTGTTAAGCTAGTAAAAAAGGATCACGATTATTAACTATGTATTAAGTTAGATAAGACGTTTTTCCAGAATGCAGAAGATATGTATATTGTATTTACCTATATTGCACCAGAAAAGTCACCTATTCACGATATGGTCAATACAGATGCATTTTTCCAATTAGAAAACGATATATGTAATTTTCAAAACAAAGGAATAGTATAAGCTTGTGATGATTTTAATGTGAGGGTAGGGCAGAAATCGGACTTTGTACGCTATGATCGACATGTATCTCAATCAACAGATGACGAAATTGATATTTACATTCCTCGGGTATCTAATGATAATAGAACTAACGCATTTGGCGACAGATTACTGGAGTTATGCAAAGCTCGTGATTTACGAATATGTAACGGTCGAATAGGGAACGATGCGAGTGTTGGTAAATTCACGTGTTTCACGCATAATGGCGAAAGCGTTGTTGATTATTTGTTAGCAAGCTACAATTATTTTGACCATATAAGGAATTTCTGCGTTCAAGATTTTACCGAATTTTCAAATCAAGCACCACTAACATTTGATTTAAAAACAAATACAAAAAAATCTGCTCATAATATAAACGCTGAAAGTTATTACGTTAAATGGGATAATACTTATAATGATCAGTTTTTAAGGGATATAACTAATATGGCAAGCGGTTCGACGCATAATCCCAAGAAACTAGGTTTCTCATGAGAACCTAGGTTCTCAGAATGAGAACCTAGGTTCTCAGAATGAGAACCTAGGTTCTCATGAGAACCTAGGTTTTCAAATGAGAACCTAGGTTCTTTTGAAAACCTAGGATACCAAACGAGAACTTAAGTTCTCAGAATGAGAACCTAGGTTCTCATGAGAACCTAAGTTCTATGTGTCTATGAGAACCTAGGTTCTCATGAAAAACCTAGTTTCTCATGAGAACCTAGGTTCTCAAGCGTAAACCAAGGTTTTCAAATGAGAACCTAGGTTCTCATGAGAAACCTGGTTTTCGGGATTTCATAAACCTTGGTTCTCATGAGAACCTAAGTTCTCATGAGAACCTAGGTTCTCGTGAGAAACCTGGTTTCTTGGGATTTCAATAACCTAGGTTCTCATGAGAACCTAGGTTCTCTGAGAACCTAGGTTCTCAGAGAACCTAGGTTTTCAGAGAACCTAGGTTCTCTGAGAAACCAAGTTTCTTGGGATTATGCGTCGAACCGCGTGCCATAATTAACCTCCAGTTGTCTCCCATTGCTTGGTACACGCTGGCGGCATATGTGTAACATGAATAGAAATAGGCGTGAAACCGTGAATGTTTCTCCCCAAGAGCATTTTCTGAACAATGTTCAGACAATGCTCAGTAATATTCTACGAAACTTATCTGTTGAATATTTGTGACCACAGGCATTAGCCGTCAGTGACCGCCTCTTGTTCATGTTTCCGTGCATGGGTGTTATTTAGGAATGAAATTAGTAAAGTAATCGGTCGACATTGGTCTGAACACGTTAATAAAAAATTGAACTGTTTATGAAATACATCTTTAATTGTAAATATTATTTTGAGACTAAAAATTCAGATCAATCGTTACATAATATATTGTTACAGCATTAAATGAGTTTCAAATATTCAATTCCCTTGTTCGGGCCTCAAACGACTGTACGGTACAGTTTTCTATTTTAAGTATGTCTGTGACCTACATGTAGGAAGCAATCATTATGGTATAAAATACAAGTTTTATCCCTATTGATTATGTGTAATAATGTATTATTCAATAGTAAGATATCGGCAACACTGCAAGAAAAACTTATGCGCTAAAGACTTTGCGAACATATTTCAATAACTTGAGATATCTGCAAAAATAAAGTTCTTAACGGCGTGTTTTCATTCTGTCCAGCCCGTGTGCAATCATATGTGAACCCCATTGATCCTGCGCCCTGAATAATATGTGTCCCGTATTCCAAACGAGCAAGTTAAAGCCGTCCGACGCGTAATTATGAAAACCTAGGTTCTCAGAGAACCTATGGTTCCCAAATGAAAACCACGGATATGACAAGCAGTTCGACGCATAATCCCAAGAAACTAGGTTTCTCATGAGAACCTAGGTTCTCATTCTGAGAACCTAGGTTCTCATGAAAACCTAGGTTTTCAAATGAGAACCTAGGTTCTCATGAGAACCTAGGTTTTCCAATAAGAACCTAGGTTCTCATGAAAACCTAGGTTCTCATTTGAAAACTTGGGTTCTTGACGCCATGTGCAATCTTCAAGCGAGAACCTAGGTTCTCATTCTGAGAACCTAGGTTCTCATTTTGAGAACCTAGGTTCTCATGAGAAACCTAGTTTCTTGGGATTATGCGTCGAACCGCTTGCCATATAACTAAAGGAGTTAACCGGTTATGCCAGGACCTTTATCAATGCAAAGAAAATAACTTAGATACGGATGAAATGATCGAACAATTTACAGTGTTTTTAAATAATAACGGGAATAAGTATTTTAAGAAGGCTAAACAACGGCATAAATACTCACAGTTTTCAAACACAAGTAATAAATGGTTTGATATTGTATGTAAACAAAAACGAAATATATATGTTGAGAAGTTAAACAGGTACAACTTGTATAAAGATGGTCATACTAGATATGATATGCTTACAGCGAAAAAAGATTATAAGTATCAGTGCAGACAATCTAAGCGAAATTTTAACAGGAATCAATATCTTAAAATGAATGAAATGCGATTTAAAAAGCCAAAAGAATTTTGGAAACTTTTTGAAAAGAAATCATTTAATAATGCGGGTGATAATATTGACATAGATGCCTTTTTTGAACATTTTAAAAATGTATCTTCTTAAAATAGAAGTGATGATTAAGAAGATATTATCGAATACGTAACACGTCACAATACAGATAAATTGACGTCAGGGACATTTGAAGAGTTTGATATTTTATTTACAAAGAAAGAAATACGAAAGGCATTACAATTATTGGGAATAAATAAATCTCATTCAATTGAAAATATTATATACGAATATTTCAAGGCGGGAAAGGATGTGATTGATACACCACTGGGAATATTATTTAATTATATTTTTGAAAAAGAGTAATTTCCCAAATCTTGGTCAAAGGGAGTAATTATACCTTTTTTCAAAAAAGGAGATTCATTCGACCCTAACAACTATCGAGGCATAACGTTAGTGAGCTGTTTCGCCAAACTGTTCACAGTCGTAATAATTGAACGACTTAAAAAGTGGGCTATTGTAAATGATACGCTCACAGACGCTCAGTTTGAATTCAAAACCAATTATAGCACTGGGGATGCTTTTTTCCTACTAAAGGCTTTATAGATAAACAACTCAGTACTAAAAAGAAACTATACTGTTGCTATATTGACCTTATGAAATGTTATGATTCAATATATCGAAACGGAACGGACTATGGTACAAGCTTATAAAGAGCGGAATAAACGATAGATTGTTAAAAAAAAATCCGGACTATGTATGATGTAGTGAAATTATGTGTAAGACATATGGGGACGTTGTCGGATTTCTTTAATTGCGAAGTTGGATTATTGCAAGGGGAGACAATCTCACCTATACTATTTTCTACTATCGCTAACGACATCGAACTTTTTTTGAGTCATAACAATGAAAACATGATCACGTTGGACCAGCTATCTATTTATTTGTTATTGTTTGCAGATGATGCTGTAATTTTTCAGAAACACCAGAAGGATTGCAAAAATCTTTAGATAATCTATACCAATATTGTGAACGATGGAAGTTGAAAGTCAATGTAGAAAAAAAAAGTGGTCATATATAAAAAGGGAGGAAAAAATTCACAGAACGAGCCAATTTTTTTTTTTACAATGAGCTCATAGAAATGGTTCAATCATTTAACTATCTCGGCATTGTACTTTCAAGTGGTGGATCATTTATACAAACTACTCAAGCTTTATCCGATAAAGGCTATGGGGTCGCTTTTTGCAATCACCAAAGACATGTGTGTTCCTGTTAAAAAAAATGTTAAATTGGTTCGATTCTTATGTTACTTCAATACTGTGTTATGCGTGTGAGGTTTGGAGGTTTGTAAATGCTGATGATATTGAAAGAGTTCACAGAAGATTTTTGAAACGAATACTGGGTTTCAAAATGAGTACCGCTAATTCAGCTGTGTACGGGGAACTAGGGCGATACATTGTACCCATTATATATAAATCGCTATCTACGAATTATAAAATATTTTATAAAATTGTATACTGTGAAACAAACTAATTGTATATTATATAGTACACTATGTTATATGAGAAATGGTGCTGAAAATATAATACGATGTTACACTTGGATTACCAAAGTACGAGACATACTTCAAAACACTGGTTTTGTAGATGTTTGGATGTACCCAGAATCAGTAAATGCAAATGTATTAATTCCTATATTTAAAAATAGACTAATTGATATGTACATAGGTTTGTGGCTAAATGATTTAAACGTTAAAAGTTCATCAACTTTATACAAAGAATTGAAACATCGATTTGAACTATCTGATTACCTTAACATAATCCAAAACTTTAATTTAAGAAAATACATATCAAAATTAAGACTTTCGTCCCACATGTTAAAAATTGAATCTGGGAGACATACAAATATTCCTAAAAACGAACGCAAATGTAATATATGTAACTCAAATGATATTGAAGACGAATACCATTGTGTAATTGTATGTCCTCTTTATACAGATATAAGAAAAATGTATATTGACAAATTCTATGATAACCGACCTAGTATGCATAAATTTATTCTTTTGTTAACAAATAATAAATCCAAAATCCTAAATGAACTCGCGATATATTGTAAAAATGCTTTTAAAATGAGAACTGATACATTGAATGCAAACGTTGAGTAATTCGATGGCCTTAGTGCATTTTTAAAACCTTTTTATGTACTAGTTTGGTCACTTTAGCATTACTATGCATGTGCTCATTGCTTATATATTGTCAGTTTTGTATATGTAACGATGAACTGTAAATGTTCAAGTTATATGAATAAACTTTCTGTTCTGTTCTGTTCTGTTTACTTAATTCCGGCAGTAATATAAAAGCAAATACGAAATTGTAGTCGACAAATGTGGTTCCGTCGCCATTACAGCCCATACTTACCTTTGATCGCTAGAATGTCTAATATTCAATTGCACGTGCTTCAATAATCGCAGATGTATGGTACCAAAAAGCATGATTGTTTAAAATCATTTGTATCATTTCAGAAAATTGTGGTTATCTATTGTTTCAATTAAAGTCTCTATAACGCTCAAAATCAACGAAAATTTCGTTAAGTATTTCGTAAAATAAAGTTAACACCTTAACAATCAGTGTTTCTTATAGCAATAGCCAAAATTTGAACGCTAGATGTGGTATGATTACATAGATTTGTGTAGATACAAAATGCTCGTTTTTATTTATTTGTGGCCACAATTAATTCCCGCGAATATATCTATTCATACGACACACGAACACCATTTTAGTGTTCATGTGTCGTATGAATAGATACATGTATGCAAAACAATAATAAAAACGAGCATTTTGTATCTACAAACATCTATTTTACCAGACCACATCTGGCGTTAAAATTTCGGTAATTGCCATAAGGAACACTGATTTTTAATTGGTTAAGTTTATTTTACGAACAATTGTACGAAATTTTCGTTGATTTTGAGTAGTAATGTTACTTTTAAATGACCAGCATAAACAAACCTACGATAATTTCAGATTTTTTTGCACAGAGATGCACGCCGGTCATCGGGGTACGTCGAAAATTCGTTCGCACTTCGATAACAGACCAATACAAAAGCCACCAGCGAGAGCTCAGTCCTTCAGGTCTTTTTGCATCATGTTCTGTTCGTTAGGTTTTCAGACGCGGGACACTATTTGGACGATAAATGGTAAAGCAATTTGTATTTCGATGAAATCAATGCGCGTAAAAACGGTAGATTTCACGAAAAATGCAATGGAAAATCAGCATAAACTTTATGATTAGTACATATATCTAAAAAATAGAATAACAAATAATAATACATAACGTGATTACAAATCGATTCAAAAGATCACTTTATCTATTTATGTTACAACCGGTTACTGTGTGGTTTACTTACGTATTTTATGAAATTCAATTTTTTAAAGAGTCGGTTGAGATACATTTTCACACCTCTTTAACTTAATGCCCAATTCGTTGAAGGTATCCGTTTTCCGACGACTCTTTTATCGGGAATCAATTTGTCTACAACATCCTTAATCATGCATAACATCTACTAAAAAAAGCTCTTTAAACACTTATAATTCATTTAATCCTTTCAACGGCTTAGTATTTGAAAACAAAAAAGCAATTGCACTATATGCTTGAATAGCAAACACTTTCTTGTTATATTTCTAAGTAATTTTTATTTTAATTGAAATGTTATCTGAGCATCCACTTCATACTTCTCTAAATAAGATTTTCATAATTTTTGTAAAAAACAACAACTTGTTCTTCCGTGAATTTTTTTCCTAATAATACAAAAGGATTTGTAACTTTCATTATGCCGCGCGTCTCAAAAACCAATGTAGAGGCCGAACATTTAACACCTTATTTCTTTTATTGAAGTTACGTCTGTATGACCAGAGAGGGATAGTGCACAGCTTTGTCATATGCATCTGCGTTGGGAAATTTCCATACGTATTATCGCTACTGCGTAGTCTTTGCTATACAATGGTGTTGTATTTAATTGATGTGATCTTTCATCATGACACGTGTCTCCAAAACTTACATAGAGGACGAACTTAAAAAACATTATTTCTTTTTTCGAAGTTCCATCCGTATCTTGAAGTATCCGGATGACCAGAGTGATTTAGTGCACAGCTTTGTCATATGCATCTGTGTTGAACCATTCCCCATACGTATTATCGCTGCTGCGCGGTGTTTGCTTTAAATGGTGTTGTATTTAATTGATGTGATCCGTAGAGATTTTTAGTCACCGGGGTCATATCACGATAACGTACCAGCAACGCATCCAAACGCATCCAAAAAAAAGCGAGGGTTCCTAAAAATAACACAATGCATAAGAATTAACTGCCAAACAGGGATTCTTATCAGTGACGTATGCCTAATAAGGTATTTGCAATTGGAAATACAAGTTTTTAATACAACCGTTGTCATGTGTAGGTACTCACATAACAAATTAAATAGTAAAGTTGCATATAATTTGAGAATTAGTACTTTTGTTTTGTTTTAACGAGAAACATGAAAAAAGTGTCAAAGAAAGTGGATTTATGCATTTGATCTCCAATAATATGTGCACTCATCTGGATAAAATGGTAAATATTACAACATATCGTTCAGTGACAAGAACATTAAATTACGTTTTATGTCACTTGTAGTGGGGTAACATGCATATGTTGAACATTTGTATTTAACACAATATATTTTATACATAATACATGAAGTTGAGCAGATCTTACTGTTTCTATCTCGGGAACACTTACACTTTACACTTTATAAATGCCTTCCCCCATTCATTATCGCGCAATTGATTTGAGTGTAAAGTTCATATCATTTTTTGGAGTTTTCTAGTCCTTCATTAAAAGCGACAGTTAAACACTATGATATATGATAACATTTTGCTAAGTATAATAAAACAAAAATAATACAATCTTAAGGTAACCCAAAGTCCGAAGGCAATCTATGCATACAGCTGCACTACACCACTAAATGTAAAGTTATGTCAAATCTCATATAGCAAAGACCAAATGCTGTAATGGAGAAACTATCCACATTGACACAATTAAAATACATGTTTTCATTAGCATCAACATAGATGCCAGCTACTTTCTAGGAACCGATAACTTCACATATAAATTCACACTTTTGCCTTTTTCATGAAATCAATAACACCTTTAGTTTCATACCGACGCGTTGTATTATGAAAAACAATCAATATTGAGGACAACAAGCACTTTACAAATAAATTATCAAACATGTAAATATGTGTTGCATGATGCAATATGATGAAAGGTTGAAAATTGTAATATAACCTTCTTGTAAATAAGTTTAATTTTATCCTCATGAAAAAAGTCCAACAACACGTTTGTCTTACTTGAGTCCGTTGTTGCAAGGTAGAAAGTTACCAAGGTTTGCTCTGACTCCTAGTTGACAAGATGAAAATTGCCTCTGGAAACCGTACCAAGAAACGCTTGTCCAACACCTAAATAAAAAGGAAGCAAACTGCGTCAATGTGTAGATATAATGTATCAATAAGGCAAATACAGTATTGATACATAATGCAAATCTAACAGTTAGTTCTAAAATGTCGTCATTCATAAGCTGCATTTGATAAGAGTAGCATTTGTTTACTTATAGAACATATGAATAAAACCTACCGTTATAGTATTTTTGCTGCAATAATCTGCCGTCATTAGTAGAACAACGCTGGTTATCGGTATCACCTTTTTATTCAGTCGCAAAACAGCACTTTATTAACTCAAAATGTTCACACGTAAAAACTGTTAATCGGGTAGAATCATCAATACAAATATATAGCTGTAATGCTGACCAGTAACATATATGTTAAAAATTAATTGTCCTGTGCGTTTGATAGGACGATAACATAGTTCATTGTTTTACTGACAAAAGTTATACCATAAACTTATTTTATGCTTTTAAACCATTCCTCTTCATATAATTGGTTATCTGAAGGCATATGACCTTATATGCAATGCTTTATTAACCATACGCTACTACAAAAAGTGCCGTTTTAGGTAGTAAAATTAAATAAAAACATTACCCAGGAAGTAGTAAGTATTTAAAATGTATAATTTGGTAATTTAATTACAAAATGAATTGCCCTGTCCGACAGTGATGCTGTATTACCTAATTATTTCGTTCAATATTTATTGTATCATACTTCTGTGTTGAGAGACTGCAATTATTTGGGAGTTGTTCTTGTTTATGCAACACATTCAGTATTAAACATTTGAAGGTCACTTGTGTAGATGGACATATGTAGATACTAGATACAATGGACGATAGATAAATTATATTAACCACTATTTAAAATATAATGACCCCTACACAACATTATGTCAGTTTAGCTCATTTGCATACCCTTTTAAAAATGGGACCTGGTGGTCGAGCGCTTAGGAGTTCGGGCTGTTTGGCGGTGTACAGGTGTCTGTTCTCTAACCAAAACATTATGTTTCGTTTTATTTTTTATGAATTCCCCTTTTGTAGCAAATGTGAACGTGAACAAATGGGCTTATTAAAATCAACGCATTTCTTATATATATAAAATAATAACAACCGCATTGTAACGGTTATTTGTGGAAAACACAGATCCCTTCCGTATAGTCAGACACGGCTAGAATATGTAAACCAATTGCGATTTAAAAATAATATTACAATTCAGAATATTTTATGAATGATTTGTTGCATACAACATACATATAATTTTAAGATCAATTTATCAGCATAGCATAACAATAAACCAAATCAACATATTATCGTCATTCTTCGGTTCAATTGTAACATTTGTAATCAAGCTGGCTTGCAAACAAATGCCAGTTGGCAAATGAGGCTTGCTCGCAGCTTTCAATTATGACATCCAAATCCAATATTTTATCATTGAATGCCAGAAAGAACAATTCGTTATGTCATATACTGTATTAGCGTTTGTTACATGTATTCACCATACTTTATTAATTTGTAACGATATTGTATTTAATTGCATTTAAAATGAGATAAACATACTTTCCGTTAAAACATATAAGCATATGATATTATCTATCAATTAACTGTTAACATGTATTAAAGCATTTTATAATATACCGCATGGTATTTTACAAGCACGTGATATTAGTTTTTGATGCATTGGACGCTAAACATATTTCAAACGATTCTCAGATGGTCAATTTAATATTTATAGCGCTCTAATTTTATTTTCCGGCCACATGTACTATTTTACAAAGTTTCGTATCAAACGTTTCCTAAAGGAACGCATTTAATTATGTTAATGTGTCCGAATACTCTGAGTAATTAAGTTAACAAGTAATGAATTACAACAATGTATTTGACATGCATCACCTCTTGTACTCAGATAATGTAAAAGCCAAATTTCTCTTAACAATCGATTGAAAGACAATTATTGTAAAGACAGACACAGAAAATCATAAAATATATTACTGCATATGCACACTTCTAAAATGAAATGTAATTTTGAACAGTTGAATATGTATAATAAGCGACCTCGTTTTGTCGCTGTGGTGTTTTCCGAGAACAAATAGTGTGTCTGCAAACAACGACCTAGGGCATAATGCTAACTGACGAATGGCATATTTGAGTGAAGTTTATTGGCATTCAAATGTAATGAAATAGACACTAATCTGGTATCAATAAATGGCATAATATATCTTTACCCTAATGCGGTATAGTCCTACGAAGACAGTTAAACATTTATTGCCGTGGATTAAATTTGTGTCGGAGATAGTGTCCCTGTTATTTGTTCAGTTTTGTTGGCTCTAACGTTCTTATTTAATAAATAAGGTAACAGGATATATTATTAAAATTTAAGTATTAATTCGGTTATACTGTATACAGGCGTCAGAGAATACATCACACTTCTCAAGTCTTTCATTTTTTAAGTACCAAACAACAATGGGAAGGGCATTGGTTGTATTGAAAGGAAACAAACTTGATTTTACTCATTAACTGTATTTAATAATGTTTATTTTCTAAACCGCTTTACGTGAATACAATTCAAAAGTATATTTACTCTTGGCACACATATCGTGTACTTTCTTAAATGAATGCATAGGTATTACTAGGTATCGCGTGTACATGAAACAGTGTAATTCATAGTGACCAAAATTTTTATTAATTTAATATGATCCTTACTTGTTATTAATTATTTTGCAATTTTGCATTTACGTTTTTAATTAAAATAACTCATTTTTAATTTAAATGAATCATTTCATTTTAACTTTAATTTTACACTGTGAGTTGATAAATTATCTGCTTCCTTGACATATTGCGATTCTGAAACCAATCTCATTCGACAAATGGACTTGCGACACCAATTCAAACAGATAATAAGAATATGTCAGGGGCGTCAATTATTGATTAACCTAGAATATATGCATTTGTATTCTATAGAGGATATTTGGTGGATTCGGTGGATTATCGATTTTTATTCACGAATGATCATAGAAAATCATATTTTCACGAGTGGCACAGTCACGAGTGAATATATATATATTTTCTATGATAACGAGTGAATTAAAATCCATATTCCGCCGAATCCAACAAATTTCTTTTTATTTTATGCTTTTTTCACAGTTCATATACCTTGTTAAAGAGTTTAAATGACGTCATTTCACAGTAAACAATAAAAATTATCGAAATTTTCGCTGATAATTTGTATTGTTTGAAACAGTGAAATTATCAGTTTTAATTCACTTATATTTCTCTATAAACCACCGGAAAGCATTAAATAAACTTAAATGTTTTATTAAATCGGGATTTAACATGTATTTGAATGTAATGCTTAAATGACGTAGCTCAAAAGCTGAACGCACGATGACACTATGATAGCTAAGAAAGAATCCGCCTTTAAATAACGGATTGTAACATACATTTATATGTCATGATATATTGGGTCGAACTTAATGCGAACTTAAATGTGTTATTCCCACATAACGAAAATGTGCGCATTATGAAATAATCAGACTTTGTACGTATCCTATTTAAAGAAGTGGTTTTATAAATAACGCATAGAGATAATGCTATTTAAGTTTCCGATACAGTACTGCACCTCATTTCACCTGTCCGCATTCAATGTTGAGAATATTTCCCTTTCCAATTCTATAATGTTTTATCGCAAACATGCACTGGCCAAGTCAATTCAGAGATATATATTTTAAAAAGTGGTACAATTAAAGTGTTTTGTTTATCAATCTTTTGCAAGCTTTTATGTAAGGTGCATGAATGGCTGAAGTAGACATGTATAATATAAGCAACTCAGTTATATGCTGGTATACATGTATATTGTAACAAGAGCCTTTATTTGCATCAAAACACTTGTATAAACAACAAAGTATCACACTGTGAACCCAAAACATTTAATATATTTTTGTATAAATAGGTAGCGGAAATACTATTTGCAAGGATTGGGGCAACCACAGTGCCATTAGTTTATATATAAATGATACCGGTATTTTGAACCAATTTAAAAATATGCACACGTGTATATCTTTTTTCGGAACATCGAACTGTTTATGTTTGTTAAATTGTCTAGACACATTACGTTCAGGTATTAATAGTCATCATAGGATATCGATTTACGGAAACGTGCACACGATTTATGAGCGTGTTTGAGCTGTTGCTATTAAATAAATAAATACATGTGTATTAGAATGCTCATTAACATATACATACGTTATATGTAATGCAGTATGTTGGAAAATTATATGTTATGTCAAAATATTATTTAATAAATGCACCTTTTACTACTGGAAAGTTTAGTAGTTGAAAAATGTGTTTCCTCTGAAATTGATACCGTTGTAATGCGCTGACCCCATTTGTCGCATGGTGTTTTTATCATTGACTTTATAGATTACTTGCCATTATCCTTAAATATATAACCAGCATACAAAAACAAGTCGTTTTAAGTGATGTATCTGTGTTTTATGTAAGGTACATATGTTTTATATTTAAACAAATGATGTCAAAATTGAGGAATTCGAACATTATTTTTAATTATTATGGTGGTTATTTTTTCATGATGAACATTTGACAAGACGGTAAGTATAACAAAAATGAACATTATGTATTTTTGCTTAAAATAGGCAAAAGTTAAAAAAGTATCGAAACAATCTTTTGTTTTCTCTTTGTCCTGCAGCCATTACTAGTTTGAAAGATATATTTGTATAAACATTTTATTTATAAAGTTGCAGATATTAAATGATGCAAATTAACAAATACAATTTATTAAATTTCGAGCGTCTTTAATCTTATACTACATGTATAATCCAGTATTTTATATTTCCTCAATATAAATTAAATGTTGTTGCTTGTTAAATTTAATATATGATCGATTTTGTATTTTGGTGATAAGTTGAGACAACCCTTCTGTATTAGCTATTTAAGTTGAGACAACCCTTCTGTATTAGCTATTTAGAAACTTGCCCAACTGTTGCAAGTTTGACTGTTCAGCATAATGTTAGAACAGCAAGCTCTACACCTATGCAATCTCATTAGCCTCCGCCAGATCCTGACCGTTTATTATTGTTGGTAGGAGATAAGCTCTTGGTCACATTTCATGAACTAGAGATTTACATCTTGCATGTACTTAGAGTATGCAAACTACCATATCTTAGAAATTTTTAATTGATTAAATGATATCATAACCAAGGAAACACCTTGAATTTTCTTTAATTATTATAAAATGAAGATTCGACGTGCTTCCTTTGTTTCATAACTGATTGTGCATTTTACTTGATATTTTCAACAGATTATGCTGATTATTATCTGAGATCAAAGGATATCCGATAGCTTATTTGTTTTTAGAATATTGACATAACTTATATCGATTGGTAATTAAATAAGTTCAACGTCATTATCCCCCAATCGCTACTAATACAGTCATTAATTGTCAGTTACTGACTCAAGTATGATCACTTAATAAGTTAATATGGTAAACCAAGTTTAACAGACTAGTGATTGTAGGTTAACTGATTGGCATGATATGAATTATATTTCATATAGCAAATCATAACTTAATACATACTTTGTATTATAAGTTATTTTGTTCATTTAACAATGACAAATCTACTTAAATGTATTTCAGAGTAAAGTGTGTGCATACAAATGAAGCAAACATGTTTAAAGTGGTGCCGATCAATGAAAATGGATACACTACATCCCATTATTGCATGTTGGGGATAAGTTCATGGGGATCTATCAAGGGGTCCCCTTTGACCGAAGTTCCTGCTTGATCCAGCTAATTCAAAATCGCTTACCTCTACCATCGTCGTTCATGCAAAATCGGCAAATGTGAAGCTGCAAATATCCAACGCAGGAAAATCAGTAGATCTTGAAGTAAATTTTTCATCATTTGTACTAGACTTTCAATGTTAAACTTAGCGGCACTGTCGATAAGTATACTTTTAGTTGCATATTGCGATAGGTAATAGTTGCAGATTGCGATAGTTAATGCATACGTATTATTATTTTACGTAAAGATACTATAAATATTGTTGCTATAGTAAACATGTGAACATAGTTTGAACATGCATTGCTAATATACATCTTCAGTGTATAAGATCCTTTAGTTTGAGAAAGACCTTTATATTCAGATGTACTATTTCTGACAAAAGAACAAAAGAAAAAAAACAATTAAGTGTTTGTTTTCATTGTGGATACAACGGATAATTGGCTTGATGCTCTTATTATTTTGTTTAACAACAAGACTAAACAAGCTCCATTTACATTTATTTTATTAACTGCTTCCGTGTAAACACAAACATACAGAAAAAACACAACAACCATACACTTATTGAGGATTATACGTTTGTTTTAAAATGTAACTATCTTACGTATCGTTGTGGAGCACAACTTAAATAGTTGCCAGTAAATCTTTGACTTTGAGCATGAATAATCTTCACACAACAAGCGGGTACAGTTTTGCGGTCATTCTGTTGAAGGCATTAATGTATGCAAATGTTGCATCATGAGGTGTTGACCAATTTGTGTCCTCGACATACACAACCTATGTGCGAACACATTGACCCCAACCGTTTGCTGGATATGGATGGTAGGAGTATAGACTAATGCCATTTCATGAAAAAAGCGTCACATAAAATAGATGGTATACGGATGCATATACATCATCCCCACTGTTTTGACAGTAAATGAGTAAGTGTTCTCAACTTTGTGACAACAGTTGATTAATCATGTTTTACAAATAGAGATTTTGTTTTTATAACAACAATTACTGTGTTGAACTGTGGTTCTTTCTGTTTCTGATCAAGAATAATTTCACGATAAAACATATATGTTTCTTTTTTTCCCTGTATGCAAATCAACTTTGAACATCTTAAAACCTTATATACAACTTATTTCAATATTCTAAACTGACATCAACTGCAGAAATGCAGAGAAACAAGCATACCTCTTCTGTTTGGTGCGCCAAAGTGACAAAAGTAAGTGAACCCTTCTTCGTGAACTTCTCTAGGCTTTATTATTGTTGTATCCTATAAACAAAGTAAAAGCATACTATTCTAAACAAGTTATGGCCTCTATTAACGTAATGTAATTGTATTTATTTGATATTATTATATAATGTGTTTTCTGCAATATTCAGGTCAACACAAACATAAAATGATTCATTAAATTTGAAGAAAAGGAGGAATATCCAGCATACTTGGCTTTTACAAATATAAGGCCTCATGTATTTCACGAATTGTAATTGATTAATTCAAAACACTAATCAAATACAAGTTTATTTAAATACATACACGCCAAGCTAACATAAAAACAACTATGCAGATACAATAATTTAAATCAAGACACAAACAGATATACGAACATCAATTGGGGAGAGTAATCTTTCGGTTGGGGCGAGTTGTGCAATATATTTGTGGCGAGTTGGTAATAGAGCAATTGATCTGGAATCCGCTACATGCATGCGATGCCAGGACTAACAAAATGTTTTACTTTAAAAAATAATTGAGTACTTTTGTTTATATATAAAATAGCTGTGCACAGCAAACTGATATTTATATATAAACTATGAATTTTAGGTTCAAATTAATTAACTTCAAGTACCGAAAAAATAGGGGTCATCTGCCAGTCATAATCAATGCACCCATGAAGTTTGATGATCCTAGACATAAGCGTTCTCAACTAATCATCCGGAAACCATTTGGTGGACGGACCGACGGACCGACCGACCGACTTGTGCAAAACAATATACCCCCTGTTCTTCGAAGGGGGCATACTTTTATGCATATGTTTTTGCAAGAAATACAACAACATTAGTTTTAAGTAAAGCCATTATACTTCCGATTCAAACTTATCCGTCGTATCAGTTTTGTAGCCGCCCTTCATTGCTAGATGTACAGTAATAATTTTCAATAGCTTGGACATGTAGACAACAAGCATGCCGTTAAATCCGTCACATCGGCCAATGTGTTTGCCATTGTGCTCTCACATACATACCGTTTTGAAACGTCCCACATTATTTCTTTGAGTTTAAGTATGATACGGGGGAATTGTAAGAGCATTATGGTCATGTTTATTGTGAAGCTAACCAACGAGATTGGGTGGGGTCAGTAAAGATAATATGTATGACAATATTCAGCTACTCTGCTGTCAAGCTGGATACTATAAATAATGGTTCGGCCTTCGTAATGGCTGGAAATCTGTAAACCTGGTGGATCTTAATATGGTACAATTTTTGTCAATAACAAGTAAAGAGCAATCAATTGCGTTCGAAGTCAAACTCTCACGAAGCCAACGTGTTGAAGTGCGAGTATTCATCTCTTTTTTACGATAAAGCTCTAAGGAACGAAACTATATTGACTGCCAGTCTGCACAGAAAAAAGCGACTCGGCTGCATTTGAACATTAATGCAATGCTAGAAAATAAAGAGCACTGATTGAGACACACAGTTATGTATTTGAATTACAACACATAACACACATATTTAATATTAATTTAATATTTTCCACTATGATATAGCCTTTAGAAAATGGATTGCTGACCTTTGAATCACTCTTGCGCAAATAACTTCGTTCCAGAGCTGCGCTGTTTAGATATATTTGAAGCCCTTCATGTTTTTATTAAAATACAAAACGCGTAAGCAGTCTACGTAATTCGCTTGTACTAAAGACCGTTATGCCGTTCTTTGGCCCATCATCAGCAATTGTAAATGACTCAAAGCAAGTTCCAACATTGTAATATATAATGTACCGCAAGTGGCATGCGACTGTATTGATGAACATAAACATGTACTTTTCGTAAAACTAAAGTTTCTATTTTGCAATCACGTCAAGAGATTGTTTTAATAGTATGCGCTACGAATAAACAAATAAACATGTCATGAACTACTTGAAACTACTAGAAATGTGATTACAAAACGTATTTGTGGTACCAAATATTTTACCTCTTTAGTTATATATGAAACGAACATAACGAAGTTATATGTCAATAAATATTCGTGTGTATGTATTTTGTCTCTTTTTATTATGTCCTTTAATTCAAGTGTGTACCTTTTCATGTAAGGTTCATATTTGTTCAAAATTGACACAAAATACAAATCCGTAAAATTGATCAGAAGAGAAACTCATGAAAATTATCTGTTATTAAGGACACACGTTTCACAAATATCGCTATCGCAAGATGATGCACATAAGCGTCATTTAAAACAGTATTTAGCTGAAATAGACTTTGTCAACGTTAGGGGAACAATATCATATAATGAGACAAAATGAACATACCCCACGGCGTGGATGTCTTTTATACGAAACAGCAGACACACGTTATAGAATAAATTTTGTTAGTACTACAAGTTCATAATGCTTACATGATCGTTCTATGCATACACGCATATGAATGGGACTTTCTGATAGACCTCACCGTTTGAATAGTTGTTTAATGGTATACAGTAGACATAATTTCCGTTCAAGCAAAACCACATTTAGAATCCATTCATTTCTAATTTCAGACAGCCGCATTTAGCTTCCAGGAATTCGAAGAATACAAGTATTTTCACTTCAAAATGAAGCAAAATGAAACTTTAGAAATGTTTTCAGGTGAGCAAGATTTACTTATTTATATAAGCTCGATTGCATAGAAAGCATATGGCTTATTTGAAACGCTCTCGAGTCCGTTTGCCTGGGTTTGACCTCCCGGTCGCTAGTCAGACGCCATATCCACTTTGCCACGGCAACCAAAGGGCAGCAATCTTTGCAACAATCCGATACTCGTCATTGAAATGCATTTCTTAATTGTTAGTATTTATAATACAAATATCAATGCATACCTACCTGGCATCAGTCAATACAAAGCATTCCGGTGTAACCATGTTTACAGGGTATTCGAACCAAACGCTATGCCCAGAATTGATCGAATGACAAATAGTTAAAATACCTTTTAACCTCAGCTAGTCTCTATTCGACAGCACTATAAAACATCTTTATTTGAATTACAACTAAATGATGGAATTTATTCAATAATTAAATGAGAGGAAACAAACTTAATAAAAGAACGAGCTCAACCCCCCGCAGTCTTTGACAATAGTTTAATTGAATTATATAGTACAATTAACAAACCATCACGCATATTTGATTTTAAGGATTTCATAGTTGGTATTGTCGTCATCGTACTATCGAATTTTCGCCATCATACTATCGCATTGTCGCCATCGTACCATCGCCCTATGGATTTTAATGTGTAACCACGATGGCACTAACGGTATTCCGTTGTTCTTGCACGTTCTTCACAAGTTTAGTGAGCCCATGAGAGAGTAAATGGTGAAATGCGCCTCAATGTTTTCAAATCGCGTATACTGCGAAATCGAATAAATAACATAACGCGATATAAAAACATGTTCATGCATAAAGGTATCGCCAGGTAAATACCGGAGATATGCACATTAGGGTATCGCTTTCTGAAAAACAAACACGTTTATTTATGAACGAGAAAAGTAAAATTTACAAGCAATTGTATTCGATTCCACCATTGGCATATTGTTTTCTTCAATGACATTTACAACTAACAAAACGAGAGCATGTCGTATTTACAGGAAGATGTGTTCTGCTGAACAGCATAAAATATTTCCAATTGCATAATAATCTTCTAATGTATATTTTCTGGTACTACATTTTCTCAATTGTATTCTAGTTTGAATTCATGAACATGTTAATGGATTAAACAAAACACCTCACTTTCACATAATGGCATAGAGGAGATTAACGGGGGTAACCTATAATCTTCATCCAATACGAAGGGCAAAACAAACAATTAAACTATTGTTTTGGGGAACAAAACAATATATTTTTAATTTTATAATGTTTCATTGCATGACCTAAAATAATGAATATGCATGGGAATCAACTATAAAACAATGTTTTATTCGACAAATATTTAACCTCTTTGTAAACGCAAATGGACTGACTTTGTCATAACTAAACTAGAAACGGCGCGGCAGAGGCCGACGCGTATCCCCACGCCGCATGTTTGACACAGGGGCGCCCCAGGGTTGGTTATGGGGCCATGCATAGTTGAGATTGACCGTATTATCATAAGAGATGTTCAGTATAAATTTGAAGTATTTCAATGTAGAAATGAAGAAGTTAATGTAAAATAACCTAAAAATGAGTTAAAATCTAAACCTTAATTTCTCCTCCTCATCTTGCTCTCCTTACAAATCTAATAATAAATCAATTTCTCTGTATTCAATTATGTACATGTCATCCTAATTGGAATGACTTATGAGATGGCTGAACATGCTTTCTTATAGCCAATCTTCTTGCTCCTGTTTTGGAAAAGTTATGTTTTGAGGTTAAATGGTTGACTAAATAGTATCGTCTCAGAAATTTTCTATCGCAATCTTGTACACAACAATGTCCATCTTGCTTTAAATTGTTTCACACATTTTTCCCACTTGAACATTTTGACAGATTTTCAGTTATGAGTCTAACATTTTAATTGCACAAATTGAAAGTTTCAGCCTTTTTATAGATTCTTGAGGCTCTATTCCATGAGGTTCTCATGCTTGACTGCACCCATCTCTTCTCTCATATACAGGTGTCCTTTTGCGCCAATTTTTATAATCCATTGTATAAACATTAGATGGATGAGCTAAACCATTTCACAGATGAGTTAACACAAACAATTGAATACTTAATACATTTCTGCGCCACTTCTGTGTACTCTATGCGCCACTTTAATTTATTTAAATTTTTCATTTCGCAGGTTATTTACTTACCTCCCTTTAAAGCTTATTACTTCCCTTGGATTTGTTTTTTTACCCTTGACTTGAAGGATGACTTTGACAATAACCTTTAACCACTCAAAATGTGCAGCTCCATGAGATACACATGCATGCCAAATATCAAGTTGCTATCATCAATATTACAAAAGTTATGGCCAATGCACCATACCGGGGGAATAAAAATAAGTGAATATCTCTGACCCGGCCCCACCCAAACCCCCATAACTTTTGACCCAGGGGTCAGATCAAAATTCCGAATAGTGCAATGTCGCACATATGCTCATAGCTACCAGGTGTGTAAGTTTCAAGGTTCTAGTGCTTATAGTGTAGGAGAAGATAGTGGTCAGGACGGACAGACGGAAAGTCGTAGTATAATAAATAATGATAATGCATGCTAACTAGGCTACAATCTGAATGAAACAAACACAAATAACGAATTCTGAGCACTAACACATCCTTTCTCGTCTATTAAACCTGCCTCGGTTGAAATATTGCTCAGAATTCGTTATTTGACTTCAATTGTATGATTGGTGGATGAAATGAGTGCATAATGTGTTTAATTAGTGGGTTGAAGTCAGGTGCAACAATAAAAAAAAATAAAAGATACCTTTCACATATCTTTGAGAACAAAAATGAAAATAATTTGGACTTTGTGACGTGTCAAATATGTCGAATTATCCTCGTCGTTTAATTGTAATTTTATCTACACAAGTTGCTGCGTGTGTCCGCATATGAGTCTGTGGTGTAGCGGATTAATGTACCGCTTTTATATTTTTATATTTGTTCTCAAAACCCACTTTCGAGAGGTTGTTTTTCTTGTGTTTGTTTCATTCAGATTGTAGCCTATTTAGCATGCATTATCATTATTTATTATACTACGACATAATATGTATAACGTTTAATAGAGCACACGAAATTCCATTTAGAATTTTGCAGATCATGTTCACAAACAAGAATAGTGCATTATCTTGACATATTTGTTTATATTATGGTCAACTAATAATAAGTACCAATAATATGTTAGCTTTTCAACGAGTAATACGTCCGCCTTTTAATGAAGTGTTTTTTGTTTAATTTTATTTCCAGAAATGAATTGCAAAAGACCAGTGTCTGATGATATTTTCTTACACATGTATTTAATTTCAATTTTGGTATATATGTGTTTTATTTTTGATAACATACACTCTTAACATTTGCCAAGACTCCCGGTACTTCGCCGCAGTCAGTCTACACTCTTCAATGTAAAAGATTGAAACTTGCAGACATTTCACTATGATATGATGTATTTGATGAGAAATATTTATCATCCCATTGTTAACAAACAAACTGACGTAATGCCATTGACATTTTTTATTTCAGGAGACCAGACTTTTTTGTAAAGGAAATTAAGTCAGAAGGTTGCAGTCTTGTATTGTCGAGCACACCAGTAAGAGGTCACCATTTTCCATTTCCATTTAATGATGTGGAAGAATTTGTTTCTATGTTCGCGACAACTTTCGTTTCAACTGTTACATGTGAAACTTAACACAAAAGTAGTTATTGTATTCATAATGCCATTTATTTAAATATTCAATTTAATGCACCCCTACAATTTCTTCAATAAAGGTTTGCCTCTCAGACCTTTGGTCAATCGGCCCAGACAAAGTAATGAGGAAACATAACTGAAGATATTTGAAGATAAGACAATTCTGTTTTTCCATATAAAAAAAGGTCAGGTAACAGTAAAAGACTAGTTACATTATTCTAGTAGTAACTAAAAACGTTCCTAAGGAAGGATGATGAAACTGTGTAATCACATTGCGCTTTAGGTATAAAAAAAGAGAATTACACAAAATTTTGCAAAACCTTCTGTTGCAAAACCCCTCATTTATACACCAGGAGTTTATTTGTTTGCACCTGGTTACTCTAGCTTGAAATGTGTTATATTAGGGCTTTTTATGCTTAATTCTTTCACATTATAGCTCAATCCCAAAATGGTGAGAAAACATACACTGTAATATAAAGGCAGCTACATAATTATATTCCTGTATAATAAACTGAATGAACCAAGTATTGACTTTATTGGGAAAGTTTGAAAAGTTAAAGTATTTCATGCTCATGGTGAGCTTTTACGATGGTCTGTTGTTTGTGAATTGAACGTTTACCTTGTTAACACTTTAGGATTCGAAAATAATTTCTGATCTTTATTTAACTTAGTCAAACTAATTTTTCCAATGATATCTTGGCCGAGTTTGAAATTGGAACATTTGAGATCATTCAATATAAAGAAGTGAAACTCCAGCTGCTGGATCAGTATTGAATTCTCATTATACACAATTAGTTCTCTTTAAAAAAAAACACCTATCACAAACAACCAAAGAAAAAACATATTAACCCATTCTTTTTTTCTTCTTATTTTTTTTTTTTAATCTTAAGAAAATAAAAAAAAAGTATATATATTAGCATATCTTGTATAACATGTCTGAACTTAATTGCTTTGTACAATCACTGTGTTGTATGATCATACACATGTATACATTGTATGTATTATATTGAATAAAAAAAATACACAATTAGTTGGTCCTTTATTAAAGGCAAGGCAAGTGACCAATTGCCCAAACAGCACAAAACAGCACAAAACAGCACAAAGCAAACCAACATACATAACACATAACTGGATAAAGCTGGGGTCACCGCCTTGGAACGGTCAATGCAAAGCATTGGGGGTTTAAACCGGTTTAAGAGCGCTCAACCTCACACTTGGCCCAGCAAGAAAATTCATGATACATTGTACATAAGTGTAAATAAAATTTTACCTCATAGCATTGTAACTCAAATTAAACAATAATAAAAGGGAATAAAAACGCATTCAATTTAATTACCATTTAATTACTCAATGGTAGGAAAGAAAACAAAGCAACAGAGCTACAACTTTTTAAGGAACGATGAAATGAAACTACGAACACGTGTCAACTACAATCCTTCTTTATAGAATTTTTTTTAGGAATATAGCATCATAGAGTTAATAATTCAGATCATCATCGCGCAAATACAGGAAGAAGCATCAATAATGGGTGTAAAAGTTCCATATTACATTGCTTGGTTGTTTATGTGACTGCAAAAAAATAATAAAACAAGAAACGCCTGTCAGAGAGAAAATAAAATAAAAATAGAACGCTATTAACCCATTGACCTATGCATGTAGATTACAACTGTGAAAGTTGGTCGTATGACTTCTTGAGAGGTGTATACAGATATGAGTTAAAAATTATCCAGTGCGAATGCACAATAGAACCATTGTCTTGTAAAAACCTGCAGCCACAGGTTTTTGTTGATGATGGTTAACGATGATGGTTATGATGATGATAATTTTGATTATACTGGAAATGGCTTCAGAATCGTGAACAACAACCCAATTTCTAATTGTATTGAATTACTCTAATTAAATATTGCCATTACTTATTATTATTATATTTATTTTTTCTAGAAAATCACATAGTGATAAACCCAGTTAAACCAAAGGAAATGTTTCATATGAATCGTATTCGATTTTTAAGTAACTGTAATTTATATATTGGCATACCTACATTTGATCTATAAATAATTCACAACCTAACTATCCTCATAAATTAATGTCAGGCTTAAATATTTACATATACATTCTTTGTTGGAAATTGTACCAATGGTCAAATAATTGTCATAATTAGCCCAGCAATACAATGTTTATGTTTCATATACTATATATTTTTCACCTTCTCAAAATAGTTGAGTTACTTAGTGTCTTAGGTGAGCGTCTTAGGACCCATGGCCCTTGTCGCAAACTTTGCGATTTATTTTGATGTTTTTCTGATAGGGTTTTGGCGCTAAATTAAATAACTACGTGATACGAACTTCGTTAAATATGTAACTTTGACGTATTAATAGAATGTAATATATTTCATAATTCACGTGCTTTTCGTTCAGAAAATGTATTTTATGATTCACGTGCTTTTCGTTCAGAAAATGTATCTCATGATTCACGTGCTTTTCGTTCAGAAAATGTATTTCATGATTAACGTGCTTTTCGTTACGAAATTTTTACTACGTAAATGTTGATTTTTTATTCGTATACTCCTTTTTGCTCCAAATTACACTTTTGGCGGGAAGTATTCTCATTTATTAGCGTAATCAGGATTATCTTGCTTATCATGTATTTCTTTAGTATTTTCGCGCCATTCTATGTACTATATATTTCGATGTTATCCTAAACTTTTGTGGATGTAAGGGATGTAAAAAAGTTCAAGTACTTTTTGTTAATTCAGTGTTGTTACAAACGGAAAGGAAATTTCGCTACAGCCCTTTTGATTTTATGGTTTTTAAGGAAAGTTGTAAGTTGATTTATTAAAGCAATTGTGTTTATCTATTGTAAGCAATTAAAAAAAAACACAAATAACCTCTATCTTTTAGGATACCACAACATTTCCCCGAGGAAGCTGTTTCAGAGAGCCCTGAACTTTGACAGCATCGAACAAAGCTCTATAAACTTGTGAAAGTGTGGTCAAAACTGTATGGACATTTTTCCAAAGACACAATATTAAAAATGCGCCAGAGTTTTTTTTATATTAAATCCTACCATGAAATAATAAGTTGGATGTCTCCTAAAGTTGGAATGTTTCAAGCTTAGGAAAGTTAACTTATCTTTTTTCGACAATGGGCAAGGGGATGTCTTAAAGCAGTTCAAAATAGTCTTCATGTCAACAAAAATACTTTTACTAAAGCAAGGCAGAAGTCACGAAACAATATTTTGGAAACATGTCCAAGTATGAGAGGCATGCGAATGCAAAGTATCGAGTGTATCAGCTGGATAGAGACGTATGCACCCATGTATGGCGATCGCATTCCAAATTCAAAAGACAAAGTATTGCCATTTAAAACATTTAAAAAGCCTACATTATATATGGATGAAATTGTCTGTGAAAAGAATTTCTGCACGATATGGAAGAACCATTTTCAACAGCTGAAAATAAAGAAGGTATAATTTTTGTTTCTTTCATGCTATTACACATACACATTGTTAGTTTAATTAGGACCTATTTCTGTGTTTGTTGAATAACTTTGATTTTATAAAGTATTTAGTATGCTGTTAACATTTGATAGGATCGAATCAGCTTATCTGAGATTCAAATCTCTGCACGGCCACATACTTTTGTGTGAATTTTACTTCTTTGGTCAAACAGCTGACCCCAAAAAATGTCTACACAGGGTGTGATTTCTCCTCCTTGCAGCTGAATTCCTCCTTTTCAATGTCAATCTAATGTTACACATAGTTATTAACTGTGTTGGGTCTGTTTAGAAATGAAGACTTTTGTTGACCCCTGTATGAGGGGATTGGGCGTTTCCTCCCCTAAAGTCGTTCTTAATCACACCCCTGATACATAACTAATACAGTACATCTCCACTTTTATTTCATATTAACCTGTTTCAGTCCAGCACATTGTCCCAGTACAAGAAATGTTCAATTCTTCAACGGAAGTTTGAGAGTTCGACATGCCCAGAAAAATCGCTTGCAACTAAGGACAGAGAGAGGAATGCATAACCAGCGAAAAATGTAAGTAGTGTAATACAAATTTAAATTTTTATATTGAATAAAACTAAAAATATGAAATGACAAATAAGAATGTACGATTTGTAAATACAAGTTCACCTGGAAGCAGTTATGACAATGTTTAAAACATTGATCTAGTTTACCTGAAATGCTTACTTGTTTTGTATAATTAGTTGTTTGAATCAGTCATTACTTCATATGCTGACCAACTTTTAAAATTGTTATAAATCGTAGACATTGTGTTTTAGGTCAGAGCGGAACCATTATTAAGCTAAACGTCAGGCTGCAAAATCGAATCCAGACACATTTCTTTCTCTGATTTTGGATGGAATGGATTAATGTGAGTATGTTATAACATAGTGCTTGCACTTGCTCATTTGACAAGGTGTATGCCCCACTCTGGAAATACAAAAAAATGGAACGTTCCAGAAATCAATTCAATGAAATGTGCACTGCTTGTTTTGAGGACTGTATCTGTACAATATACTCCCAGTATGTTTTGTTACAAAACTTTCAAAAATGCAACTATGCAAGTCAAAATTAAACAATTAAAATAACAATTTGGTATCTCCCTTTAAGACCTGAAATCAAACAAAATTGACAAAAGAATTAAACTCAATAATGTAGTAACTATCTAGTTTTTTAATTAGTACATTTTGTATTTTTACATCAATGAAGGTAGTTTAAATGATTAACCATTTTAATTTACATGTCTTATGTGTATTGGGTTCGGTCTCCTGTGATGTGTTCAACCTATCTTTGAAAAAATGAGTTAATCTTGGGCAGAAGTCCTTTAAACGGTCCAAGTTTTATGCTTTCAGTACCACAAATCTCTATTTAGTGTCTTATAGAGATATAACAAAACAACATATCCCAGCTGATATAATAAGGCAATAAACAAAAGCCCGTATGTGAGCAGCATTTAAACAAAATGTTGTAAAATGTTTTTCTCATGTCTGCTTCATAACTTCTTCATGCTGGATGGATGTTTGATACTTAATATTATTAATTTAAATCACTAGCCTTTGAGATTTGTTGGGCAATATTGTCTTGTCAATGTTGCTTGTTAAGGCCAAAGACTGGGTAGATCCATCCATAAGTCATCACTAGTTATTGACCAATTTATTTTTTTATGTAAAGGAGATGACACTGCTCTTCAAACAGCTGGCCTGTCCATGAACTGACAATGAATTAGAAACTGATGTTTTAATTTTTCAGCCATAACTGATCTACCACATTTTACTGGAAGGCTATCAAATGTAATGTTCTGTATAGCAGCAGGGGTTGGACAGTTGGTTTGTGAGTTTTTAAAACAGATAGGCATCAAGTACGAGTACATTTTATAAAAAAAAATAACTGCTTATTTTTTCCCAACGTCTGCACATAGTTTGCTCTGGAACTTCATTTTTTATATCATACTTGAAATGAATAAGATTCAACAAAATTGCATTCTTAGATATAGACCATTTTAGTAATGAAAAGCAACGAAAACACTTTTCTTTCTTTCAAAAATAGTTTCAAATGCTAATAACGTCATTATTCAAAGGTCAAATTTCATAAAAGATAGTAACTTCCGCAAAAATACAATGTCTTAGCAATTGTTTAAAAATTATTTATTTTTATTGTGATGTTCAATTAAGTGTTCATATGTCTGCTGTAAGAGCTCTTTCACACCGTTATGCGCATCTGTTTGTTCAAAATTATTTGAAAGAATTTTCCTCCCCTATGACTTCACCTTAATCACACCCCTGTATGTTACAAAACAACAGGGTAGTAACTTGTTATTCACTATGTATTACAAATATATTTCTCTGATATTTTAAGATATGATCTGATATGTGACCCCATTCACAACTAAATTCAGCTCATTTGAAAATAACTGGTATAGTTATTGTTAGAAATTAATCTTAATTAATTTTTGAAGCTGTTCAAATTTAGCAAGTCTAGCTTATTCTATATAATGCATTTTTTTTTCAGTGATAAATGACAAATAACTCACCAATGTAACTTATTTAAATTTTACAAAGATGTTTTTATTACAGTATTGACTTTAAAGTTAATTTTAGCTCGGCTGTTTTCGGAGAAAACCCGAGGTATTGTCATAGCAAGCTCGTCGTTTCGTGTCCGCCGTTCGCGTCGTGCTAAAACCTTTACATTTAGTCAAGGTTTTGAACATTGGCTCTAAAATCAAAGTGCTTCAACCTACAACTTTGAAATCTCATATGTACCTGCACCTTGATGAGTTCTACATGCCACATCCATTTTGGGGTCACTAGGTAAAAGGTCAAGGTCACTGTGACCTCTAAAATAAATAATTTAAAAAATTCTGACAACCTTTTATTTATTCAAACCTGCACCCGCAGCCGAGCGTGGCACCCGTTATGCGATGCTCTTGTTAATATGTTTCAGGCAATAAACTCGTCAGCGTTATTAAAGACGCACTTGACTGGAGTGATCAGCGATGGAGATGGTCTATTTGCATCATTTTTTGACATCTTGCAATTCCCACATGATCCCAATTTAACCATCAATGCCATTCTGAAGACATTGGAAAAAAAATGTTGAAAGAAAGGTATGTTAGAAGGGCCCTGAATCTGCAATTTTACGGCCGAATATTGGTCCCCCATTAATTGTACAAGTGTACTTGTCTCCCTATTTAAAAAAACACGAAAAAAACACATCCGCAAAATCCTTTAATCTGAACATATATTGTGTTTTCTAGCCTTATTGATTCGCCTTTAGACGGGAAATATTACATTTTACGCAAATTATTAAGTTTAACATTAATTACTCATAACGCAATTTCATACGGAAAAGAAGCCTTTTTTGATTCGCGTAATGAAAACCAAACAGACACACAGGCATCGGCCGAATTGTGTTATGCCCCCAAAGTCAGATATGTACCTAGCGTCTGTTTATGGTTTGGTGTATGCATGGGACTAGTTCATGTATCCTGATTACCAGAAGATGTGTGTGGTACAGTAACTAATTGCACCTAAATTAATGATGTTTTTCAAAGGATTGGATATAACAGTAGAAGGGTTTCTTCTGCCGTTCAGCGTAGGTTTACTCTCTACATGATGACTATGTCTGTCAAGGTTATAATTCAAATGCAAATGTCATGAATGTATTTCTGCTTTCAACTTAATATGCCCCCAGATCGACTGATCGGGGATATATTGTTTTTGGTCTGTCTGTATGTCTGTCTGCCTGCCTTCCTTCCTGCCTGCCAGCCAGCCTGCCTGCCTGCCTGCCTGCATGTCGCATCATGTGCCTTGTTTGCAAATGACAATAATTTAATGTTATAAACAGTCATCAGCTTTATACAAATAATTGAAAAAATTAAATCGATGGACCAATACTATTTACTAGCTGATGTTTGATGTTTATACACAATAGTGTCATATAGTTATTTTGATGTGAAGAATGGTGACAATTCGTCTTCAGTCTATTGTTGTTCAATATTTGTTTTCTTGATTGTTACTGTAAAATACTGAATAATACAGACTTACCTGGCACATGCCTTACTTGTTTGGTTCTTGACCTAATGAGCGCATGTGCAAACAGGAAAATTTAAGGTATAAATAAGAAATCCAAGTTAATGTATTATTATCATTTGATTTGCAGGAAGGCATAACGCATGTCCGAAAGAAAAATAAAATATTCATCTGTAAGTATATTGTCACATAAGACTCTGAAAATCATACAGAGTAAGACATTAATAAGAATAAGTTTGAATCGAGACAATATGCATAAGAATACCTCATTTATTAACGGTTTATGTAATTAAGAAAACTTAAACTTGTTTGAAAATGAGATCAATTAGCTAAAACTAAACTGATTCATTTCAATGTAAAAAAGTACTACACAATTAAGATTTATTCTAGCAAGGTTTGAATTATTTTAAGGGCATGAATACATGCTTGTTTAAGATGTATCGAGGACAGTGGTGTATTTTTATTTGTCGAACAGGAAAAGAATAGTAACAGAAATTCAACTATTGATCATTTTATTTGAAATGTGTAGACCGCTACTTATTAAGTGTATATAAATAGCTAATTTATTTCATGTTTGGACATGCTTGTGTAAAGTAATTTGTCAAGCTGTGTTGGACGTTTTTAGGGAATTATTTGGAGAATCGCTCAGAATGCATTTATACTTCGTAACAACGGTTAATTCATACATGTATAGCCGTGTTCAAGCTCCATTATTATAATGGAACTTGAAAACAGTTATACCTTTGTACAATAACCAATGTGATGGTAAGTGTGTGTTCTCAAGCTCAACAATATATGGCATGTTATTCGATTATGTTTCACTTCATACCAACACCAACAACAAAGATAGATCCATAGTAAATAATTCAATTGATACAAGATGTGGTGGTCTGGGTTTGTTTTCAAGCTATACAATATATATCCCATATACTGTATAGCTTGAACAAAAACCCTGAGCATCACATCATGTTTCAATTGAATATTGCATTATGGATCTATCCTTGTTGGAATTGGTATGCAGTGAAACATAATTTAACTTTTTATAATTTATATTTAGCAATTGTTTCGACTTTTTTGGTAGAAATGCAATTAATGTGGAAATCAATGGAATTTATTTTGAAAAATGTTATTTGGCAAACGTCTAAAAGAAATTTAGTATCACTATGTAGTGAAACATAATTTCACTTTTATTGTTTCATATTTAACAGTATTTAATAGTTTCGAATAATGTTGGTAAAATATGCAATCAATATGGAAACGTGTTCATCATTATGTTGTTAAATTTTTTGCGTGTATTCGTTTTATGTTAATTCGTTAACACGGATTTTAAAAAAGGAAAAATTGATAAAAAGATATTAGTTTTGAGTTTAAAAACTCATTGTGTGTGATACAATGAATATATAAGTTTGTGATTATTTTCACTTTATTTAAAGTTGTTTAAAGTGTTGACAAAAACCAATTTTTTAAATATTTATTCGTAGTGAAAAGTAACATAATATAATACAGGTCATACACGTTGCTGTTCATAATTTAACATAAACTTCGTAATAGTTAATGAATACTGGAAGTAGTGTTACTGCTTTAAAACATTTATTTATCAACTGTTGGAAATGGTTTCTCAACAATGTTGATTGTTTTTAAATTTGCAAAGAAGTTCAAAGTAATTTCGCCTTCTACTTTTGTCAAGAATTGGGTGCAACATTTTGATTTGTTGTACACATTTAGGAAAAAAAGTTATAATTTGTTTATGTGTGTTAATATATGGAGTACTTAGCTGTTTTGAAGCAATGATGAAACAAATTTTTTTGATATTTTTTCAAATTTTCTCTATATTTTTTAAATGAAAAAAGTATTGAAATATGTCCATTTTGTAACTTTCATTTGAATGCATTTGCAAATGGCAGTAAATCTTTAAACACAAAGTATTTTGGTGTTAAGGATCCTTGAATTAAAATGATATTTTCGCATGTTTCACTGTTGTATTAAGCTGAAAAGAATTAGCAGGTAAAAAGAGTTAGTTAAAATGTGGTAACTGACCAATTATCGGCAACTCCTCTTGCTTCCAGTTGTTTATTAAAAAATATATATTATATTTGATATTTTACATGACAGTACAGTCCTCTAAGCCGAGCGGAACTGTCTTTTTAATAGGATCGGAGTTAGTGTTTGTATCTTGTATGAACGAATCTGCAATTAAACTGAGTTTAGATTCAAATCGTGCATCGAATAATTACTGTCGTCAGTTGTCAAAACGAAAGTACGCTTGATATTCAAATGTATTATTTTTCTCTTTCCGGGATATTGTTTTAGTATGTTGATGCTGCATTAACAAATATACGTGTATATAAAGTAAAAACACCACAAATAAACAACGGTTGCGATAAACACCTATTAACATATAATATACTGTTAGATACGCATAATATCACTTTAACAAAGTATTTCACACAATTATTCAGTGGTAGCTAAAAAGATATTGCACGATTGAGATTGTTAGCATTTTATATGGAATTGTGTGAGTTTGATGACCAATTCGATTGCACTTGCAAATGTTAGTAAATATGTACATTGTTAAATTGTCCGTGGATTTATGAAGAAAAGAAGAATGTCAAACTTATCAATTTTAAGCTCATCTATTTTTTGAAAAAAAAGAGCTATTGTCATCACCTTGGCGTCGGCGTCGGTGTCGGCGTCGGCGTATGCGTCGGCGTCCGGTTAAGTTTTGCGTTTAGGTACACTTTTCTCATAAAGTATCAATGCTATTGCATTCAAACTTGGTACACTTACTAACTATCATAAGGGGACTGTGCAGGCAAAGTTATGTAACCCTGATTGGCATTTTGACAGAATTATGTGCCCTTTTTATACTTAGAAAAATTGAAAATTTGGTTAAGTTTTGTGTTTAGGTCCACTTTTTTCCTAAAGTATCAAAGTTATTGCACTTACTAACTATCGTAAGGGGACTGTGCAGGCAAAGTTATGTAACTCTCACTGGCATTTTGACGGAATTATGGGCCCTTTATACTTAAATTTGGTTAAGTTTTGTGTTTTTGTCCACATTTACCCCTAAAGTATTATAGATATTGCCTTCATACTTGGAACACCCGCAAACTATCATAAGGGGACAGTAAAGGACAAGTCGCATAACTCTGGTTGTCATTTTTACGGAATTATGGCCCTTTTTTGACTTATTAACTTTGAATATGTGGTTACATTTTGTGTTTAGATCCACTTTACTTATAAAGTATCAAGGCTATTGCTTTTAAACTTCAAATACTTTCATGCTATCATGAGGGTACTGTACCTGGCAAGTTGAATTTTACCTTGACCTTTGAATGACCTTGACTCTCAAGGTCAAATTATTAAATTTTGCTAAAATTGCCATAACTTCTTTATTTATGATTAGATTCGATTGATACTTTGACAAAACAACTCTTACCTGACATACCACAATTGACTCCACCCAAACCAACCCCCACAACCCCCCCCCCCCCGAATTCCCCCCCCCCCCCGAATTCCCCCCCCCCGAATCCCCCCTCAATCCCCCCCATTTTTTTTTAATTAAAGATCATCTAATAAATGACCACCACGCCCTCATACTATACTGCCCTACGCCCCACCCCAACAAAATAATTTTTATGCCCCCGGTAGGGTGGCATAAAGCAGTTGAACTGTCCGTCTGTATGTCAGTCAGTCTGTCTGTCCGTCCGAAAAAAAACTTTAACATTGGCCATAACTTTTTCACTTTTTAAGATAGCATCTTGATATTTGGCATGCATGTGTATCTCATGGAGCTGCACATTTTGAGTGGTAAAAGGTCAATGTCAAGGTCATCTTTCAAGGTCATTTTTCAAGGTCAAATGTCAAATTTATGGTGTCTGTCTCTCCGTAAACTTTAACATTGGCCATACCTTTTTCAATATTCAAGATAGCAACTTGATATGCATGCATGTGTATCTCATGGAGCTGAACATTTTGAGTGGTGAAAGGTTAAGGTCATCCTTCAAGGTCAAATTTCAAATATATGGCGTCTGTCTGTCCAAAAACTTGAACATTGGCCATAACTTATTTAATATTGAAGATACATTTTAAGTGGTGAAAGTTCAAGGTCAAGGTCATCCTTCAAGGTCATCCTTCAAGGTCAAAAAGAAATAAAAAATCAAATCGGCGTTCTTATGAAGCTGCACATTTTGGGATGTGAAAGTTCAAGGTCATCCTTCAAGGTCAAGGTCATCCTTCAAGGTCAAAAGTAAAAAAACAAATATTTTTTTTAAAGCGGCGTTATCATCAAGCTGCACATTTTAAATGGTGGAAGTTCAAGGTCAAGGTCATTCTTAAAGGTCAAGGTCATCCTTCAAGGTCAAAGGCAAAAAAAATATTCAAAGCGTAATCATGAAGCTGCACATTTTGAGTGGTGTAGGTTCAAGGTCAAGGTCATCCTTCAAGGTCAAGGTAATCCTTCAAGGTCAAGGGTCAAACAAAATTTAAAAAATCACAGCGGCGTTATCATGAAGCTGCACATTTTGAGTGGTGGAAGTTCAAGGTCAAGGTCATCCTTCAAGGTAAAAAGGTAAACAAAAAATATAAAAATTTCAAAGCGGCGTTTTCATGAAGCTGCATATTTTGAGTGGTGGAAGTTCAAGGTCCAGGTTATCCTTTAAGGTCAAGGTCATCCTTCAAGGTCAAAGTTCAAAAAAAATCAAAGCGGCGTTTTCATGAAGCTGCACATTTTGAGTGGTGGAAGTTCAAGGTCAAGGTCATTCTTCAAGGTCAATATCATCCTTCAAGGTCAAGGGTAAAAAAAAATAATTTCAAAGAGGGGTTATCATGAAGCTGCACATTATGAGTGGTGGAAGTTCAAGGTCAAGGTCATCCTTCAAGGTCAAGGTCATCCTTCAAAGTCAAAGGTAAAAAAAATATTTGAAAGCTGCGTTCTCATAAAGCTGCGCATTTTGAGTGGTGGAAGTTCAAGGTCAAGGTCATCCTTCAAGGTCAAAGGTAAAAAAACAACATCACATTTTTCCAAAGCGGCGCAATAGGGGGCATTGTGTTTCTGAGAAACACATCTCTCGTATTTTTCAAACATGTTTAAAAAACACAAATATTTATTTGTATTATATTATTTTTGAAATACCGTCCAACCATCCCACCCGAGAATCCCCCCCCAATTTTTTTTTTTTTTTTTCATTTTTTTTGTATTTTTGGAAGATAATGTTATAAATGACCACACCCCCACACTATACACCCCACTCCACTCCACCCCTCCCTCCTTTGTGATTGAAATTGAGATAGGTCCCTATACCTTTTAAAAGAAAAATAGATGAGCGGTCTGCATCCGCAAGGCGGTGCTCTTGTTTATTGAATGCGTTTACAAATGTATGCTAATTTACAAGGTATATTTGCGAAAAAAGTGCATGACTATACAATCAGTATTATCCCGCACCAATGTTTGATGGATATAGAATTGGCGTTCGTCCGTCTGTACGTCTTTCATTATGTCCGTCTTTCTGTCACAAAACTGTTCAGGGCTATATCTCAGAAACTATATAAGATATCAACATTTATAAGAACAATGATGACAGTTAATAATAGTTCGTAATAATACGAAGTATCACAAATATTGATTTTTTATGCAAAAAACTGACTTTTTATCCATGGAAATGGTTGTATTAATATGTAAAATGATGACAATTTATAAGAGCTGTCATAATACGAAGTATCAAAAATGTTGATTTTTAATGCAAATAATGTATTTTTGTTCGTGAAAATGTTCGTATTAATACGAACAATGATGACAGTTAATAATAGTTCGTATTAATACGAAGTATCAAAAATGTTGATTTTTCATGCCAAAAAAACTGACTTTTTATCACTGAAAATGTTTGCATTAATGCATTCACTGATAACAATTTAAAATAGTTCGTATTAATACGAAGTATCAAAAATGGTAGTTAAACATATGTTTTTCAAGCAAAACAATTTGTTATTACATAGCATTACATGTAACATGTATACAATGAACATGTTTGAATAGGATTAGAACGAAAGACAATGTCTTATATAGTTCTCCCTATACAAATACAATTACATGTTTTCAGGCGAACATGATCGGATTTTTATCACTAAACAATAATAACAGTTTAAGAAAGAGACAAACTCCGTGTATAGTGTTTAAATTGTGAAAAAACTACTTTTAAGTTGACATATTGAGGTGAATGATAGTGTGGTAGGATTTTGGGAAGAAGATAAAGGTTGTTTTGAAATATTAGATAAGGGAAAAGAAGAGAAAAGGGTTTTGAGTCATTCTGTAGCTTATTTACGAATCAAATCGCTTACTATAAACTATAAAATTGTGAACAGCATCAGCTATTTTAATATTGGTAAGGTAGTCTCGCGTTTTGTCTCCAAATAGCATAGTTTCAATGCAGGGGACGGAATAAAAGGATATTGTGTTAAGAAGTTCGCCGCGAGCATGTGCATACTGAGTACATTCGAGAAAATAATGTGACGTCGTTTCCTGTCAGCATACACATAATGGGAATGTAATAATATTACGTCTAAAAAGATGGTCATTTAAAGCGCCACACATTGTACGTAAGCGCGTGTGTAATATTTCAGAGCGTCTTTCGCCGTACGAGAATATGAGGTTTTCAATCGGTCGATCAATGTTAATAAGGCTTTTGAAGGAATGGATAGATTTAGCGTTTTTGGCGTCATTTGGAAGATTATTCCATTGGATACAGTGGATGGTCAAAACGAATTTAAATACAGTGACGTTCGCGCTTGAATTGGTTGGAGATGTGACGCATTTCTTAATGAGTAATTGCTAAGCGACCCAACTGTTGCGGGAACAAGGGACTGTAAGTAGTTCGGAATATTGTTTGATATCATTTTATACATTAATATTAGTGTATGTTTACTTCTTCGTTGACTAAGAGTTTCCCATCCTAATTCATTATAAAGTTATTCTAAAGAGACTAAACGTGTGCATCCGGCTGTTATTCGAGCAGCTTCAGTTTGTATTTTCTCTAGTTCATCTTTTTAGTATTGCGAACAATTGTCAAATACAGCGTCTGAGTACTCAATGATTGGTCTAATAAACGAAAAATATATTTTCTCAAGAGTTTTTCTATCAAGAATTGTTTTTTATCTACGCATTATATGAACTCGTGACCATGCATTTTCTTTTATAAAAAATATATGCGCATGCCATGTACAGTCATTTGACATAAAAACACCTAAATGTTTATGGATATTAACAATTGGAATAATAATGTTCTGCATGGTCAATGGTGGATGATTTGGTTTATTTATTTTGCGAGAAATAATCATTCATTCGGATTTTGAAGGGTTAAAACAAACCATTCTTTTGTTAGCCCAGCTAGAAATTTTGTCGATATCTGATTGCAGTATGGCTGCAGTTTCGTTAGGCGAATTAACGACCATGAAACGACTGGTATAATCAGCGAACAAATGTATGTGTGCATGCATGTCAGCAATAATATCATTAATATATAATAAAACATAAGTGATCCTAAAATAGAACCTTGAAGGACTCCGGCGAGAATTTCGATAGGGGTTGATCCGGACGATCCCGGTTAGATAACTGTTTGTTTACGATCAGAAAAACAGTTATACAAAAACGATAATAGTTGTCCTCGAATTCCTGCTTGTTTCACTTTGCATAAGAGACCTTTGTGCCATACTTTATCAAAAGCTTTACTTATATGGAAGAATACAACCCTGACCGCAAGGCCATTACCGAGGGCTTTGCAAAATGTGTTGTAAATATATGTCAGCTGATTGACAGTGGAGTTACCAGGCAAAAAGCCAGATTGAGTGGGTGCAAAAAATGAATTTGAACGAAGAAAATTAATAATGTGTTTATGCAGTATTCTTTCAAAGACCTTCTCGGTTGTATTAAGCAGTGATATTGGTCGATAATTTGACGTTAAGGATGGATCGCCTTTTTTGTAAACTGGGCACACATTTGCATGTTTTCAACAAAAAGGCAATTTGCACGTATTTAGACAAGAGTTGAACAAATCACAGGAGGGGTAGCTTCAGAGCTACAGATAAGCTGCGTATTTGCGTAAATACGCAATCAATAATAGGTGGATACGCATTTTTTTCAAAATCTTTGCGTACCGGTACGCAAAACAAATCACCGATACCCAATTCGAGCCGTCTTCTATGCGTAATGAAAAATCCCGTTTTGTTTTGCAGTTTTGACTCGAGTCCTAATCGACAAGCGCTTGTTTTATCTGGTAACGTATTTACCAATCGTTTAGATGATAACACATGCGAGTCAAACAAAATGGCGTCTCGAGGCAGACGAAAAGTTCCGCAAAAATACAAAAAAAATAAAGATTCCTTTGTCGTGGTAAATAAATCTAAATCTAAAACAATTGCAAAGGGCATAGTTAATGACATTATTAACTCCATGTTTTGTTCCGTGGACATCTGCGGTAGTATTTTAGATAAACTTGTTGATAAGTGCACAGGGGGCTGGAACGGTGTTGGGATAGTATAATAAAGTGTGTTTAGACCGAATATGCCAAAACATAATTTTTAATATAATAAAAGTAACAAGGGTTTCAACTAAAAAAAAATATTTTCTGACAACCATCAATCAGATATGTTTTAGTTCTCCAAAATAAGATTTTCAGTGCCTTATGCTGAAACTTGTTATTGTTTATTGATAGAGCTTTGTCTTAGCTACGTCTAAATGCCGAAGTGGTTTATTTGTATAATTGTTTTGGCAATGCAACCGGACTCTGATTGATGGCGGTCAGAAAATAAAAAAATTGAGTTGAAACCCGTGTTACTATTATTATATTTAATTTTGGTTTTGGGCATTTTCGGTCAAAATACATTATATTATACTATCCAAACACCGTTCCAGCCCCCTATGATGGGGTGTGTTGTGTTTCCAAAACGAAAGTACTGGCCCATATTGGAACAAAAACAAGTAGAAACACATTAGATGAATGGGTTGAGAAATTCCATTGTTGAATCTGGTAGCAGAAATATGGAACAACCTATACTGCAATTGAATACATAACAGGGACTTTATGTAGGTACGGTTTTGAGAAGCTAAATTCATGTGTTATTGCAATTACCTAATTCACATGTTTGTTTTGGTACAAATACCCAATTATTTTTTTATATGAGCGGGTATCATACTTTTGGATACCCAATCACGTTTTCCATTACCCAATTCATTTTTATTTTAAGGGTATTACCCAATTACCCCAAAAAGCTTATCTGTAGCTCTGCGGTAGCTTAATTGATGCATTGCCTCTTTTAGGATTCTATTATCGATTCCAGCAGGACCAGACGCTTTTCCTACCTTTAGACATTTAATTGAGTCAATTTACATATAATTAACACTCTGGTGTTATATGTATAGACTGAAGACTGTTCGTGTGTGTATGGTGCATTGGGGGAAGATCGTGATTTGTTTCGTCAAGTGAACACTGGCTACCGAAATACTTGTTGAGCATATCTGCTTTATTTGTATCATCCGCTACAAAACTATTGGTTTGTTCATCGTAAAAACTTGCTAATTTGATGAAACGCCTATTTATATAATTATATTCAATGGTGTTGTACAAAACATATAAATATACATACAATTGATAAAAATAAGAGTGATTGATACTTTTATGCAGCATTTATTAAAGGATTAATAATCTAAAAATGTGTGATATAAATAAAAATGCTGTAAGAAACTTAAGCAATAAAACAATACAGGCTACGATATTAAAACACAGGAAAAATAAAATATTATGTAATAAATTTATATAACTAGGGTTAAGACAATAATTATAATGATATTATGAGCAAAGTTTTGGCAACATAAAGATACTGCTTTTCTGGCTGTCGGATCCCACAGCTACCGGCCGCCTGTCACCCTTACGGACACTTCTTTAGGGTTTTAACCGTATTTGAACTATTGTGACTACAAGTCACAAATAGACTGACCAAGTGTGACTACAAGACACAACTTGAAGGTTAAAATTTCAATGTGACTATAAGACACAATTAGAGGGGCTAAGCGTAACTAAAAGACCGCTGGATGATGTCATTCAATCATTGAGCAAAGAAGCCCTAATGATTTTTGGTTACCGGTCACTTGAACAATAAATATTCTTTTCGAGCAAAGAAGCCCGCACAATTCTTTAATTTCTTAGTCCTCTTAGTCATGGTTGTTGGACAAATAAGCCAATACAACTGAGCCTCGATTTGTTTTGAAATCACAGGTGTTCAAATTAAAATAGGTTGTAAAAGTCTCTGAAGAGAAATGTTTTTAAATTCCTTTTGATAATGTCTATTGAGACAGAAGTCCGAATGCTTGATGGTAGGTCATTCCACAGTTTCGGACCAACAACTCCGAAACTCCTGTCCATGAAAGTTTTTCTCTTTGTGCGTTTCAAAACATAACATCCGTCATACGAGACGGTAGATCGTAGGTTACGTGCTGGTACTTTTTCTTTTAAAAGTTCTGTAAGGTATTTTGGCGCGTGACCAACAGAACAATTATACATGATGTTCAGTAATTTGAATGTTATCCTAGCCTTTACTGGTAGCCAGTGTAGTTCATACAAGGCATCTTTTGAACTGTTATATTTCTGTCAGCCGAGTACCAATTTAGCACACATGTTTTGGATACGTTGCATTTTGTTATAAATTTCGCATTGAGCTGTTCCATACAAGATGAAATTACAATAATCCAGATGGGATATTACCAAAGACAAAACGAGTATTTCTGTTGCTTCTTTTGTTAACTATTTCCTAATTTTTTTGATTTTAAGGTAGTTGTCCATGGCTGTACGGCACTTAATTTTGATGTGTTCTTTAACATTTAGTGTTTCGTCTAAATATGCACCCAAATACCGTATGCATTTTTCTGCTTTACCAGTGTCACCAGCAATATCTATTTCTTTAGATTGACATTTATTTAATTGGGGTCTACTACCGAACATGATGAATTCCGTTTTTGATGCGTTCATTTTCAGTTTATTCTCGTTCATCCAGTTGTTAATAACGAGTGCACAACTTTCAAGTTCTTGAATGGCAGTTATTTCAACAGAAGAAGATGTAGGTTTGAATCGCTTGTTTGCGGTGTGGTCGTCTGCAAAACCGTAGACTGTGATGGAGGGAGGGACGACATCAAACAGTGTTCCAGCGTACGTCAGGTAGAGCCATGGACCAAGACAACTACCCTGGGGGACATTACACTCCAAAGAACGTGCCGCCGATAAAGCTGAATTAACACTTATTCGACAGCTTCTTGGACGAAGATACGAGTATATCCAGTTTGGGGCCGTGCCACATCCACCGTATTGTTTTTGCAACACGTCAAGTAGAATGTCATGATCGACTGTATCGAAGGCAGCACTCAAATCAATGACAATAATTGCTGTAACCCCTTGTTCCTCCATACCTTCGTAAAGAGGTGGTATTGTGTTAGTTGTGTTAGAAGGGACAAGTGTTCGCAGTGTCTTCCACCAGTCTTTAGCGGAAAGGTCTAATGACTTAAGTTTTTGAGCAATATTGTGAAAGTATTCATTTGATTTTCGAGTTTCGTAATAGTAAAACAACCTCATTCCTTACACGACGGAAGTTTAACCAGTGAATATCACTCTTAATTTGTTTTGCTTTTCGGTTAAGGCGCTTCCGTTGTCGAATTTTTTTCTTTATGTTATTGTTCATCCATGGAAGATCACGCAATCGGATACAAACATTTTTGCTCGGAATACATATACTTGCAATGTTCAATATTGTTTTAGTTAAATTATCTGCATATATATCAACATTTTCGGATTTATAAAGATCCCAATTAGTATCCGACATCATTTGTCGTAGTTTTGAATATTCTCCAATGTCGTAGCGCCATATATGTCGATAAAACGTTTTGTATCTGGGTTTTGTAAATTTTAATGTTACAAAAAAGGGCAGTGGTACCGAACAGTTTGGTCTAAAAAGTGTTCGCCTGTTCCAAAGGTAGTAAATTATTCCGATTACTTACAAACTCAATAATGGAAGATGTGTGTTCAGTATAATGTGTTGGTTCGTTAATAAGTTGCGTTAGGTCATATTGTTGACATAAATCATTAGTTTTTCGTGCAGACGGTTCAGCTAGAGCATTTAGAATAACTGCGTGCAACTTTGTTGGAAGATAGATCAGACAAAGTTGGCCCAGGGTTTGGATGAATATCACCTGATCGCAATAAGACTATAGAGATCCAACAACATGTTGCAGCACACAAGAACCATTTTAGAAGCTTTTTGAGGAAAATAATATCCGTGTGTGTGTTTTCCTATCAGAACACGTTTGCATGGATGTTCGATTCTCAGTGCTGTGTTTATAGACGTGTATACATAAATTTGTAATGAGAAAAGGCTTGTTACATAAAGCCATAATTGACAAACATATAATACGTGCAGGAAAAATGGAAAGATAGCTGATGATCTATATGCAACCATGACAGCGTTTACTGGTCTCTGTTTAATGTACAACATAATAATAACCTCCAATAAATACAAGATGGGCCAGACACGCTGTCATGATACGCGTGTTGCGATTAGCGATGAGGATACATTGCGACGAATACGTTGTTAAGATTTGTGTTCGTTGTTTGCTACAGAACTAATGCACATTGAAGATAAAGATATCAGAGAGATTAGAAGATTGAAGGGAAAAGAAGCAAATGGTAAAGGATGATAATATGTTTGGTATCATTATTATGATACGTGAGGTTATGTTGGGTGTATAAAGAGTAAATTATAATAGCCTAGGATCAAAAGATAAACTAAAGTCAGTATAAAAAAGAATGAGCCGTCAAAGCTACAATAAGAATGGATTTGAGTGATTATGGTAATTGCCTGTACAGAGGTGATAATTTACACAAGCGTTTACTTATATATATCAAAATGTGTAAGCATTTCACAAAATACAGTTATATAGTATTACAAACAAACAATGCAATAAAGTACTACAACACTTACGCCAACAAAAAATAGTAATAGCAACCGTATCTGTAATTTCAACTCTCAAACGAACGCCCAATGGCATGATATTGCCAACGGTTGAGCGTTGTATTTTACACTGTAACAGTAAATTTTTACACACGCAACATAAACGCATTTTATTTTAGCACAATATTTAGTCAATTAACGAAGCATGAGGCCGTAAATAGTATAATCTCAGTCAGCTGACTAGTTTCGGCATTTTTTGCATAGTAAGATACTTCTTTAGAAACAAAAAAAACGAACATTTAATGAATTGGCTATACGCCAAATGAAGCAAAATAGGATAGAAAACTGTCTTTTTTAGTAGATAGTGATCTATTTATTCTTTACTTATAATAAGATACTACACATTTTATCGTAAATTTGTTTTTAATGATACATTGTCAATGGAGAGCGGTATCCACCAATTTCAACGTTAGTGTTATTTGAAAAAAGGCAGTGTTCCTGGAAAACGGGATTAACAATGTTAATCACATAATCACATGCTTAATAGAGGAACACAAATAAACTAAAATCGGTTGTGTAAAGAATGGGCCGTCAAGGTTACACTACGAAGGGATTTCAGGTGATGATGGTATTTTCCTGCACATAGATAGTAGTTTGCACAGCGTTCACTTACATATATCAAAATGTGTAAGCATTTCACACAAAATATAATAGTACAAACAAACAATGCTATATAAAAATACAACTGTTACAATAACAGTAATGTTTTTTATAGCACCGTATCTTTATTAACATCTTCTCAAACGAACGCTCAAAGACATGATATTTACAATGATTGAGCGCTGTATTTTACACTGTAGTAGTAAACTTTTACTGTTTACTCAGGCAACATAAACGCATTTTATTTTGAGCAATAATAAAATAAAAAAAATTGGTTTTTAATTTGTATTAATCAATTGGAGTCAGACTAGAGAAACTTTGAGTGATGTGCTGTTGATGTATAATTTTACAATAACGCGTATGCACACGTGCAGGCATAACTCATGCAGACATAAACTCGCATAAATACAGAACAAGTTAACATCGATAAATGTGCATCATTGTACAAGTCTATAAAATCGTAGACTTGTACGATGCATTTGTAACCGTAAATAATTACTTTGAATTCTACATACATGGTACTAATGGTTTATCAGGCAATGTTACACAATAAAGAGAGTCTTACTGAAAAAAACGAAAAGTTAGAGTCACAAAGTCTACTTATTACATTATCTGACATGATAATACAAGAACGTGATTTAGAAATATGTTTTCATCATTTAAAAACAGACAAAATATGTAGTAAATTAATTAAGCTTGAGGCCGTAGTACATTAATTAAGCTTGAGACCGTATCCACATGGATACTTCTTTAGAAACGAAAAAACAAAAATTTAATGATTTGGCTATACACGAAATGAAGCAAAGATAGAATAGGAAACTGTGATTTTACTTTTAAGTAGTCAATGAACTGTTTATACTTAACTTAAGATAAGAAACTACACATTCCATCGTAAGGTAGTTTTTAATTATACAATGTCAATGGATAGCGGTACCCACACATTTCAACGTTACTATACTTTGAAACCATGACGTGTCACTAGATAACAGGATATGTAAGCTTCATCATATAACCACATGCATAATAGAGGCACACAAATAACAAAATAATATCGTGATTATCCTGCACATTGTGAGATCAACTGGAGTGACTAATAGGGCATGCGTTTTTTTACGTTAACTTATTTGACAAAGTAAATGTTATCTAAATGAGATTTTTTATTGAATTTGTTATTGATAACTTTTACAAATTATTTAAGCGTGTTAATAAGCTTAACCAGATTAAGATTGCTGTTTTACAAACTTATTATCGGCTTAGGGCGCTTTTAAACAAATATTCAGAGTTAGTTTAATTTAAGGTAAATAGTTTCACAGGAAAACGGGCTATGCCATTGTAGTAAAAATAATCATAATCTCAGTAGATAGCGCACAAGCAATAAGAGTTCGGGATATTCTAGCAGCTAAAGAGGTAAGCATCGAATGAAAATACACTGAACAAAAAAGATATGAAGTTTTATAATTAGCTGATTTTGTACTGTTCAAGTTCTGAGGCACGGCTGATGCGTTTGATGATTGATTGGTCGTTTTCAGTTAACCTGATCAGAACATTACCATCGGCTGTCCATGAACTTTCAAGGTTTTTAGATCTGACTAGTCCACGTGTGATAGACAGCAGTTGCGCACGATGTTGAGTAAGGTCTTCGTTAATTAAGATTTGGTCATGACCGCTGCGTGACTCTAGTTCACGTCTTCGCGTGTACAGTTTTTGGCTGGCCATGTAGCTTCTGAATTTGACTATTATCGGGCGGGGTTTACGTCCGCCACGTTTTCCAGTTCTATGTGAGCGGTCTATTTCATTTATTGAAACATCAGCACCCATGGGCTCGCACAAGTTAATCACAATGCTGTCATTGTTTTCGTGTGCGTCTACACTTTCTGGAATGCCAAAGATGCGAACGTTATTTCGCCTACTATACTGCTCGCTGGTATCCATCTTGTTTTCTAGATCTGTAACTCGATCTCGTAGCACTCTATTTTCTTTGAAGAGGACCTTATTGTCATCATCAAGTGACGCTATCCTATTTGATTGTCCATCTACAACTCCGGCAACAATTGACTCTATCATACTTTGCCATTGCGTTGAAAGCGATGATTGGATGCAGTAAAATGTTGATTGTTAATGCTAAAAAATGACTTTTTATCCCTGAAAATGTTCGTATGAATACTAAAACTATGACAATTTATAATAGTTGGTATTAATACGAAATATCAAAAATGATGATTTTAATTGCAAAAAACCCAGACTTTTTCTCTTGAATTTTGTTTGTATTAATACGTACAATGATGACAATTTATAAAAGTTCGTATTTATAAAAAGTATCAAAAATGTTGATTTTTAATGCAAAAAAACGCTGAAAAACCCGCTGATTTTTTATCCCTGAAAATGTTCGTATTAATACGAACAATGATGACAGTTAATAATTGTTCGAATTAATACGAAGTAACAAAAATGTTGATTTTTTATGCACAACATATTGTTTTTTTAACCCTGAGAATGTTGGTATTAATACGAACAACGATGGCAGTTAAAAATAGTTCGCATTAATTCGAAGTATAAAACATGTTAATTTCTAATGCCAAAAAAATGTCGTTATCCCTGAAAATGTGTATATTAATACATACACTGATGACAATTTATAATAGTTCGTTTTAATACAAAGTATCAAAAATGTTGATTTTTAAGCATAAAATCTGACTTTTTATACCCTGAAAATGTTCGTATTAATACGAACAATGATGACAGATAATGATAGTTCGTATTAATACGAAGTATCAAAAATGTTGATTTTTAATGCAAAAAACTGACTTTTTATCCCTGGAAATGTTTGTATCAATATATGAAAGATGACAATTTATCATATCTGAATTAAAACGAAGAATAAAAAATCTTGAGTTTGTATGCAAACAAAAACAACAAACTTTTTATCCCTGAAAATATTCGTATTAATACGAAAAATGATGATAGTTAATACTAGTTCGTATTAATAAGAAGTATCAAAAATGTTGATTTTTAATGCCAAAAAATCTTTTTTATCCCAGAAAATGTTTGTATTGATACGAACAATGTTGACAGTTAATCATAGTTCTTAATAATACGAAGTATAGAAAATGCTGATTTTTTATGCCAAAAAAGACTGTTTATCCCTAAAAATGTTTTTATCAATATATACACTGAAGACAATGTATAATAATTCGAATTAATACGAAGTATCACACATTTTGATGAAAAAAAAGACCTTTTCACTGAAAATGTTCGTATGAATATAAACAATGATGACATTTTATAAAAGTTCTTATTAACAGAAGTATCAAAAATTGTGAAGTTTATTGCAAGAAAATTACCTTATTTACCTGAAAATGTTTGAACTAGTACGTAAAAAAATGAAAATTTTAATAGTTCGTATTAATACGAAGTATCAAAAATGTTGATTTTTAATGCACAAAAACTGACTTTTTTCCCTGAAAATGTTTGTATTAATTCGAACAATGATGACAGTTCATAATAGTTTGTATTAATACGAAGTTTCAAAAATGTTGATTTTAAATGCAAAAAAAAGACTTCTCATCCCAGAAAATGTTCGTATTAATACGAACAATGTTGACAATTAATTTTAGTTCGTAATAATACGATGTATAAACAATGTTGATTTTTAATGCCAAAAAAACTGACTTTTTATCCCTGAATATGTTTGTATTAATATATACTATAAATGACAATTTATACTAGTTCGTATTAATACGAAGTATCAACAATATTAATTTTTAATGCAAACAAAACTTACTTTTTATCCCTGAGAATTTTCGTATGAATAAGAGTTATGATGTCATTTAATAATAGTTCGTATTAATACAAAGTATCAAAAATGTTGATTTTTAATGCAAAAAAAACTGACTTTATAATCCCGAAAATGTTCGTATTAAAACGAACAATGATGACAGTTAATACTAGTTTGTATTCATACGAATAATAAAAAATTTGGATTCTTGATTCTCAAAAACTGAGTTTTTATCCCTGGATATGTGTGTTTTAATATAATAAAAATGACAATTTATAATAGCTGTATTCATACGAAGTATTAAAAATGTTGAGTTTTAATACACATAAAAAACTTTTTATCCCTGAAAATGTTCGTATAAATGCGAACAATGATGTATGTTAATAATAGTTCGTATAAATACGAAGTGTCAGAAATGATGATTTGTAATGCCACAAAAACTGACTTTTTATCCCTGAAAATGTTTGTATTAATATACACTGATGACAATTTAAAATAGTTCGAATTAATAAGAAGTATCAAAAATGTTGATCGTAAATGCAAAAAATAAACTGTTGCCCTGAAAATGTTCGTATGAATATGTACACTAATGACAATTTATAATAGTTCTTATTAACAGAAGTATCAAAAATGGTGATTTTCTTTTTTTTTAAACGGACCCTTATCCCTGAAAATGTTTGTATTTATACATACACTGATGACAATTTATAATAGATAGTTATAATACGAAGTATATCAAAGATGTTGATTTTTAATGCAAAAAACAAGATTTTTAATCCCTGAAAATGTTCGTATTAATACGAACAATAATGACAGTTAAAATAATTCGTATTAAACTAAAGTATGAAAACTATTGATTGTTAATGCAAAAACTGACTTTTTATCCCTTTGTGTTCGTATTAATACGAACAATGATGACAGTTAATAATAGTTCGTATTAATACGTAGTATGAAAATGTTGATCTTTAATGCCAAAAAACTGAATTTTTATCCCTGCAAATGTTTGTTCTTGTACATACACTGATTACACATTATAATAGTTCGTATTAATACGAAGTAACAAAAATGTTGATTTTTAATGCAAAAAAAAAGAATTTGTGTTCGTGAAAATGTTCGTATTAATACGAACAATGATGCCATTTATAATAGTTCTTATTAATACGAAGTATCACAAATGTTGATTTTTAATGCGAAAAACACTGACTTTCTCCTCTCTCTATAAATGTTCCTTATTTTAAAAACAATATTTTACTTTAGGATGTTAAATATGACTTTTTTGCATTAAAATTGTTTAATTTTGATAATTTGCGTTCATGCATTTTTGTTCAGGGTTATATTTATATGCAATAAAAGTGAAAGAAATAAGGTATTATTAAAAGATATTCTCTCATATAATTCCGATGCGATTTAAGTGAACGTGTGGGCCATCATCATCATTTCAACCAGATGGTGCGTTCACTTTTCCACGATGGAATATCAGTATTTTTTATTAAAATGATTTTCGGATTTTTTTCTAAAAGTGTCGGGTAGGAGGACGAAAAAAAAGAGAGGGTAACCAAATATGCACTCATTTTAAAAATGTTATGGTATGAAGTTCTTTTTACTAAGCAACCACACTGATTTTTTCAAACATGGTGATGTGCAAAATGATCATAATCAGACTGTAGGTCTTGATGTGCAGTTTTTAAATAAGTTTGAATTTAAAAAAATATCTTAACTAGTTCAAAAGTTATGCAATTTTTTCACTTGTCTATAATAAACTTTTCGGTGATTTTTTTATGTTTTTTTTCACAAGGAATCCATACGTTGCATTAAAAATACTTTATCTCAACAACCAACCAATAAGCTATTGAGGTTTAAAAGAAACATTTATAGTTTATTGTCCAGTAAAAATCAATGCCGCAGACAAATACAAATAGCATAATAAATCGCTTTTCAGGGGTTTTACTGGCCCAAAAAAAGTTGTCGCCAATTAATCGCTGTGTGAAAATTACCCGTAATTCAAACTTAATCAATAAGGACAATCATTTAAGGAACCTTACTACATTAATGAATAATGGCATTTACTATATTTTATTACTATGAGAAGTATGTTAATACATAAATAACAATAAGTACCTTCATAAGTCTTAATATTAAAAGGTTTATTTTTATATAAATAACATTTTTTCCATTTGATAAACCAGATAACCAACATAATATAATAACGTTAACAATAATGTAACAGTATGCTGCATAAATGTTTCAGAATTAATTATTAAAACCTAGAATCACACAAATATATATCATCTGAAAGGAAAAATAAATCAAACATCAGAAAATAAAGCATCTCAATTCAAATTGTTAAAAAGTTTATACATTTGGTCATTTGGACATGATATACATCAACTTATGTTTATTTCTTAAATTTCACAAATTCTAAAACAACACCTTTTGTTAAAAAGGTTTTCTGTTAAATTTCCAGGTTCAATTAAATGAATATCTTTTCACATCTATTTCTTGACAGAAAGGCCCAGGGTAATTGCCACCATCCATTCTTGTTTCCTGAAATAACACAAAACATATTTGTACAAACTATATACAACAAATCAACACATAAATATCACTATCTTTATATATGTCCGAATTTTAACATATCCGAAATATAGTACATCGAGTGAAGGATTTACTTTTGATTTCAGATATAGTTGGTATCTTAATTGAAATATATCGTTCCCAGAACATTTTAATAATGGAACTGTTAAACACAATTGCCTGTTGAAGCAAGTAAACATGTGTTTTTGTCATGGTATTGATTAAAGAAATAGCATCCCTAATAATCGTTATAATTATTGATCTTCGTGACAGTTTATCCCAGGATAACATTATTGACAATTTAATGTCATAAAGGAGCTGTTAATCCGATAATAACCCCCATAAACTTGATTTTATTTGGACAGTCATGGTTTGAAATCGTTTTAAAAACTGTTATGCAATTTTTGAACTTTTGGTACGAACCAGTTCGGAACAAAACTGAAGTTTCGTACTCATTGAAAATAACAAAAAACCACATATTATATGCACACATTCGTCACTACAACTACATTAAACAACACATAAAATTTTATTCTCTAAAATATGACCGTATTTGTGCGTAAAATATGGAATGTTTAAAGTTGATAGGCGTAAATGGGTTTCGCATTGCGAGCACCTGTTAAATTAAAATCGTTCTTTTCTCATAATATTTTTTAGTCATTTTAATACTATCAATTTTATATAAAAAAAAATTTATAAAATTGTAAAGAAATAATAAAATATTTACTAACAAATCGATTCCATTCAGGATTTCATTTGACGGTTGCATAATTATTGAGAAATTAGCAGACTTTGCTGATGAAAGCGTTGTAGCGTTCTTCAACTTCTTGCGCAAACAATGATGGCGTAGCTGTTGGTAAATTCCAGCACATGTACACGATGAAGGAGGTTCACGTATTAATGTGGGTAATTAAAACTATGCTGATTTATAACTTTTTTTTTACTTTTTCTAAAACCCGACAAGCGTTTCCTGTTTAAAAGCCACCTTTTGGCACCCGAAAATAAAAGATTTTTTTTTTTTGGTTTCGTCAAAAATTGGAGTCGGCGGGTCCGAAAATCATTTTATTAAAAAATTCTGGCCTAATATTGGATTCAGAAACAAATGGCGATGCACCATCTTAATGTCAGCATTGATGATAAGGAGACAATTGTTAAAGATTGTGGCGAAGCTACACGCTTTAACGCTGAGCGATCAAAAACCATTGCGTGACCCCGATGTTTTTATTAGCCATGCATTCCGATAACTGTCTATACTATGTTTTCACTTAAAAGTATGTGTCAAATTCGCGTATTATGTATGTTTAACTTATTTTCTGAATTTCAAATGTTCTTTTTTTGTTAAAGTGTAATAATACTACTCTAAATTACTTACTTTGAAAATAGCATTGTATTTATTCTTACGTAGAAAGAAATATTTTTTATAATCTAACATTTACATGTATGCTTAGTTACATAAAGCAGTTTATTGCAAATAATTGCGCTTTGTTCCCATTCCATTTACAAATCCCAAACATTATTTGAGATAATTTATCTTATTGTGTTCTGTAACTTATCGTATATTCCTCTTGCTGACTTGTACTAATGCTTATTTTATTTGGTAACCTGTTGTTATATTCGATAATGGAATCCATTACTGATGCATTTTTTAGCATAATGAGCAATGGTTAACATTTTTGACAAAAGTGTTAGTACAATGCAAATTATAAACAAATTGAAACCACATAAAAGCCTCCTTCCATGAAACCTGCAATATTTTGCCTAGATAGTATGTATACATGTTAATATCCAAACAGGTCATACCGAGTACTCACAGGATGGTTGTCTTATTTGTATGCATACGATACTTAGTTTGGAACATAAAACAGTATATATTCTTAACACCAATGCAATCTGAATTCGCAACCAACTGGAACGTTAGAATGTAGAATAATGCATACTAAATGTTGGTTCTTAGGTCTGTTACGAGTTGTTACTCATCATGTAGACGTAAATTCTTCAACTATATCAACACATTGACATTTGGCTGAATGAATTGTCGTTATTTCATAAAAATATCTAATTTTGTTAATCTTCCGAAGAATCACACAATTCCATAAACTATAACAATGAAAACATACATAGACAAATAACACATTATGAATAACAATGCAAATATTTGTGTGTTTATTTTAAGCAGTAACAATACTATTACGAAAATAATATTATACACAGTATGTACTACATAATGCAGGCAACATTACACGAAAGAAACATGCAAACATATTATCTGAATAACTGATTATTTCAAATTAAGTCAAGTAAAGTCAATTTTTTTGGCGAATGTATAACACAATAATGGCGGTGTAAATTAATGCTTATTCAAACTACACTTTGTTTAATAATATTAAATCGCCAGAATTTTGCAAAAGGTCAATATAAAAGATTCAATTCAAAAAGCAGAAAAGTAAAGCGCATGTCTAACGAGATTAACTGCGATAAATATATATGTATTCCGAATATGAATTTAAATATCGTATATACTCTGAAATCAATAATTGTGAAAGAGAAAGCACTGTACATTAGACAATGAAACGTTGTGTGATGATAAAATGTTGATGAATGTTAAAATGTATTCTAATACTTAATTAATCACACTTCTATGTACACTATTCATCCGATGATTAAAACCCATACAGAAACAGCAATTAAAAGAATATCTTAACCAATATAAATTGTCAAGTGTATATGTATACATTCAAAAGACATGTTTACCGGATGTGCACTAGTTCGCTCTTGGTCTTTCTAATGGTTATGTCATGCTGTAGCCCATAGTTAGACTCGAGCTTGAAATTTTTTGTCAAAGAGTTTGCTTAACATTAAACATTTGATAACATAGTGGATATATGTAGCAACAAATGGCTAACGGGCGTAGATCACAACTTAAACATTAGAATGATTACTTGTATTATGTGTTTAGATACATAACATCTCTAAAATAGGTTAATGTATGGTGTAGTTCACTAATAATAGACTTGATTGTATCATTTAGTTTAGGTACGCGAGTGAATGGGCACTTTAAAACGCACAAGTATGTTTATAATAGAAGTCTATGATAAAACATTATTAAACATGTTGTATTGCTCGAAGGAAAATGATGATTATTCGATTATAGATTTCTTTTAAAATGCAGACTCTATTGGAATAACATGATGTTTTAGAATTGTTTTAATGGACCACTTGACGGATTCAGAACATCTCAGTGAACTAAAAGAGTGTTGAATCGTATAGTTGTGTTGAATTGAACGTTCAATTTTCGGCAGAAATTGGCGTAGAAGTTAAAGGTTCTTTTTTTTGTTTATTAGGTTGCTCCTTAGGTAGCTGGACAAAGAATGTTTATTCACAAAATATAAAATGGAAATGGATGATGACGTTTAACAAATGTACATTGTTTAGGACCTGCAGGTTTTCACTTCATCATGGAATACAACGAAACTTGAAAAAATACACATGGCGAGCGTATTCCATATAAAAAACGAGACACGGAGTTTACATAGTTACTACGCCTGTATTAAAATATGTGTTAAAAAAAGTTTTAGAAAAGTTAAAGCGAGATTATACGATTTTGTATATGTGTTAAGTTGTTATACATTAATAGAATATGTTACAATAACACAAAATTGGTAAGAAAAATTATACATTGAAGACGAATTTTCTAAGCAAATACAAATTAGCGCCCTGGGCCGATTGTGAAGAAGATATTTCGTACATATTTTCCTACATTACCGAATCATTCGTCTTTTTAGTAAGCGTTCGAGTGTCGTATGAATAGATATCGTTGCAGGAATTCAAATGAACCGTTATTCTAAATTTAGATTTACATCGTACATGCATGATTTACATGCTGGCGAATTCGACTGTACAGACATTTTCGATTTCAAAATTAAATATCTGGCTTATTTCGCATTTTTCGACACATGTTCTCTTTAACTTTGATTTTAATTTATAGTGAAATATATGTTTAATAAGTTTTGTAAAAATTTTATATAAATAAAAAAATATTTGAAATAAATCGTATAATCTCGCTTTAATGTACTCAAATTAGAATAACACTATTTACAGGAATACATTATTGACGTAACCAACTTTGTTTTGGGTCTTTTGCTTTGATGAAACAAGAATTTTCGTTTGAACAAAGACTGCTGTGTTCAATTTGAGTGAGAACATTTAGAAATGCTGATTTAATTTGCATCGATATGCTATATTGTAATATTGTATGATTGTATCACCAAAGATTGTTTAAAATAGATAGTTTAAAGATAAATAGACTGATTACCTATCTCGACAAGCCTCGCCTAGTAACACTTTCTTCAACTCGTCAGATAAATTTACACATACACTTATTATAAACAAGCAATCAAGTTATGTTTACATAGCGTTTTACGGATCTTATTAATTCTGCACTTATGTCTCAATTAACTAATAAGTAAAAACCGTCAGTTAGCTGATCAATTATATCAAAAGTAGACATGTGTCCGTGGGATACGAATGCATTCCCGCATTCAGCTTGTCTCAGAAATTATCTAAAAAGATAACTTCTGGCGAAAAACCAACGAACAGACATTACTCATGTGCACAGTAACATGCTGGTTTATAAGCTAGTTAATTGATATCATGGCAGCAATACTACGTTTTCTGTTACACGCGAGACATTTTAGAAAGTGATTTATTTTATAAAGCAAATCCGCCATACTGATCTAATTAAGAAGTAATATGTTTCCCTCTTACATCAATCTAACAAGCAGTACTTGCAATGTATCCTCGCCACAGGTTAATTCATGTGTGCCTTTTCTGCATTTCGCAAGAACTACAACAAACCAAAATATAAAGATGCGCATATTCTCATGATGGTTAGTAAATATGTTTATACAGTTTAGGCTGCAACATCATTTTATGTTGGCGACATTATATAAAACATAAGTTCGGACTTAGAAAGGGTCATAGAACTCGGGATAAATCGAACACACCCGAACCAAACTATCAAAGTCCATACTTGTATGTATTCAGTTTATTGAAGCAGAAAATATGTTTTAGTTTTGCGAGACATAAAATGAAGAAGAGCGGATATTCGGGAAAGGCCGCATTGCTACGCTTCGCCTTCGAAAGTGGAAAAACATTCACTTAAAGTGATATTATGGGCATTTTTCACTGTTGAATTGAGCTGAAAAGAATAAACAGGTCTAAAGAGTAAGTTAAAATGTGGTTACTGACTAATTATCTGCAACTCATCTTGCTACCAGTTGTTTATAAACATATATATATTTTATATTATATATGTTACGGGACCCACCAAGTCCTGTAAGCCGAAATGATCCGTAAAACAAAATGGTGTTTTTGAGTCGTATAAACGAATCTGCACTAAAACTAAATGTAGGTTCACATTGTACATGCGTGATCAGTTGTCAAACGATAGTACGGTTGATATTCAAATGCATTATTTTTCTCTAACCGGGTTATTGTTTTAGTATGTTGATGCTGCAATTACAAATATAAGTGTATATGAAGTGAAAACACCAAAAAATAAACAACGGTTGCGATAAACACCTATAAACTGTTAGATGCCCATAATATCACTTTAATGCGAGTACGAGGAAAACGTATTTAAATATTAAGCATTCTTGCTTTTTTTCAATATGTCTTGATTTTAATTTATCTTACTCTTACCGCATTTATTTATGGTCAAGACAAACCAGCATTAAATAACAATCACAACACAGTCTAAAACAATATGAACAGTTTAATGGCATAGTCTTGGAAAACGACTACGATTCATTTAACGATTTTTTATAGTAGTTTATTAGTTTACACTTGACACAACAGTGTTCGCGTTCATGTTGTGATTGTTTAGTTGACACAATAATATTATATTTACTTGTGTTATTTTTTTACTTGACATAAATAGTGTTTTCTTAAATTTTGAGAATTTTACTTGACACAATAATGTTCTCTTCAATGTTTTAATACTTTACTTGACACACATGGCGTTCTGTTTAATGTTGTCGTTTTTTTTACTTCACACAACCGTGGTCCGCTTACTGTTTTGTTTCATGTTAACCGAACAAAAATGTTCTCCTTAATGTTGTTATGTGTAGGTGACAAAAAGTGTTATGTTAATGTTTTTTTACATGTTACATGGCGAAATAGTGCTCTTTGTATGATTTTTTCTTCATACAATATAGTATCGTAACAATAAACCTTGTAATCAAAGAAAAAGTATTGCTCCCAACAGCGGGTACCTAGTATACTATGTGGAATGTTCATTACAAGAAAACTAAGTTATAAGGTTTGGTGCATATTTAATCCATTTGTGCCTAGTGGACTCTCCCAACCTTCTAAATTGGATTAATTTATTTCCAAAGTTAGGGATGTCTAGTATAATTATTTCTATATTTAGAATATTTCTTACAGAATTTCCATTAAGCGCATTATGCGGCGTCTCAGCTGGGTCTACGTTGTTTGCCAATGTCTTTTTTTCTATACTCTAGGCATAAATGGGTTAAGGTTTGAACCTGGATGCATTTTCAAGGAAATGCCTTTTCGAATCATTTGGGACCTTAACCGGTTGTAATCAATAAATCAATATATACCTATATTTTACCAATCAACGATACTGACATTCAAATTGAAATGCGTTTCATACACCAAATTTACTCTTTATACATCGATCCTAGAACATGTTGATGTTCACAAAATGTTAGTTTTTTTCACTTCTGATGCGTTTTATAAAGTAAGCAAAGCATCAATATGTACATCCATGATTTTATCAGAATATAATCATATAAGTCGGAATATTTTCTGTTGGGAGATGTGGAGCTAAGATCAAAACCAGGCGTATAGCAAAGTGGTTCGTTATATCGTTAACTCGATGAAATTTGCACATGTGATGTGCACTGAATAAAAATCCGATAATTCACATACTCGGTAATTTAATTGGTTTTAACAATTGCAGATTCGTCGCCCGCATAGATTGGTATTTCAGAAACTCTTTTCCATAACAGAAAACTAAGTAAATGTATAATGTGAGGATTACTTCTGGGCTAAGTGCATATTTAGTTCATTATCTAATTTGATTGATATCTTTAATGCGTTTATAGAGAGATTTCGTTTTCTGTGACATTTGCAAGCTATATTCATGGATAATAGCACGTGGATCTAAACAAGTTAAAGTTATTATGATGCTACTTAGAAAAAGCGTGAAATGTCTCTGGTATGGAATTCAGATGAAATCGATAAACATGGTTAAAAATAACTCAAATTACGAAAGACATATGCATATCTGACCGAAAGTAGTCTGCACATACGTCACGCGAATAGTATGATCCAGTACACAAAAGGTAATCGGGTAGGAATTAAAGAACGTAATTGTAACGACCAACTTAATAGGAACTAATTTGCATCATTATATATATCGTTTAACGTTTATATGAATCAAATTGCACCAAATTTAAATATGCCATCCTCAAAGCTCATTATGAAATGCAACATTAGCAGGATACCTATGAATAAACAATACCTATGTATATGGGCCGCGCTCTGTGAAAAGGGGGTTTAATGCATGTACGTAAAGTGTCGTCCCAGAATAGCCCGTGAAGTCCGCACAGGCTAATCAGCGACAAAACTTTACGCTTTTATTATATGTTTCGTTTAAATAAAGTCTCTTCTCAGCAAAAATCCAGTTCATGCGGAAGGTATCGTCCCTGATTAGCCCGCACAGGCTTATCTTGGAAAACATTTTACGCACATGCATTAAACCCCCTTTTTACCAAGAGCATGACTCCTATATGTATACCTGTTTTAGGATGCTTGGATCTGTAAATCATTTACAGTTGACTGTATTGCTAATGTTCTAAATGAGCGTTCAATGGCTTCATATTAACTCGTTTAATAAATTAAACTGTATATAAATGTTTAGCATGCCCTTGTCAATTTTCAACAATTTAAAAAGGAAAACTTATTTACGGAATTTTAAATTTAAAAATGTATATCAGAAATAGTTATATTCGTTACAATAATCAGCACGTAATGTACATTATGTACACACTTAGTAATACCTAATATTAAAACAAAATCGGAGAACGTCAATTTTGTTACTATTCTGTCGTGGTGCAAATAAAACTATTTATCACATGCTATACCCTGTTTCCCATGTAATACAACCATTACATATTTGTTTATATTACACATGTGTAATACAACATTTTAAGCGTTTGTATTGGCTTAGTTTTCGTTTATTGACCAATCGCATTTTGTTATTTTGCTGAAATGACGTTGCAACGCCAAATGACGTCACGAAATGTAAACAACATTCCGGATATATCATTATGTTTGCGTAAATATTAATTTAATTTGCTCATTTAAACGCATCACTCGTTGTCATATCATACCATATCTTATTAAACTCGTCCAGTAAATTCGTTAGTTAGCTCGCCAAAGGCTCGCTTACGTAAAATTCCGGAACTCGTTTAATAAAATATGGTATGATATGACAACTCGTGCCAGATCCTATATATATGTTGTGTGACGTTATTTTGTATTTGATATCACACTCAATTTTACATCATGTATTGAAATGATGTATGTTATTAATTACTTACACTATTAAGACCACATGTTTCACGTTCGTGTTAACTGCATAAAATAACATTTTAGAGTAATTAAACAGAGTTAATAGTCCATTTTCTTACATTTTCATTTCCTTGCTTTGTGTTTGTGGCTATGTTTTGATAAACAAAATAAAACACATTAACAAATTAACTCATTTAAATACTAATATAGCAATCAACAGTGCAAAAGCAGTATTATAATTAAATAATAAAATGAAAGTGGTTTAAACTGATTTATTCATTCGCTGTCGGTGATGTACTTTGTACACTTTCGATAACCTATATCCAAGTGTATTCTAAGGTACAGAAACATATTTATACCGTTGTTAAAAGCAATTCTGCTCAAAAAACTATTGAAAAATAAGCTATATCAAGGTACAAAATGCGCCAATAATTGCGTATATTTGGAACATTCAATTCGTAATTATCCGAATAACTGCGATGATATGCACCATTAAGATACCCTTAAAAATATCACTACCCACTTTCACCACATGATCTTGTGAAAGTATCAAACATCTGTGATTTATCAATGATTTATCTAACATACTGCAAAATACATATTCTAATGTCAGCAATACAGCAATACAATGTTTTGTTTAGCTAGCAACTTAAAAACACTCTTACTATTGGTTGTTTGTCCTTTTCAAAATTAACGAGTTATGATTGAGGAATTTATTTTTAACATTTACACAAGACGTAAATTATGTCGTATATGTGTGCCTTCAAACCGATTATATCTGTAGGAATATTAAAACTACATGAAAACAATCAGCGGGGAAATCCCTAATAAAAACCACAGCACATAAATTGTAATTTTCCGAGGCACGGTGCTAAGAGACCAAAACAAGATAAACTTTATTTTTACAAAAGCTTTGTAGGTATAGAATTGCATTGTATTACATTATGAAAATTATAATGCAGTTTAAAAGGCGGCCGCAATAACAGTTGCAAAAGTTAATTTTACAAGCTTGGTTAGGATATTTATTTCAGTTTATTACTTATGCACAATCGTTTCAAAAATGAAAACTCTTACAAACAATAACATTACGACACTATGTTTTTCTAATTTCACGAGAAAATTCAAGTGTTCAACAACAGTGATACACTTCGTCCTAAAAAGAGTGCATGGTTATATAAAATGCTTGGTTTAGCGAGTTTAATTGCAAATGGTACTCGGTAAATATAAATGTATTATTTACCGTGTGTACTTTTTTCATGCATCTTTGTAAACTATACTAAAAATAATCAAATATATTTTCAATTATATTTTATTACTTTTTGCAAAACGGATAAAACATTGAATATTAAATTAACGATGAAAACAAAACACACACAATTGAGAAACAAGAGGGCCATGATGACCCTGTATCGCTCCACTGTTTTTTTATGCGAAAAAAAACGCGCAATGCGCATGGGTTGAAATGTTCTCAAGCATGTGCCTTTCTCTGTCTATTCCTCGTCCCAATGGGCGCTTAAAGTTGGAAGGGTGAGCATTTTTATATATGGATAAAGTTACTACCGTGTTAACTAAACAGACTAAAAAGCCCGGGAATTGTTCCTTTGAGGCACAGTCCCATTGCTTATAACGTAGGTACATTTATCTCTCCAAAAGATATTGTCGTTCTTTCTATTTCACATATTTTTAGATGTTGAAGATCAAATATACGCATTTGATTTGAAACAGATTCACAAGACCCGTAGGAATCAAAATGCCTTAACCCTTTACCAAACGACACATTTTGGACTTTCCCAATTTGAAAAAGGTTGCAGATGAAAATTAAATTGTAATAGAATATTAAGGAAATAATCAGGTAGGGTAGAAATAATTGTGATAAAAAGAGAAATTGCTCATCTTGAGCAATTTCTCATTTTATCATAATTATTTATAAAGTCGTCGGCTATAAACCCGTAAAATCCTGTTGGTGTTTGGTAAAAGGTTAATAATCTTTGGTTCCTTCTTTAAGTTAGAGCCTTTCACACATTTATAACAAATACAATAGTAGCATCTTTTTTTGTAAAGAATCATCTCAAACAAGGGCTGTTTGTAAAACATGCATGCCCCCCATATGGGCTGTCAGTTGTAGTGGCAGCCATTGAGTGAATACGTTTTTTGGCACTGTGACCTTGACCTTTGACCTAGTGACCTGAAAATCAATAGGGGTCCATCTGTGAGTCATGATTAATGTACCTATGAAGTTTCATGATCCTAGGCGTAAGCTTTCTTTAGTTATCATCCGGAAACGATTTTACTGTGTGAAGTCACCGTGACCTTGACCTTTTTACCTAGTGACCTGAAAGTCAATAGGGGTTATCTGCGAATCATGATAAATGTACCTATGAAGTTTCATGATCCTAGGCGTAAGCGTTCTTGAGTTATAATCCGGAAACGATTTTTCTAAGTTTAGTCACCTTGACCTTTGACCTAGTGACCTGAAAATCAATAGGGGAAATCTGCGAGTCATGATCCATGTACCTATAAAGTTTCATGATCCTAGGAATAAGCGTTCTTGAGTTATCATCCAGAAAACATTTTACTATTTCGGGTCACAGTGACCTTGACCTTTCACCTGAGAATCAAAAGGGGTCATCTGCGAATCATGATCAATGCACCTATGAAGTTTCATGATCCTAGGCATAAAACGTTCTTGAGTTATCATCCGGAAACCATTTTACTATTTCCGGTCACCGTGACCTTGACCGTTGACCTAGTGACCTGAAAATCAATAGGGGTCATCTGCGAGACATGATCAATGTACCTATGAAGTTTCATGATCATAGGCATAAGCGTTCTTGAGTTATCATCCGGAAAACATTTTACTTTTTCGGGTTACCGTGACCTTGACCTTTGACCTAGTGACCTCAAAATCAACAGGGGTCATCTGCGAGTCATGATCAATGTACATTTGAAGTGTCATGATCATAGGCCTAAGCGTTCTTGAGTTATTATCCAGAAACCATCTGGTGGACGGACATACGGACGACGGACGGACCGACATGTGAAAAACAATAAACATCCTCTTCTTCGAAGAGGGGCATAAATATAATTAACAACCCACACATCCCTTAGACCAACAGGCCTGAGAATATTATGATAATCTAAAGATTATTTCTTATATTTATAAATGTATTTAATTAAGTAATACATTTGACTTCTAAGATCAATTCATGGTAACTTATATTAAGAAAACTATAAAATGATCAGAAATGTATATGGATCGTTGAGCAATTGACAATCATATCTCCACAATTCATGAGTCTCAATTAATGGAACAATTAATCATTAGTTATTAAAAAGAAGCATATACGATAGTTAAGAACATTGCACTTCATTAATTCCAACAACCCTTTGGATACAAAGTTTGAGTTTACAATGCAGTATCATATATTGACTTTTCTGGAAACAATTATGTTCATGGAAGTTGTGTTTAAAATCAAGAAGATATTATTAAACTGGTTTAAACACTACAAAAAGGACATTAAATAAACATGTCATCCGAATTTTTTTATCCGGATATATGGTCACTTTCGACATATTTAAATAAATCCCGACTTTTTTCAGTTTATAAGAAAAACATTCAGAACACATGTTCTTACTTCAATTCCTTTGTTATCAGTCACCATCTGATCTAAAATGGCACTAAATGACAGGGTTTTATCTCATGTTTACAAGATGTTGTTGTTGTTGGTCACAGCCACACGGCCGCAGTAATCTCCCCTGGTAAATGTCATATGTTCAGTTGTGTGACCTCCCGGGACAGGGTAATATTTGAGCCCTGGGGAATAATTTGAAAAATTTGGTTGAGAACTATTAGATATCACAACATACCAAATTTAGTAGCCCTAGGCTCTTTAATTAAGAACAAGAAGATTTTTGAAGTTTGCACAAAATAGGCCTTATTTAAGTATATGTTCATTTTTGTGACGCCTGGGGCAAGGTCAAATTTGTTTTCATGGGCATAATTTGAAAAAACTAAGTAGAGAACTATTAGATGTCACTACCTACCAAATTTGATAGAAATAGGCCCAATGGTTATGGACAAGAAGATTTTTTATAGTTTGCACAAAATTGGCCCAATATAAGCATATGTTCAATTTTGTGACCCCTGGGGAACGGTCAAATTTGATCCCAGGGGCTTAATTTGAACAAAATTGGTAGAGGACTATAAGATGTCATTACATACCAAATTTGGTAGCCCTATGCCATACGGTTATGGACAAGAAGATTTTTAAAGTTTGCACAAAATAGGACTTATATTAGCAAATTTTGACTTTTTGACCCCCCAAGGCGGAGTCAAATTTAACCCCAGGGGCATAATTTGAACAAACTTAGTAGAGGACTATTAGATGTCACTACATACCAAATTTGGTAGCCCTAGGCCCAATGGTTATGGACAAGAAGATTTTTAAAGTTTTCACAAAATAGGCCTTATATAAGCAAATTTTCAATTTTTTGACCCCCCGGGGCAGGGTCAAATTTGACCCCAGGGGCTTAATTTGAACAAACTTGGTAGAAAACAATAAGATGTCATTACATACCAAATTGGGTAGCTCTTGGCCCAATGGTTATGGACAAGAAGATTTTTAAAGTTTTCACAAAATAGGACTTATATAAGCAAATGTTCAAATTTTTGACCCCCCGGAGCAGGGTCAAATGTGACCCCATGGGCATAATTTGAACAAACTTGGTAGAAGACTATAAGAGAACTATTAGATGTCACTACCTACCAAATTTGATAGAAATAGGCCCAATGGTTATGGACAAGAAGATTTTTTATAGTTTGCACAAAATTGGCCCAATATAAGCATATGTTCAATTTTGTGACCCCTGGGGAACGGTCAAATTTGATCCCAGGGGCTTAATTTGAACAAAATTGGTAGAGGACTATAAGATGTCATTACATACCAAATTTGGTAGCCCTATGCCATACGGTTATGGACAAGAAGATTTTTAAAGTTTGCACAAAATAGGACTTATATTAGCAAATTTTGACTTTTTGACCCCCCAAGGCGGAGTCAAATTTAACCCCAGGGGCATAATTTGAACAAACTTAGTAGAGGACTATTAGATGTCACTACATACCAAATTTGGTAGCCCTAGGCCCAATGGTTATGGACAAGAAGATTTTTAAAGTTTTCACAAAATAGGCCTTATATAAGCAAATTTTCAATTTTTTGACCCCCCGGGGCAGGGTCAAATTTGACCCCAGGGGCTTAATTTGAACAAACTTGGTAGAAAACAATAAGATGTCATTACATACCAAATTGGGTAGCTCTTGGCCCAATGGTTATGGACAAGAAGATTTTTAAAGTTTTCACAAAATAGGACTTATATAAGCAAATGTTCAAATTTTTGACCCCCCGGAGCAGGGTCAAATGTGACCCCATGGGCATAATTTGAACAAACTTGGTAGAAGACTATAAGATGTCACTACATAGCACATTTGGTAGCCCTAGGCCCAATGGTTATGGTTAAAAAGATGTTTAAAGTTTGCACAAAGTAGGCCTTATATTAGCAAAATTTCTATTTTTTAACCCCCCCGGGGCAGGGTCAAATTTGACCCCAGAGGCATAATTTGAACAGACTTGGTAGAGGACTAAAAGATGTCACTACATAGAAAATTTGGTAGCCCTAAGCTCAATGGTTATGGACAAGAAGATTTTTAAAGTTTGCACAAAATAGGCCTTATAAAAGCAAATTTTCAATCTTTTGACCCCCGGGGCAGGTTCTAATTTGACCCCAGGGGAATAGTTTAAACAAACTTGGTAGAAAACTATAAGATGTCACTACATAGCAATTTTGGTAGCCCTAGGCCAAATGATTATGGACAAGAAGATTTTAAAGTTTGCACAAAAAGGCCTTATATAGCAAATTTTCAATTTTTTAATCCCCCGGGGCAGGGTCAAATTTGACCCCAGGGGCATAATTTGAACAAACTTGCTAGAGGACTATAAGATGTCAGTACATACCAAATTTGGTAGCCCTACGCCATACGGTTATGGACAAGAAGATTTTTAAAGTTTGCACAAAATAGGCCTTATATAAGCAAATTTTCAATTTTTTGACCCCCCGGGGCAGGGTTAAATTTGACCCCAGGGGCATAATTTAAACAAACTTAGTAGAGGACTATAAGATGTCACTACATACTAAGTTTGGTAGCCCTAGGTCCAATGGTTCTTGATAAGAAGATTTATAAAGTTCGCACAAAATAGACCTTATATAAGTAAATTTTCAATTTTTTTACCCCCAGGGGCAAAGTCAAATTTGACCCCAGGGGCATAACTTGAACAAATTTGAAAGAGGTTCACCACAGGAACATTCCTGAGCAATTTCATCAGAATTGGACCAGTAGTTTAGGAGAAGAAGATGTTTAAAGAAAAAATTAACGCACGCACGGACGCACGCACGCACACACGACGGACACAGGACCATGACATAAGCCCCGCTGGCCTTTGGCCAGTGGAGCTAAAAAAATGGTTTAACCCAGGCTCACTGGAAACATGTGCAAAAAAGTCAAACACATGTTTAATGATTATTAAGAACAATTAACACGATAACATCAAATTGCAGTTAACAAAATTAAAGGGGGCCTGGTTGTAAACAAATGTCTGCTGTTCGATATATTTATGTATCAGGCATATTCCCAGGATTTCATTCCTGGAACAGCGTAAATGCAACGGTGTGTGATTGGTACGCACCCTGTTGAGTGTTGTTTTAATATTCGGAATAAAACATATGCAGTCAGATATGCAGTCAATATGTCAGATCAATTAACACACACCACAACTGTTAAATATCTTGAATTTGTGTTATATAATCCATAAAGAAACGATTATACAGAGATACGTTACATACAAATAGAGAGAGAGAGGGAGAAAGAGAAAAGGTGAAAAAGACAGACGGACGGACACACGGACGGACGGACGAAATGTAGGACGGACGGACGGAAGGACGGACGGACGGACAGACAGAAAGGCAGGCAGACAGAAACAGACAGAGAGACAGACAGAAAGACAGACAGAGAGGCAGACAGAAAGGCAGGCAGGCAGGCAGGCGGGCAGCCAGTCAAGCAGGCAGGCAGGCAGGCAGCCAGGCAGGCAGCCAGGCAGGCAGGCAATCAGAAAGACAGACAGACAGACAGACAGACAGACAGACAGACAGACAGACAGACAGACAGACAGACAGACAGACAGACAGACAGACAGACAGACAGACAGGCAGGCATATAGACAGACCGACCGACAGACAGGCAGACAGGCAGGCAGGCTGGCAGACAGGCAGGCAGGCTGGCAAACAGACAGACTCTCCCTCTCTCTTTATCTTTCTCCCTCATAAACATTTAAAAATTATAATGGTTGTTTGTCTTTTCAGTAGAGTAAATGTTGTTTAAAAGCCATTTATACATTCAGTAAATACCTTTTAATGACATATAAAATGCGGTTAATGTCAACATTATAAATTGACAACCGGTATTTCCTTTTGAAATTGTATTTCAATTAATCAATAAAACATGCAATACGTTTTGATCCAAAAATCATAGATTTCATTATGAAACTATAAGCACGTGTCAATTAATGATTTATTACGAGCATTTGTAAAATATATGCTTTCTAAATTTCCATACATGTATACACGTATGTTCTAGTCATCTTAAGGTTAACTTAATTTCGTTTACCAAGTTATTGTCTATGCTGTGATGACATTTTGTTCACAGAATTATCGCACTAGATACATCTCAATATGATCATAATGCTTGTTGAAAGTGTTTATATTTGTGTATATGCTACTTATGCTCACGCATCATAATAATTGTGTATACCCGCAGTATGTCCTGTATTTTATATCTGTATTTGTTACATTATGCATAATATCGCATTTGTTAATGTGCTGAGTGCTATAATTAACTGGTAAACTGGTTTGTAAAACCGATACCATCGATGATGATCACACAGCTCTGCTTGTTTGGTACAACCAATTAGTAATAAACAGAGTTATTACAGTGCATCGTAAACATATTATGAACAAAAATATTTTTAGACATATTCCCAAAATCAAACACTATCACAAAACAATTTATCAATATTGCGCATACTATGTTACGCATGTTATTTAATAATATAATTTTGTCTTATGGTGAAATAGCACTTTACATTAAATACGGTTAATTGAATAAATAGACTAAACGTAGTTTTGTTTTGTTCCTAGTTATCGACGAATCTTCCCAAACCAAACAACCATAAATGAAATGCAAATTTCCATTTCTTGCATGATAATCGACAATTTAGGGCTAATACGTGTTTATATTTATATATTTCGCAACCTACGTGCGCATATACGGTATATTACAAAGTATGGTTATACTAGGGATATTTTGGAAAACATGTTAAAAATCTGGTATCTTGCAATTTATAAAAACAATCAATTTGCAATGAATTTGAGATATGCTCCAATAGGACTGCAATTAAAATACCCTATACATTTCGATGAACGAGCATGCGTCTTCATCATTGTTTCAATATGATCAACACTATTTTTAATAGCAATAATATACGTTTCCTCAAATACGTAGACCATGCTTATCTAGATTAACGGCCAGAAACACAGAGCTGTACTTACACAATTTATCCTAATGGTATCAGTCATATGTAAGTATAATTAACGGGAATTCCTATTATTAACGTTTGGAACACCTTTGCTGCTTAAGTTGCACATACGTGCCAACCACTATCATAATTATTGTATCATACTGACCCCAATTATAATGAATATGCATGTTTCTTTTTGGAAACATTTTATATTCGCATTACGAAATCCTATAATGCAAAAGAGTCGCAGTACATGCATACACCACTCAATAACATATAATTCCTGCATCCCCATATGTATGATTTACACTTTACTGCATAGTGCGTACGAGCCTTACTGCTTAATAAGAAAATTCAGCGACGTTATATCGATATAGAGGTGCTGAATACCCGGTTCAGTGCATATTTAATACGTCTTGGCAATTTAGTTAAACAGGAACTTATAATCACATACCAGTCTTGGTCAAACATGGCCGGACCGACGGACATGTCCTGTAAAATTGTGTAAGGTCCGGCCTGTCTGTCAAATTTACAGGACCGATTGTCCGGTAAAAAACCCAAAACGAATTCATAGGTTTGTATAGGTTTGTTTATGGCTCTGAAAGTTTTCTGAGTTGCAAAAATAGCAAAAGCGTCTTTATACACGTGCTTTTCCGTACCAACGCTCTTTCTGCTGACGGAATTTTCCGAGGGCACCTGATTGGTCTATGTATGTGCATCTTACGAATGCGGGTCAGAACGGTCCAAATCCATGATGGCCTTGTCGCTTAACAAGATAATCATAAATCTGATTATTATGATTTAAATGATGCAGATATCAATTTGTGTTGTTTTAATAGCAATAGTAATGTATAATTATGATCATTGTCATTCAAACCGCTATTATCTTGGCTATCAATGTCCATGCGTGAAACAGGCCGGTTGTCATTTATCGAGGCCGTTGTCGGTTTAGGCTGTATTGTCCAGACTCATACCTGGCATGCGCGCTAAGCGTAGCTTAGTTAAACAAGTATCAGCTACTTTTGTTTTGGAAATTGTTCTTATAAAATTAAGATATTACAAAGAAGCGATTCCTGTTTATATTTACTGTTAACACGCGTTCAGCATTAAAAAAAATAATATTTTAACTAAACAAGACTAGTACCATGTATGGCGTGTATTATTATTTAACATCAGATACAAATGTGTGACCTTAAAATTAATAGCTATTCAATAATTTTATCATTTTATATCATAAACACCTTGGTCCCAGCAATGAAACCAAGTTATTTTACTATTATATTCTGTAGCCAGTAGGTCCTATAAAACAAGAGGAGGTCCTGTATTTTTTTCCCATTTTACAGGACCTACTGTCCAGTAAATATTTGCCTAGTTTTGATTTAACTGACATGCGCATTAACACATTTGCAGAAACATACTTCTTTATCGCCAAGCAAGATTTGTATGATAGCTAAAATACATGTATTCGATTTCGTAAAATTGTAATTTTTCACGCCTTTTATGAAGACCGATTTTTTATAATAAGTTATGCAAACGTTAAAAAACGTTTACAAATTGAAGCTGTAATTATTATTAAAATAGCATAACACAATCCTTAAATAAACGTAGGCAAAATAAGAGAGGTGGTTAGTTTTCGCATCAAATGTAGTTTAAATGTTTCAATTTTATAAGTCATCAGTTTTAATAGGATGTATTAAAATCTATATGTATTATAAGTGTGATAACAATATATACATCTTGTTAAATAGGAGCCTGCGCGTTTTGAGTGGATATATTATACGCTTTTTATTTTGTCCCACAATCAGTTTACATGTCATTATTTGTGTCTTCGATAGAAAGTGTCCACTAAAAATATTTAGTTGAGATTCCAATAACGGTTGTTATTTTTTCCCGATTGTACAGTGCTTGAGTATATAAATATTTAAAACCGAATGAGTAAAGAAACGTATGTTTCCACATTATCGAGTTAATGAATAAGACCACCATTTATTTCCGGAATCACGATGCCGAATCTACAGCAAGGAATCTTACTTCTTTCAGTCCGGTTGTTTCTCCTCAAAGATAAGAACGGATGTTTCTATAATTATTGCATTCCACAAATTAAAGGGATTGTCGAATAGCTTTTTTTTCGTTACATTTTTTCTTGAAGATTGCAGTAGGCGTACATGGTCAAGTGAAGACGTAAGAGTCAAATTAAAATTATGGTTATAACAAAACTGTGTAAAGTGTTACGACACCTACTATACAAGACAGATTCACAATATTATTTACAATTCAAAAACGGGTCAAGATGGTCTGTTTCCCCGTACCATATGAACGACCCCGTAATATAATGACGGTTCCACTTTTTATATGCGACAATTTTTCGGTGTTCTGTTCAAAGCTTTGCATACCGGCGGCTCGAATGTTTCCATATTAAAGTCGCATGGTGTCCAAATTGATAAAGTTACCGATGCGTCTATAAACATCAGCGGAAAAAATAATTATACAATTATGAAGACATCAGATGCATACAATCATTATCATTGCGAATAAATTAAAATGACTTATTCCGTCAACATTTCAAATTACAAATTTGAAACTGAAGTTTGACGTTGTGCTCAATAAACAAGTACATAGTATTATATTATGGAGTTATACTTCGTAGTCTATATATGTTGTTTTCAGTGCATGTTTGGCACATTCCTGCCCTTTGGCCGCTTGGCATGTCCAGGCATATGCATACCATATGACACGGGTATTGCAAGTGAAATACTGAATAGCTTCAGTTGTATGTCGGTTGTCTCTGTCAACCGGCAGTATTGATTTCGAATAATAATTGAATTATTGTAGATCAGAAAAAGATCGTGTAATGATCCACATACATTATATAACGTCACAACAGTGGACTTTTTTTTAAGTCACACAATTCGACATTAATTAAAAATCTTGTTTGACCGTTCCTCGTTAACGCTTTATTGTATCAATATGTTTGACTGACAATACATGTGAATACATGAATTATGTGAACAATACGTACTATAAATGGTTACTTGTTTCCATCTCAAATGTGCAATGCAGTACCGCTTGTAAAATCGGTGTTTTCCCCATGCCGCGTGTAAACATGGTAATTTACCGCCTCACACAATTTCAAATCGCATAGTTCCCTCTTACAATAACACTAGATGGCTCCGGTCACATTGGTAATAAGTGGCGTTCGCGTATAAACCAATGTGTTGTTACTTACCTTAGCACACATATTTTCAGAAAGCTTAACAAATAATTCTTACATTCCACACTCCCACACGATTGCACGATGCATGTTAACGAAGTCGTCTAATAACCTAGATTTTGTCCTAACAAAATAGCATTAATGAATTTTGTAAACGATTTCTGAAATACAAGTGGCCTTTAAAATACAGCATCGAAGTTAATGTTTTCACATATTGGTTAAAGTGTGCATTTCATATCAACAATAGGCAGGCTGGAATGTGTTGTGCGTTTAGCAATGTTTTATCCTTCTCCACTGGGGCGAAACAATATAATTACATTCCACGATAAGCTCTGTTTCCGCTGAATGTTTTGGAGAATGTCTGGTAAATATTGCGAGGTCATTAAAAGGTTGGGATTTATATAACGGAGCTAAAGAAACGACATTGCATCATTTCAGATTTCAATTTCTCATGTAAACACATGCAAGCAATACACGCTGTTTCCCTTTATACGACAGGATCTTATCCACGTACAGAAAAGACGAGGAAGCCGCCTCGGCTTGCTTAATTATTTTGACAACACTCATGTCATATATTTATGCATAATCCATAAAATAAACGCGACTTGACGGACCTCTGTGTTCGTATATATGCAGCGTTATGTCATCTGTGTTAGTTACATACATTTCACAATGATGTTTAAGAGTGTAAACCTGGCTGCAATTACATCTGAAATTGGAATTTACTTTGCAATTGCATGCAATATTTAAATTGGTTCAAAACATCCCCGAAAGTTAGTGTTATGTGATAGTACATTTAGTTCACTACAAAGACGAAACCCGAGATGGCATTCCGAATGAAAGACCGGTTTCAATGTGCGGCAACAATTCTTCAGTTATAAACTTTTTATTTTTTGAATTGCACTTTCGACCAATCTTAGTGATCCCCTTATTATGACTGAAACAGTCCTTTTGTTAGTGGCCAAAGGCCGCAAATAACATACTAAGTGTTTCAAATTAAATATGATGACTAGTCTGTATGTCGTTAAGCTGTGTCAGAACGGCAAACGGCGCATTTCATGCGCGTTGAAAACATGATCAAATAAAGACAGGAAAAACAAACGCGGGAGTGGAGGGGGGGGGGCTGTTTTTATACCCTTGGACCCCATCAACTTCTTCAGCTTTAATGTATATCTGGCTACGTCTCAGAACGGTTGATCCATTAAACCATTGGCTTATAATAGTGATCACTTGATGAACGCATAAAGGCCAGTTCATAAGAATCCAGTAATATTGTGTTCATTTGTCAAAAAATTGGTATGATGGTATAATGTCTGCACATAATGTCGTGTGTGTATTATGTATTCAGATAAAGAAGGCCAGCTTGAAAACATAATGAAATGCATTTGTGCGTTGCTTTTTTCTTTCTTCTGAAAGTCATATAACATGTAAAGAAATATCGATGTTCATACCGTATGCTCCGCTCGCTTTAAGAACTAAAACGGTAAACGTACGAGATAGCGCAGTAGATTGTAGTGGAAATCAATGATCCTTATGGCCGGAAGCGAAACAAGGCATTTGCATTCCAAGATATATTCCTGTTTCCACGAAATTTGAAGTAATGAATCTGAAGTAAATGGTTTTATTAGAACCCAGCAATATCTAATAACTGATAATATCGTGAGAGAACATGGGACTCATTTTAGAAGCCAATGAATCACTCTTGATTGCCTAACCACAACCTTGACAGTGCAAATTATTGAAGTAGCGTTTTATTGTTGGATTGCGTAATATGGGAATGTCACCTCTACGTGAAACCATATAGACAACAAAGAAAGCATGTAACAAGTAACACATACACACAATACCTATACTTTCAAACACCAGACGGTGTTTTGACATGTCATGTACACGTGGGAAATGTACTCGTCACACAGGTAAAATACATCGATTTGAATTCAAAAACTCCACCATGACACCACTTATAAAGGTCCGCCACGTTTACAAATGGGCTTTGATTGTGTGTTTCTGCACATGTGTGGACAAATTAATCTTCACTGAATCGCACTCCATTGTCGATTTTTTTAATGATGCAAACTGTGTTTAAAAACAAATAAAACTTATTTATCCTGTAGAATTATCCGTGAATTTTCAAACTTTGCAGTACTTAGCTCAACATCGGAAGTAGCATTGGCTCATTTATAAATGAATCGCAAAAATGAGGTGAACGTGGTGCGCGTGATTAACAGCCGTGTAAATAAAATGGAAATTGCCATGGAGACATTTTTTATAAGGAGTGATTCGAAATGCATGTTTTCAAAAGGGGTATTTTGCAATGCACGTTTTAATATACAAGGATTGTTGCATGTATGTGTATTTATTGGTATTTTACAAGGCATGTTAATATAAGGCGTAATTTTAAATGTTTTTGAGAGTTATAATTTATAGTAAATTTTGAGAATGTGCCATCATCATTGTTTGTGTACCTTTTTCTCAAACATGTACATCTGGTTTAAGCGGCAGAAACACTGTATTTACAACATGTTGTCACTAATATGTATGTATAGAGATCGGGAAATCAGATGATTTAAGTTCGGAACACCTTTAAGTTTGTTGCTTTTGCTGCACACATATTTTTACCAGTATCAGAATTTGTCTATCATACTGACACCAATTAAAATGTATGTGCTCGCTTCATTCGAAAAGAATAATATATCCGCGTTTTCTAATCACATACTGCTAAATAGTCTATAGGTTATAGGAAAAAGATGTTCAACTTTGTGAAGAAAGCATGAAACTTTGTATACAACCATTTTAAGGTATGTTGAATTCAATAAGATGTGAGGACACGCGATTGGAAAACTCTATATGCCCTAAAATGAGGCTCCAAAAGGGGGCCCATTTTTCATTTTTTATTTTTGAGCAACAGGATTAGAAACAAAAACAATACATATTTTTTTCATTAACTATTGTTTCTTTATCTAAAAATGTATCAATATTTGATGTATCAAACATTTTTATACTAAGAACACAGTAAAATTACAAAAATGAGGCCCCAAAAGGGGAAAAATCTAAAAATAATGGTTTCAAAACATTTAATGCTTAAAAATGACCACTTATTAATCTTACATATAATATTTAACTAAATTGATCTTAATAAATGTCCTACAACTTTTTAAATCCAAAACTAAACAATTCCTGCCCCAAAAGTAATGAGGCCCCTAATGGGGAACACTTAAGTAATACCTCTCCGGTAATGCAAATAATACAAATAATGTTGAATCACTGGACCAATAAAAAATCTTAAAATAATTTATCATTTTTGCATTATTAATATCTCATAACAAGTATTCCATATTTAATTATTAAGGTTAAAGCCATATATGAGGCCCTACATGGGAACTTACTAATTATTGTTTAGTGTATATCAACTTCAATACTGAGTATCAGCTTCAATACTGAGTATGAGTAAAATGAGAACATGATTAAGCAAAACAGTACCATATATATTTTTTTTCCTAACTATTCATAAACTTCAGTTCATATCAAATGCATGATATAAAATATAATAATTATTTTTCAATTACAAGCAAACTAACTAACAAATGAACTTGATCAAGTCTAAACAACTTCAGTGTTGAATATGTTATCTTAATTCGGTTTGGTTCTTGTAATATTTGTTAGAAGAAATTTTCTCCTAAACAATGATAATTCAATAGTCTGTTCATGTATGGTTAATGCATAATTATACACAACTAAAATGATCAGTAGATTAAAACTCAGAATGAGGCCCAATTTTTGGTTTTTCATGTATACCAGTATTATCTAAACAATCATGAAATGTATTATAGATAATTCCATTAGTTCTATACAGCAGTAATTCGTAGTGATGTCATGTATTCATATCATATAAACTTATATATAATAGAGTGTATACTAAAATGTATCTAATACTTTTGGTATATACTTGTATTATGTAAGTATCTTATTCTCTTACACAAAGGCCTTCACAATGGCACAACTGTGTATAGAGTAAATTTGCCTCGATGCATTTCATTTACATCTACCAGAGCAGGTGTTTTTACAGTTGCATTTGATAAGCTCTCTACAACTCTTAGCAGCTTCCGGAAGGGAACTCCAAAATGGGACCCAAGTGTTATTGTTCTTGATCCAACACCAGTCACTAGGATTAGGCAACTCAGGATTCGCAATCATGGCTTGACCCCAAACGTGACCTGTTTGATACACAGCCCTTTTAACATGCTGGACAATTGCGCATCTGGTAGGTGGAATCAATCTGTCTATTTCATTGAGAAAAGAGATGCTTCATAGCTTCATTTACAGATGCATGGGATGAGGTTTTGCTTTACAATAAGATAATGTATCGTTACACAACTTTGAAATCCTCATCTGTCACTGAAATCAAGGGACTTGACAACCGTTTAAAAACTGGAAAAAGATGAGGGAGCGTAATGAAAAGCGTGAATGTTGTCTTTGTGCCAATGCCTGCAAATGCACAGACAGTTATCGCATCCTGACAATGCATGAACTAATAAAAGAAATAAAAGGTCAAACGAAACATCTTTGCCAAGAAAAATGGCTATCAAATGAGCTCGTATGTACCTGAAATGTTTGTTGTGTCCAAATGCTAGCCACAGTTCACAATTTTCAAACTGACTGATGGTGCAAATCGTTAGCACTAAGACATTTGTGTCAGTTGCATGAAGCATTACTCGCTTGTAGCCTTGTTTATACGCATCCACAGCATGCAAAACCATACGAGAATCAGCTTCCTCATGGTTGCAAGGCTGTATATTGCTGATTTCTGGTTCCACTGGCTTGGTGCTGCTGTTAGCAACTAAAACATTCTCTCTAAAAGTGGTCAAAACCACCTTCCCTGGTGGTGTTTTCAAAAGACTAATTTGTGTTGCCAGAAACTCGTAAAGTGTTGCTTTGTTTTCATCAACCCTTAAGAATGATTTCCAGTTAGCAGGAATTCGAGTTGATCCATTTACTCTGATTTTATCGCCTGTCCCTCAACTGTGTCTAGTATGTACTTTGAGGCTGTTGGGGTTGTACGTATCCTATACTACATCAACCCTGTTGACTGACATTAGCTGCTTAGATAAATAAGGTAATACAAGCTTCAATGCATAATCACTGAACGTTTGAACTCTCTTGTCTGACCTATTGGGATCCAGGGACTGAACAATGGCAGCACCATCTTGTATGCTAACCTCTACAGGAGGACTCATCTCTGGCGATTCCTCTTCTCTTTCTAGACACTTCAGTAGGTCAGCTTTACTACCTAGTCTCATCTTGTTATTTTCTGCTATAGATGGGGGCCATGCATGGTTTTTGTGTTCAAAAAAGATGTCCAAATCACCGTCTCTCACCTGACATGAAATATACATTCAAGAAAATAATTTAATGTCACTTTTCATACTCTTAACTTTTGATGCCTTTGCCTCTTTTTTTCTGGACCCAGTTCGAAAAAGTGAATTTTTCTTTGTTGTCTCGTAAAAACCTTTTATATTGTTGCTTAGACGTTGATTCTGCTGTCTTGACTGACATGATTACCTCAGGAGACATGACAACTTTTGTGTCAAGTGTATAAAGGTCTGATGTGTCTTCTTCAAAGGGATTTCCCATATCATCTATTGTTTAGACTAGCTGGCGTACCTGAGTCTGAAACTTTTTTTGTTTAGTTTGCTTCTCCTCATGGTGTTTCGTATCATCTGAATTGTCTTATATCACTCGCTTCCATAAGAATGCGTGATGTTTCTGGTGCAGACACCATCCATCTTCGAAGTGCATCTGGATTTTCGGTTAGACCAACCAATCCACCGTCACCCTTTACTATAGCATTCTGCTGCTCATGAATTTGGTCCTGAGCAAGTGCTCAAAATCTGTGTTCAGTTTTATTTGTTACAAAGTGTCCTTTTGTGAACTCTTCGTGGACATCGATACTTCTTTCTTTAATTAAAATTAAATCTTGTGAATGGACAGTCAGCCAACGAGCATAATGAACATGGTCTATTGCAAACATCCATGGCACCATCTTACCCAGGCATTCTACATACATCTCGTCATTAGCCTCCCTTTGAGATTTCATAAACTGTAAACACAGTATTTCAAGCTCCATTGTTTTATTCCAGTACGCAAATTGAGGGTGGATATTATCCATCATATCTTACCACTGCTGATAATCTAACTTTTCAGCACTATCTGTGACTCTTTCGGTATACTCTTTATAAGCTTTACACTTCAATATATAAAGAGCAGCTACCATCACTTGGTGGGCCCACTGACCACATTAAGTACTAGCACCATTCTGTATGCTGTCAGCTCTACCAGCGGATAGTCCTTTTTCGTACAATACGTCTACAAGATTTTTACGTCTGGGTTTATTGTGTACTGTAAGGCCCATATATAAGGGCAACGTTGTCTCTCTAAAGGATGCAGCGTACGAACATGTTTTGAATCTTTCTTCACACGTTTTACAGCATTAAAAACCAGGAGCTGAGTCATTGAAGAAGCAATATCTTTAAGGTTATATTCTGGTCCAGTCTCGTGACAAATATCTGTCCCAGAAGGTATCATTTCAACTAGCATATTTAAAGATTTGGGCAGATCTTGATACTGGGCATCAATCAAAGAGCCTTTGAATTCATACTTTTTGCTAAACAGGTCTTTTCGTACAATACGTGCAGCTCGTAATAAGGTGACAGCTTCATTGTCGTGATGTATACTATTTGCACAAAGTAAGGCATCACAAATGTCTTTCTTAAATGACAATACAACCTCATAGTTTTTTGGTATTGAATATATATCAACCACAGGAGACTAGATCTAATTAATTCATTAAATTATATAATTGAAGTCCAGTTCAACACTCCACTACCAAATATCATGCTGGATACTCATGCGGATAATTGCTGAAAAGTTAATTGTTAAAAAAACTGTTTTTTTAACTTACTGATTAGTAACAAAGTTATGTATATTATGTGAACATTTGTTATGTGATTTACAAAGGTAAAGTTGGTATTTGGTTTAAAAATTAATTTTTTTTTCCATGAAATTTCCTTGCTAGAAAAGTTTGGGTTACAATCATGACAATACTTAATATACATGTATATAGCGGCTTATCATTCTATTATTATAAATTGACAAGAATTCTGTAAAATCTATGTGGCATACTATTTATGCTATCTCAACTTGTTTATATGAACATTAATTGATGTACATTGTAAACGTAAGGAATATATAATTGTTTACTTCTGAATAATTTGATATCTTTGTTATAATTGTATATAACATAATTATAATTATGCTCTGAGATCATTACATACTCTTCGCATATATATATATATATATATACTTTCCACTACATAGTTTAATTAACATTAATTAATATGTTGTTTAATTCAATAATAAACTATGTACATGTTCTGTTATGTTCTTTATATTTTAATCCATCATTCAAATACAAGCATGATGATCTTTATTAAAATGTGCTTTAGAAAATTAATATTATCTCTTTGATACCTATTAGCCCGACAAAATAAGGTTTAATATAATGCTTTACCTATAGATTTGAAATGAAGGTAAATTCTATATGAAACGGGTATTAAATATATTTACTTCAAATGTTATACAAGTGTGTTTATTTATAATCTCCCCTTTCAAATGCGAATTTGGAGGATTATCGTTTAATGCGTCAATAAATACCCATACAATTTCAACAGATCATGCACCTCTCATTCATAATATTGCATTATTTGAACATTTAAATCATTTTCACTCAATAATTGTGACATATAGCAATTTCAGGAAAATCTCTATCTCAGAAAAGCCGTTTTTACCTCCCTTTTTGAAATTGGTTTAAAAGTAGGTTCCCGGACAGATAGAGCGTGTCCTCACGTCTTATTTTATTAAGGGTATATTAAATAAGCTTCGTACCAATTTTGGTGCTTTCTTCAGAAAGTTGAACATCTTTGGTATTTTATGTGCCATAACCTATTCACTAAAATCAAAGTACTGGTGTGACGATGCTTTTGAAGAGGATTGATATAAAATTATCTATTTAAGTTTATCTACATCACCACAGTTGTGTATGTGGGTACGAACATTTTGGGTAGGAAACAAAATGGGTACGAACGGTTTGGGTACAAAATTATGCCCAAAAAATTGGGTAAGAAAAAAGATTTGGTTACGAAAAAAAAGTTGGGTAGGAAAAAAAATTGGGTACGAACACATTTTTTGGTACGAGCAAAAATTTGGGTACGAAAAAATTGGGGGTATGTGGAAGTAGTACCCGTGGGAAACTTGATCTATTTAGCGAAACTGGGAGGCGGGTAACATTCTCGATCAAATAAAACAAGAAATATCTTTTAAAAGATAGTCGAAGTGTATTTTCTGTAGCACTTATCTTAAAAAAACGTTATGTTATAGTAAAGCGTTTGTGGGTTATAACATTACGTTTCAGCATATAAATTCAAAACTTGACATGCTCTTTAATTACACCATGCTCTTTATTTTCACATGTATATCATACCAAACTTTATATTTCGTTGTTTCCTTTCCTAAGTTAATGATGCTATGTGTACGGACGTGATTTCACATGCCCATGTGCATGAACATATAATTTTTCTCTTTTGATTATTGTGGTTTTTTTTCTCTTATTAAAAAGGCTTAGGCATGTTTGTTCGTTAAGTACGGCAATAATTTCATGATGATTCCCGAAAGTAGGTTTGAGCACATAGTCGTAAGAGCACTTGAATACGTGCGTTCGCCGATGAACACATGGTAAGGTTAACTAAATCTCCGCGATATGACATATGACATATGTTATATGTTTATAACAGCAAACAATATCCAACAAACGAATGAATTATCAAACATATAGTATGTGCACTGATACGGCTCTGTAATTTCTGTTTGAAAAGTGTATTTAATATGCAAAATGAGAAAGCACGCATAAGAGCGAGTTTCACAGTTGTTATACGGCTATTATGCTGTTTATATACCATAGTCGCTACAACGTTTACAAATGGCAGGTTCGAAATAATTCGTTTTCTTTACACAGGAAATGTATATATCTTGTAATATTTCTACACATGCTGGGTCAAATTTTAAGAAATAACGCGATACACAATTCGCTTGATCCAGTTATTTCACATTCAAGGAAGTTGCACCACTTTAATTGTATAAGTCACCAATTATAATATGGTGTATTCAAATCATATATGTATTATACTTGTTATTATAAGTTACTCCCGATAAACAGGGGCTTTGTTCAATACAGTGCTCTTATAATCACCTGCATGCACATACTTATCCTGTATATAGCGGTTTGTTCAAGCTGATATTCTGTAATAAATAATAACATTGTTATAAGTGTAATGCTTGTTTTTAGCGGAATATTCTGCGCTTAATAGTCTGTCCCACAAACAGATATGTGTTGTATTGTGAGTCCTTGAGAGAAACAGACATCAACTAATTATTTTAGCTAAAACCTCATGTTGATAATCCATAGGGTCCCATAATTTGGAGAATTATCGATCAGTAACAATGCATGCAACACATTAAAGCTTGCATTTTAATTTAAATTCTGGAAACTTTTCTGAGTAAAATGGATCATACATTAAAATTTAAAGATATTATATTGTTCGCTTTTCAAAAGTAAAGCATATTATTTTAGTGTACACAATGCTATGGACATGTAGAACGTAGTATGTAGTACAACTTTACAAGAAGTTTAAAATTTTATGGATAAACTTAACTAATGCATTTTTAAAAGTCAAACACCTGCCAATGCTATTCAAATAACAATAAAATATTACGCTTATCGGAAACCAATCGAGAGCCCCCAGATCGCGCAATGTTCGCATTATTGGTCTTGACGTAGTCAAACATTGCTCTGTATCGAGAGGTCTTTAATGTAACATTGTAATACAAACATGTTATACTATATAGAGACAAACATTCTTAAAATTGGATCAAACATTCATATTCCAAGATGTCTTTGTTCCTGTTTCAACAACTGAAGCACAATGTGTCGGTTGTGTTTCAGTTTGTTACGTAAGGATTACAATTGAATTTAGTTAAAACAAAGTAAAAAATAACGTTTATTTGTGTTTTATAAAATGAAAGATGGAAATATTTTAAATGAAAATGCAGACATATTAACAGTAGTCGGGTTATTGTTCGCCCTCCTTATTATTTTTGTTTAAAAAAGTGATCTTTGACACGTTAATAATAATTTACTTATTGAATGATAATAGAAAGCATAACAGAACTTCGCAAAAACGCAAAAAACGATGATTTGCCAACAATATTTCGCACAATCTTAAGTTAAAACTGTTTTAATGATGGGAAAGATAATAATTATAACAATCAAGTCCTCATTCAATAATCCAATTGTACTATATACAAGACTTGTAATAGGTCTTACCTGTGAATATATCGCATTTTCTGTATAGTTATATTTATATATAATGCTCTTCTTACTTGCCAAGTACTACCTGTAATATAATTAACCTGTACTAAGGCTTTAATTTGATATAAATGTTCGCTTCATCTGAAGTGGAACACAGCCTTATGAGCATTTACATTCCAATATTAATGTTAGTGAAATGAATCCGAAAAGAACGTTAATATATCGATGATATACTTTTCTTTACATATACAGGAACAAATCATATATCCGTTAAGAAAACATCACAGAAAACGCATGATATACAATTGTGTTTTTGTTATTTTTTAATGAAAACTGAAAAACCACTTTGTACAAGTGTACTGGTCGCAGTTTACATGTTAAGAAACACAATAAATGCTCTTATTTTTGTTGACAAAATACAATGGTTGTGGAATTACAAAAACGATTACAACTAATTAGGAGATAAGTATTTGTGCCACAGTGTCTAAAACGTAGACCGTTTTAATATGCCAAATGTCACTGAACTTAAAAAACATTATGATGACTTCTTCTTTCAGATCCATCGACACGCGATCCTTACAAAACTATCAAGTACGTGTGCGTTGGTAATTGTTCTTTATTTTATATATGAATTGTAATTATGTTACTATACATGTATTGATTTTAGACATCAATAAGTTATACACTTTTTTGACATAATTATCTGTGATTTTATTTAGCTGAGTTGATTAAAAATAATAATTTATTTTTGAATATACAAATAATGTATGTGATTTTCATAAAAATTTGTGGTCAGTTTAACGTCACTAAGATGCCGTTTTATGGCAGCCGTATTACTTTCTTTTATACGTGGCTTGGTATCAAGCAACGAATGCTTAATAAAACAGGTATTTCTTGACATAAATACTTAAATTGTTTGATAACAAATAAATAATTATGGTGTCTTACTATCAAGAGAATGTTTTAAGATCGCAAAGATCAAATGATGACGTTAGACTTTTAACAACACGATGAGTACATATGTGGCATAAAAATCTCCCCGTCGGTTCGTCAATAATCTGCACCAAGTTTGAACATTTATTTGCGACCAATGCGGAATGAGGTCGGCTGTGATATGCCCTTTAAAATTGTCAAATTCCTTGAAAAACCTCAAAAAGTAAAACTTTAATCAAACACACTACACGAATGCTATCTGTTACAAGTTTGGGATATAATTGACAGGCAATTATTTTGAGGCAAAACATTACCTCATTTTCTTACAAACTGCATCGCAGGTCGAATTGTTGTGACGTGTCGTGACTTGGGAGAGGCTTGGTTTCACGTTGCGGTGAATAAACCCGCATTAATTATTTTAAAATGTTATACTAAGTAATGATTCAGTGAATGTGACAGGCTGTGTGCATATGCTGAATTCAGTGCATGTTTGTTAACAACCCTTCGTGGCTTCCGTGTAGTGTGGCGTTTGAAGACATAATCAAGGCATGAATCAATGTAATTTAAGTGGAATGTTGAACAGCATCAGCTGCAATTATTTTTGTTTGTAGTTTGTCTGTGTAGCCCTGTGTAACCCTGAACCGTTGGTATCACATATATAAATAAATATATGCAGATCGGATAAACAGCGTTTAGTTATCAATTGGGTATAACGGCACAACCGTTTTCGTCGCACTATTTGTCATTGATTATACATGTATAACAAATTTGTAACCGCTCCTCGTTCAGACGGTATTATAATTATCAATATTTTAATGATAATAACTGGGAATAAACATTGCGTATACATGTAAAAATGCGCATTAATTTTTGTATTGGTTTTCAGCTGACCCGTATGCACAATCGGTGCTTTTCTCCCATCTAATTTTCATATGTAACTATAAACATTTACCGTCAAACGCATTTTCCACTTGCATTTGTTTCAGAACACACAATTAGTTGGTTCAGGTGACATTTGTCTTAAGTGACATTCACGTATTATCCGATATGCCGTAATTTATCTCAGCACATACGATTTCAGGATGCTAAATATGTATATAGTACGTTCCAAACCTCTACACGATGACATAATTGAATAAATAAAGCTACTTCATTGGAACACAATCTAATTTCAATTCAAAGCGCTGAAGGCACTGAATTTGTTCGCTGTTGTATAATCTTAGACGCAACTCAGTTTTCAAAATTATGTTAAAGCTTTTTGTATCGCAAGTTGGAAATGACCACAACCCATTCAACTTTATAAAGAGTGTGTCTTAAAGCACAGGTCGAGATGTGGTTCGTTTTCAAATCATTGATACATCTTATCAGTGTGCACAGGCTAATCTTATTTGACATGCATTAAACCCCGTTTTCGCTGAAAGCAGCCAATATGTACAGATTTCAATGATAAACACTAGACTGGCCAACGTTGTCTTACAAGCTGTTTAATACTTTTGAATACATACACACTATCTAGTGTACCAGTGGGAACTATAAACAGGCAGATGCAGTGGTTAGAGCAGACGCTCATAGCCTTGCGTCGTCTGATTAATTTTACTGCAGTTATCCACACAGGCAGTCACGGGTTACTGTTCCTAGCGTACTTAACGCAGACTGACTTGCAAAATTTCCTCTACATTATTTGTGAGCTAACGCTCACAAATACAATTTGGGTTTTGTCCCAGATTAATACATCACATACATGCTGGGAACGAATTGTTTAATACACGCGCCTTTTAAAATAAAACTTTGTCAGTGATGAGTGTTGGCACATATTTTGTTGCGTGGGTTTCATGACAGAAATCGTTATGTAGGTTTGCGTTTTGCGTTAAGTGGTATTTGATACGATTCCACTGCATCAAAATAAGATAATTGCATACCACTATATATCCTTTTTATTGGACATTTGATAACATTACTTAAACTAGTGTTTTGGTGAATGTCTTGTAAATATTGCGGGATAAATACTACGATGCAGAAAATGTAAAAACACCAATGCATCATATTATTACAATGTATTATTCTTATATAATTAAATAGTATTTTCTTTTAAACGGGATGGTTTTAGAAAGAGTCATAAACAGGGGAGTGGTTCGGGTAAACTCTGAATACAAACATAACATACCATGGCTATGCCTATATCTGAATAAGCAATAATGTACAGATGACTTGCCGCAAAGTTTTGCCTGTACATGAAGACTTCTACTGTAATAAATCAATTAATATAGTCGCAATATTGTGTATGCTTGACAAACAATGGATAAAAGGATACATTTTGCATTAACACCCAGTAATACAGTGTTTGTGTGGAAAACCCGGTTAAATGGTGCAAATTTTCGACATAATGATACTGATAATTTTTGAACTGATTGCGCCTTATTAAATGCAGAAAATAAGACCATCACGTACATGTATCTCACGCTGCCATATATAATTCACTTAGAAAGTACGATAAAATGTTACAGAGCAAAATATACATTTTGCCCACAAATGCTCAGCTCTTGGAGGCGATAAAATGCAGAAAGTGCCAGTTAAAGCAATAGCTTTTAGTGAAAATGACTGTTCCTTTTGCCCGGAAGCAAGACAATGCATTTGCATACCAATGTTTGTGCCCGGTTTCGCGGAATTTGAAGTAATAAATCTGAGTTAACGCTTATATTAGGACCCAGCATTATTCAAGAACTGATAATATGGCGAGAGAACATGGAACTCGTTTTAGAACCCAATTAATCACTGCGATAGCCCACACCGAATTGTTGACAGTACAATTACTGAGTTCGCAGTTTATTGTTGTAGTTTATACCATTCAAGTGTCGCCTCTACATGAAAAATGTAAACACTATGGACAAACAAACGGAAACACATTTTAAATTAAAATTAGCTATATTAAACAAGGTTAACTATATAGTTATTTCTTTATTTCAGCTTCCTGACAGATTATAGGATTAATTTTAATAAGTCCATCTATGAATTAAGGATTAATTATTATTTTTCGGGCGTTTATGCATTAAAACGTATTCGAGCATAACAAACAACTCAGAATTGAATGCTTTTAGGGAGGCAACACATGTTGTAATCTTAGTTTCGGGAACAGCTAGGACCCGCCCCTTAAGGTTTTGTTATTCATTATTCCTGCACGAAGAAAAGGAGTTCTGAAGTTTTACTATTAATTACAATTACACGTAGCACATTATTTGGAAACTTAAAACATCGATTGCAGCTGAAACTGTGCTGTGAAATAGATTAATGCCATTATTTAAGCTTTGACACGGGTCATTAATACTAAATTTAGTATAAACGACACGCTAACCTCAATGGCAACTTTAATCCAATGCTAATATCAATAAAGTTTCAACGATATACACTTCCAGTGTCTGTTCTTAAGGTGTTATGCATGACTAACACACAATCCGAAATACGTTTTGGATTGTTCGATGCTTTAAATATTTAACTGTAAAAAATACACCACGTCCGTATAATATATTGTTTTCGTAAAATGTTTCGTCACAGAAATGACGTCACAAAAGATACGTCATAAATTGCGTATTCAAGTGATGAAAATAAAATACGGAAAGCTGGTTCGGTAATATATTTTTACAGAAATATTTGACAACTAAGAAAATTGATGGGATAAATGAGACATCGAGAAATGAAACATCAAAGAAACAAAAGTAAACAAACGGGTAATGTGTATTCATGTTTGTTACTATATTTACAAAAGTAGTGCGGTCACGGTACTGGTCACTGTATAACTACGCGTCAGCGTCTTGAAACCATTGGTCCGACTTAAGAAGCTCCGCCTTCGAAGGCGGTATCGCCGGCTTACGGGTTTCGCAAAATAAACTCGTTCATTTTTCTACAGAAAATTAAGAGTGAATGTAAATATTGTTATTTCATCGTTAATTATTCATTTCTTATTAATTGCAAGATTGTGCATGTTTTCGTTTAAAACTTACAATACCATCGCTTTGGGCTTAACACTATTATTTCAAGATTTCATTTCTGTTACCGTCCTTGATATATTGTGCGATCACGTTTTTATTAGAGAGACAGCAAACATGTACGCAAACTGTTGATATTTTATGTTATTTATTATTTCATACCAATCCCATGCCATTCTTTGCTTGTTCTACCGCCAATGGGGTTGGTCAGTTCATACAGTTTACTTCAATTGTATGTATATTAGATACAATTATAATTAACTCTCTTCATGATCGTTCAGAATGTTCCGCAAGAAAAGTGTTTTGCAGTCATGCGTAAATCACACTCGCTTTGATCGTAAAATCATATATATATTTCACACTTTCAAACTGTTAGAGTATTTCCCTTATTAGATACACATGTACTTTAGTTCTAAAATTGGGCTAACTATTTGATCATTAAATACCAAATTTCGCATGTAAAGTCATGGAATCTATGACAAATCATATAAATATTAAAACACTACAGAATTTACAAGGGTATAAACACAGTATGTTTATTCTTTACACAGGTACTAGTGTAATCTTCTCTCATGATAAAATGGGCTATTAAAAGCAAGTCATTAATTACCGAATTATTAATCATTTATTCGACATACGGTAATAGTTTCAGCAATCTTTCCTCAATTCTAATCGCAATGCGTTTCCTAGAGCTAATGTAAAATAAGGTTGATACGTTGATACGTTACAATATATATTCCTGTATAATATACCTCAGTCGCAATGAAAATATCAAACATTTGACATTTTTAAGATTTAAAAATAAAATGCAGAACAAATCAGAAATATGTAATGACTATCAACAACACCATGTTATATGCATTATTTACACAAAATACCAACCGTGTGTTGCTGTTAGTTTATATCCTGGAACACATTTAAAAACATACAAGTTTAATGATGTACATGTATTTTGAATTTGATACTACACATAAATTGATACTTCACATAAATTGGCTTACACTATCGAACTAGTACATGCTATTTATTATATACACATGGGCAGGGCATTTATAACGTACGTGCTGAACGCATTTACTGAAATGTTACGGTAATACAGCAAAAAAGTGAATGGTCCTAGACTTTCATCTTATTTGTTCGTGAATACCAAGTTGAATAAATAAAATAAAAACAAAACAATTCATCAAGCACCTTCTCCAAGCGATTCTCACAATTACAGATTAACAAGAAATTACATCGTAGGGATTAAACACTCCAACAATTCATGTTAGCGTATATTCGGATGTATTCTTACAAAAGGTACATTGTATTACATGTATCGTCGTTTATTGGAATGATGCTAACATAATTCTTAAAAGATAATTTAGCTCAATGATAAAAAGCGTACCTGAAGGTGAATGGTGTGTACATTACATCCGTTATAATCCGACTAACTGCGGTTAGATGTATCATTTAGATACCATGAAACATTACATTACCCTATTTGCAATAATAAAATACATAAGATCTGTTGAAAGTATCAAACACCTGCAACGTATTAACGATTTATGTTACATTATGCAAGATATATATTCTAACCCCAAAATATAAGCGATACAACATTTTGGTAAGCTAGCAGCTTAAACACACTTTTACGATTTGCTGTTTTTCCTATGAAAAAAAACGAGTTTTTATTTAATAATTGAAATAAACACTCATAAAAGACGGTTTCAGTAAATTATGTCGTTTGTGTATGCCTTTAAACCAATATATTGAGTAGAAAAAAAGAAGAAAAGAATATGAGAAGAGAAATTCTTCACTTCAGAGCACCGGAGTTGTTCCTTTCTGACGAATGATGAATAAGAACCACACAGAATATAAACAACATCTCGTTTCAAAGACATAGTAGTGTGTAGTTTTATGGTCTTATAAAGGAATTAACGAAACAATCGTTGTCAAAGACCACATTACAAATCTTGTTGCGACGTTTTATTTAGCAAAAAAATATAAATTCAAAAACTTTAAAGCGAATTGACATTCCCAAGAGCAATAAGATTCAACAATATTTTTTTATTTGAAACGAGATTTGTATTGTAATAAAAACATATAAATAACATTAACGACATAATATTACGATTTTCATATAGAAATTTATAACCTTTTTCTGGGGTCGTATTTCAGAAACATCTTAAGTCTTTTCTTAAATATTTTTACTTCAAAATTACAATGTTTTGTATTTCTTAACTAAATAAAGACATGCATGTTTTTTGGTATTCCTCAAATAACATTGACATAATGATGTTATTTTGATGTTATTTTCGATGCCTAACTATTGCAGTATGAAATGAAACACTTAAGAAAAATACCCAATTTAAGGATAAAAATGAAATTTAACTTGAGAGGCTTCTGGAATACCACCCCTGCATATCATAAAAGTTATACTTTTCAGACACAATGTCATCGTGACATATCCTATCATATTATATATTAGAGTATATATCATGCTGCTTCAACGGTTTAACTACCGGATAAAACATAGTTGCAATATTCTTTGCTTGGCGTGTGTTACTAATTCTACTATCGCGATGCTCATAATTCTGCAGGTGTGTGGGTAAGTAAGTTAAATGCCTCATATTCTAGAAAAATATATATAAATAGATGATGAAAAGCTACTATTAACCTCTTTTATTTCATCTCTGCATCTTTATAGGATATCATCAAATCATCGTTTTTATATTTAATCACATTTAATTTTGTTGTGCAAGATGGGAAGAATATGGATAAATACATGAATGAAATGATAACTAATAAAATGATTAACGAAATAAATAATAAAGGCATTCGAAATATGTGCGCAGAAGTTGAAACCTGCTGAATGTATTACTTATAAAAAGAAATACGAGGAGTATACAAAGTTAATAGAGGAATCATTCTTTCGTTATGGGTTCTGTTTGCATCAAAATCGGCAATATAGATAAAGAGTCAGATTCATAATGCATATGGCCAAACTTGATCATTTTTAATCTGAGCGTTCTTTAACTGCATATATTTGACTTTTTGTTTAGATATTTTGTTTTAAATATCAGATACCAACAACACAATTCGAACATTATCATTTCACTGTAAACCTATATTTAAAGGTAAGCTCGGTGCTTCATTTGAGTACTAAAACGAGTTTCTTGTCCTCTCACAATATAATCCGTTCTTTGACAATTATGGAGTCTAATATAAGCATTAACATTGAATTAATTACTTCAAATTACGTGAAACCAGACACATATTTTGGGATCGTAAATGCATTGTTTCGCTTCCAGGCAAAGTGAAAAGTGTTTCTAACTAAAAGCTATTGCGTTATCTCGCACGTTTCTCTTTTTAGCGCTTCCATGAGCTGAGCATGGGTAATCAAAATCTATATTATTACTCTGTAACATATTATCTGACCGTCTGAGTTAAACCTCAAAAGCATATTTGCAACAATTCTACCAGTTTTGCATAAAAAAAACACCATCCTTGATGTTAATGCAAAATGTCTTCTACTTGTTGTAAAACGAACACATATTGCGGCTGAATGAAGTGGATGATTTCGAGGCTTATATATGTGCAGTGTCGGAGTCTGATGCTGAAAAAAGATGGGGAAGGTTTGAAAGTCCGAGAGCATTTAACCCACTCAACTCACCATTTAAGCTGGTCAATCCCTGTGCCCTGTGCATGTGTATGTAATGATAGTGTAAACACGAATGACGTGTGGTGTTTTTTTGTGTTGATAATCGTAAGCAATACAATATTCGGTTGTCAACTTTAGGTATAAGAAATTGGTGTATTATTATCATCCTTTTGTCAACTATTATGACTTTGAATGTTTCTGTGAAATAAGGACATCAATGCGGTTGAATGGTGGTACATAGTAACATCAACACGGGAGACATGTTGTGCTAAAATAAAATGATTTTAATAAGCAGTCTTTGATGAGAAATATCATCTTTTTTAATGGAATAAAACTAAATGTCCAATGATAAAAACTTTCGCTAAGCGGAACCTACTCAAATATGGCATGCAATTGCAAAGTACATTGCAAACCTAGATACATGCAACTGACACACATATCGTTCAATATAACACGTTTACGCAAAACTTTTCTTTTAGTCATCTGTACATTTATATCATTGATTATGTAGCTATTTACATAGCGCTGGCAAACTAGTCGTGTATTTAGAGTTTTACCTAACAACCTCACTTGTTATGCCTCAGGCGGCTACGACCTATCCGTTTGAAAGAAAATACTCTTTAATTATTCACATATAGTAATTTAAATCAAATGGTGCATTCGTTTTTATTTCAGTTCAATTATCCGCATCATGTATGTATCTCGCACTATTTTCAAAACATGGCTGCATAGTTCAGTATCTCTATCGGTGGTTAAATGATTGCTTTTGTTTACTGTACTTATACTACAACACTCGGAATACCGCCTCAGAATGGTCAATTCAAAGTATTATGGTTTTAAATCAGTTTGAGGTCGTTCCGAATTTCGAATAAGCATACACAACATATAGTTTAAGTTTCATTCATTATAAAATTAATATATTGCGTAAGCAAACGTTTGTCACAAATGTAGGCAAAGCTATGCAAGATGTTAGGGGCTATGTTGTAAACTAGCTAGAATATAAAAGTTTTTCAAGTATCAAGCTAGCGTTGACATTTTTAAAACTTAAAAGTTTCAAAAATGTAACTCATTTCAATACATCTTCATATGGCAATATATATATGTACTATTTACAAAAAACTTCCCTTTCGTGTATTTAAACAATAAATATCAAATGAAATTTAAATGTTATTTGCTCGACAAGGAAATAAAGATTAGTTGTACATTCAAAGCATTTCATAAAGGCAAATTATGCAATATAGGACTTACATACATCTCAATACTTGTAATCTTCGGAGTTATTCAATCTGTGGTGTCAACTTTGGAACTGTGCTGCATCTTACAAACAAAAAATGAACGATCGCATTGCCGTCAACGTACTATCGCGTTCTCGCATTCTCGCCATCGTACTTCCGCATTGTCGCCATCGTATTGTCGCACTGTTGTCATCGTATTGTCGCATTGTCGCCATCGTACAATAGCGTTCTCGCATTCTCACCCTCTGGAATTTCATGTGTAACCACGATGTCCCTAACGATATTCCGTATGAAATAGTAAATAATATTGTTTGACTAGGCCAATCTGATTAGGTTTTGACTGATGTGTATTTGTTTGTCAAACTAATAATACTAGCACAATTTACAGTATCGATTATAATATGTATTGTTGATTGGAAAAGTATTTTGTTTAGACAACATTAATTAAAATAAATTGTAAATTGCAAAACAGAAATATATCCGAATGACATCGTACTAAACATTGTTTCGTCAAATTTGTTGATACCAGCTTCATAAGTGTTTCTTATACAGTATCTTATTTCAAACTGAAGGTATTTAATGAAGTCGAAAAAGTATCAAATGTTTGCACGAATGAACGATGTCCAGCCTCAGGTTGAATGAATATCACACTATAACCAAACTTTAGAAACAATAAGTGGATACATCTAGCACTTAAATAATTAATTATTTGCAATACACCAAATCACGCAAATATCTCTCCAAGCTTAGTGCTCATATGGTGAATGTGTCTGTAAATTGTTTTTAAAATAAACAAGCATCTGAGCTAGGCAATGTCAATTATCGATGACTTACTAAAATTAATAGTGTGTAAGTATTATTATAACAACGTTTGAAGGTATCTAAAAGTATTGAACATCTTTAAGATAACTACTGGCATTTTCGAGTATCTATGCAAACCCATTTCTGTTTATCAGATTTTGCAAATCAATCACACATTTAAGGGATCTTTTCACGGTTTGTTAAATTGACAAAATTTTAAAAAGTTGTTTCAGATTCGCAAATTTTCGTTCTAGTTATGATATTTGTGAGGAAACAGTATAACTGAACATTTACCATAGTTCAATATAGCCATTATATGTTTCTTTTGACGATTTGAAAACCTAAAAATTATAAAGCGTTGCAACGCGAAACGATTGAATAATTTGGAGAGTTCTGTTGTTGCCGTTTAAATTTACGAAACTACGAAGATCGTTATATAACGTATGAAATACTTATTCTGTGTAAACTCGGCGGAATAGCCGAGAGGGCTAATGCGTTTTTTCTTCAGACTAACTCTAGGACTCCGGTGGGTCACTGGTTCGAGCCATGGTACCGAAATGAATTAAGCCGAAGCATGTGTTAATTAACAATGTATTGTGCAATACATATAACAAACATGTATTTACATAAGAGGTATTTTGCAATATATTTAACAAACATGCTTGTTTATCGCTCTACATTTAGAAGAAACATTTATTGTTACATGACAGATTTCGCTATGTTTTTACATATTATTAATTGGGATGGTAAATATAATAAATAGAGAATTCTAATGAACAGAAATATGTCATTATCAAAGTTTCTGTATCAAACAGAAACTCACTCTTGTTTTCGAAATATGTTGTCATAGAAATAAAATACTCCCAGAAACACAGAAACAGCAATAACAATATTTTGTTCTAATGCTATCGCTGATTTTGCCGTATCAATATAGTCAGCTTTGGAAATAAGTCAGATTGAACTTCGGAATTCCTTAGCTGCTTCAACTTCAAACGACGTGCAACCACGATCATAACTCTGTTTTCATGCAAATAAATTTATACAAACAAACAGTAAGTTGCATACATGCACACAATACAATGTATACTTAGTTTCTCCTCTTTTATACCATGCATGAATTAACTGCAGAAGGCGAACGAGCATTACTGCTTTAAATATCAATTCAGCGACTTTATATTGGTTTAAGAGACGTGTAATACATGTACATTCTCCGACAGCATATTTTAAACGGCGCGACCATTGTACAAAGATCGTTAACATGTTTCATTTAACAGCATATACTTCAGAATTCACGTAAAACTTCAATGGTAAAATTTGTCACAAACACAATACATATGTTCTGTCTCTGTCACAAATTGTTGATACATTTGACAAGTTATTGTGGTGAAAACCTATTACAGTGCCTTCATTTGCCAAACCTGTGTGACGAAGATTGACGTCCCGTGACTTGGACGACGCTTGGTTTGACGTTGCGGTGAATAAACAATTACATAGTAGAATATAATGTTATACTAAGTAAGGAATCAGTGCATGTGACAGGATGTGCGCATATGTCGTATTCATTGCAGGTTTGTCTGGTAAACACTATCCCCGCAAACACTTTAAGGGAATACAACTGCTTACTTAAGACAAAGCTTCTTAAGGACATACGTTTTCGAAGAAATAATAGAAAATGAGTTACCTGTAAGTATTGTTGTTTAACATCGTTATAAATGCGGGTAAAAAGTGCACTAAGCGCTCGGTAGATTCACCTCAATTTAAAGTGAGCATTGTGGTTTAACCTAAGTATACGGCCGCTTTGAGTTAGCGACAAAGGTCATCTTAGGTGCTTTGGTAGCTTTGAGTCAGTTTACCTAGTATGATTTTGATAAAACGACACAACATGGAACGGACAGTACAACATATCTAGGGTTAAAGTTCAGCCCTAAAACTTAAAAATATATTGCATAATAATCAGCGACATGGCATACTAGTTTGTACTCCGTTATGGTTCGTTGAAATGTCAACCCAGAGCACACGTTGGTAAGATATGTTTTGTATAATGTGTGATTAATGCATAACTTTAAACTTTCACTATCCATTTTTCTGTCGGGTACAATTTAAATTCATATTTTTCGTAATGTATTATTACGTGTTTATTATGAATTAACAATCAAATGTATTTATCTACAAATGCGAAAACAAGTAATGTACCATATGTTAAAGGCATAAATATGTAGTTTACCTTTATTTTAATGCATCTATTTTTTATTGCAAATATTTGCATTGTTTTGTATCCATTGTGTATAAATTTCAATGTAGAAACGACATTCCAATTTTATATAAAAACAACAATACAATTCAATTTAAAGGTAATCTCGGTGATTTATTTGAGTACTTAAACGAGTTTCCTGTCCTCTCACAATATAATCCGTTCTTTTGCAATTATGGGGTCTAATATAAGCATTAACATTGGATTCATTATTTCAAATTTCATATATTGGGATCGTAAATGCATTGTTTCTCTTCCAGGCAAAGTGAACAGTCTTTCTAACTAAAAGCTATTGCGTTATCTCGAAAGTTCCTCGTTTTATCGCTTCCATGAGCGGAGTATTTGTTATAGAAATCTATATTATTACTCTGTAACATATTATCTAACATCTAAGTTAAACCTCAAAAGCAGCGATAGATGCTTTTACGTGATGGTTAACACACCATACTTACAATAATTCGCAATTAGTTAAATACTTATCACTAATATTTTGGTTGCAAATTTGCAATAATTCTTCTAGATTTGCATCAAAAACACACCATTACTTGATGTTAATCCAATATCCTACTTGTTGTCAATCGGACACATATTGCGACTTAAAGTGCAGTTTCGTAGTCAGATGCGAATTAACGATGGGGAAGGTTTGAAAGTCCGAGAGCATATAACCCGCTCAACCCACCATTCAAGCTGGTACACCTCTGTGCCCAGTGCATGTGAATGGAATGATACTTTAAACACGTATGCCGTGAGGTGTTTTGTGTTGATAATCGTAAAAAAATACAATAATAGGTTGTCGACTTTAGGTAAAAGAAATTGATGTATTATTATAAGCCTTTTGTCAAACAAAATGACTTTGAATTTTTCTGACAAAATAAGAACATTAATGTGGTTGGACGGTAGTACACCTCTTACATAGTAACACCAAGACAGGAGACATGTCATCTTTTGTCAATGGAATACAAATTAATATCCAATGAGAAGAACGTCCGCTAAACTGAACCTACTCAAATATGGCATGCAATTGCAAAGTACATTACAAACCAAGATAAAGTCAGCTTTACAGTAAATCACTATTAAAAGAACATAATTAAATTCATGTAACTGACACACATATAGTATAATGTTACACGTATTAGAAAAACTTTGCTTCAAGTCATCTGTTTATGTATATCATTGATTATGTAACCATATGCATAGCGATGGCATACTAGTTGTGTATTAAGAGTTAAACCTAACAACCTCACTTGTTATGCCTCAGGCGGCTACGTTTGAAAGAAAATACTCTTTAATTATTCACATATAGTAATTGGAGTCATATGGTGCATTCGTTTTTGTTTAGTTCAAGTATCCGCATCCTATATGTATCTCGCACTACTTACAAAACATTTATAACTCAGTATCTCTATCGGGGGTTAAATGAAATTTTTTATTTACTAGACTTACAACCACGGTTCCTATACCACGTGACTTTTTAAGATCTGTGTTAGGAGAATAAAGCGCGACCAGGTTAATATTTTTAATGATGTCTTTTAAAATATTTCACCATTTTTAATGGCATTAAGTGGAGAGCCCGCTCATTCGTGACAGTTTTCTATAGGTATCATGATCTTTTAAAGCAAATAAGTATTTTTTCAGTAAAGTGCAACCGCGCGTTTGTAATATGAAGTCCCAACACTGATCCGACATTTTTCTAACCGTTCAACCGCGCGGTTGCACTTTACTGAACAAAATACTTATTTGTTAAAAAAGATCATGATAACTTTAGAAAATTCTTACGAATAGCGGCACTCAATTTGCAGATAGGTAACGTCGATATTACAACACCATTTCGTGTTTTAACTATTCACTTATCGCTTAAAGGATATCTAGTTTCACTCAAATCTATTAAGTTCTTTGTGCGCAAACGCAATATCGAGTGATACGTTTATGACGAAAAGACGAAGGAACATACAGATGGTCGATTTTTGACAGCCTCTGGTTATACAGGCGAGTGGCCTATAAACACTTCAACATAAACGTAGGTACACGCAGAAATACTCGTTAACTGGGTCATTCGTCATATCAAATAATTTTCATTAACTAAATTATAATTAGAATATTGCATTTTCATTATCAAACAGGTCAAGACAAACTTATATAAGGCTAAAGTCTAATATTGGCTATTTGCTGGCGTTTCACAAACACAAGTATCATATTTGATTTTGATTAACTTACTATCGATATTTGAACAAATGTCAATTATATAAACGATTTTTGCCTTATGTACACCGTATGCATACATAAATCGGATAGCGTAATACGATATTAACCTTCATAGATGATAACAATTTGGATTTCAACTCCCACTCATACTAGTACTTGAAGTCTATTTGCCTAGATACATGTACCAAAATATGAGACTCTTTAATGGAAGATTTCCGTACCGTATCCTTCTTCTATTACTGCTTTATCAAGTCTTAAGTCAACATTAGTCTGTGTTTTTACCGATGTCGCTCAACCTACGTATTGATTGTATATTGATTTAAAAAAGCTTAAGAAAAACTACTTTACATTATGCCCACGGCAGGTGTGAGGTTCGTCTGACTCTACAGCCCCAAATGACTTGTTCAAATTCTTCGATACCAGCTTTATAAAAGTCTAATATGTAAGTAAGTTATATGAATAATAATGTGTATCTTATACAGTATCTTATTTCAAACTGAAGGTAGGTTAATGAAGTCGAATTAGTATCAAATGTTTGCACGAATGAACGATGTCCAACCGCATGTTGGATGAATATCAAACCATTCCAGATTGTCTGAAACAATAATTGGATACATCTAGCCCTTAAATAATTAATTATTTGCAATACGCCAAATCACGCAAATATCTCTCCAAGCTTAGTGCTCATATGGTGAATGTGTCTGTAAATTGTTTTTAAAATAAACAAGCATCTGAGCTAGGCAAGGCCAATTACCGACTTAATAAAATCGATAGTGTGTAGGTATTATTATAGCAACGTCTGAAGTATTGAACATGTTTAAGATAACTACTGGCATTATCGATTATGCATGCAAACCCATTCCTGTTTATCACATTTTAAAAACCAATCACACATTAATGTATATGATATTTTGTTAGCATTTAAAACGGTTAAAGAATACATACAACTACATAATACCAACCGGCGGCATATTTCAACAGTTTGTTCACACTTTTGATTTACCTATGCGAGCAATTTAAAGCGTGTTCATCTCTCTCTCTCTATATATATATATATATATATATATATATATATATATATATATATATATATATTTATTTATTTATTTATTTATTTATTTATTTATTTATTTATTTATTTATTTATTTATTTATTTATTTATTCATATATAAGATATACATAATATATATGTTAGAAAACTCGCTACAAAAACAAGCATATTGTTTTGCAATGAAAAGACTTTGTGCTATGTATAGTTGGTGAGGGAGACAGCCCTATCCAAGAAACAACACAAACATCGCGCGTGTTGGGTGACTCTACCGGGCCCATAGTGTACTGTTAACCCGCATTAAAACGATGTTTAAGTACAAAATACACATGTAACACAATTATAGTTATTTCTTCAAAAAAATATTTTCTCAAGTAGATATATGTCTTCAGTTAGCAGTTTTATTTTCTTGAAGAGTTTGCTTAACGTGCGTGTGTGTTTTTCATTTTTGGTTATGTGTAAGCCATTCTTAAATTTTGTTTGCATTTCATTGAATTTAATAAGCGTTCCCGGTTAAACGATCATTTAATAGCAAAGGGTAATCATCAAAATGTTTAAACACAAAATGCATTATTTTTTTGATTTTTATGTTTACACGAAACACAGCCGCAAGCAAAACAACTAAAAACTTAAGTAGCAGCAAGAAGCATTTACAATGGGCTTTTCGTTTAATTTTAAAACATAGATGATTTGATGTGATGAGTCATTTCATACGGTCTGTTATAACTTTGTAAAAAGCGGTTCTGCATATGCTTATGTGTATATACACTCAAGGTCTTAATTACAAAAGCAGAAGGAGGGGATCGTTACAATCGGTCAATTTGCGGTTGGATGACAACATCAGGTCGATGTTGGGCAAACAGCGCGCTGTTTTGCGATTGCGATCTTGAGCCGATGTAAAACCCCTAAAGCAGACCAACATACAACCTTATTTCGGCGTGATGTCGGGCCGAATTTTTTTGAATCCGGATTTTGTTATGAATGATGGCATATTCGCGGTGTCAATGTCGGGCCGTTATAGCGCCGTGTTGCAGAGCCGACCTTGGGCCAATGTTACGAACGATATCTAGTAGATGTTAACATCTTTATCGTAACGATATAAAATATTTTCTGGTTCACGTGTTGACATTATTAACTTCGGTTACGCGTCTAAGCGCTAGAAAGGTCACCATCATTATTAACAAATCTAGATGTAACATTTATTAAGATCACAAATTATAGTACTATTTAATATGGAAGGGTTTATCCGCCAGTTCATGCATATTGCTAAATGGCAATTACATATTGCTTAATGACAATTGTTTATTGCTTATTGACAACTACATTTTAATATATCAAAACTTGCATTTGAATTCTGTTACAATACAACTGTATTTGTGTTTCTTGCATTTGCTGTATAAACAATGCATTACGCATGCGCTTTAATGCTTATGTTTATAGAAGGGAAAATCCACAAGTCCATTCATGTTGCTAAATTACAATTGAATATTGCTTAATGACAAGTGCATACTGCTTAATTACAACTCCATGTTGACAAATTACAATTGCATATTGATATACGACAAATGCTTTTTTCTATAATGCTATTCGTTATCAACATAATGTTTTTACATTTCAACTTAACACTTATGATTACACTAGCAATTACACTAGTAATTACACTAGTAATTCAACAAGACAAAAGCAATAAGCACTCAGCATGTTGCAAGCCATAACGCAACATGAAGTTAATCCAATGCGACATGACAATTTGTAATGTGTAATTCATATAAAGCGGAGAACCAAAAATATCGGGAATATTAAACTCCAAGCTATAAATCGACTTATTAAATCACCGGCTATTTCTGTCGAAATGTCACGTCTCTGCGAGTCTGTGGAAAAGCTTAAAGCTGGCTGGTATTGTTTACACAAGCAAATCGAAGTATGGTTAATAACTTTGTTGGTCAGTACTTTTGTACATCCGTCTTTACCTGTCAGCCACAAATGAAACGCTGAGTATTTACACAGATGGATTAATTGAAATCAAACGATATTTTTTCGATCTTATGCAGTTATTTAATTTCTTAGGATTTCGAAATACTGGCAATAACGCGGTGGCCGCACAGGTATTACAGTTGCAGTACGCAACTGTTTCTCTTACTATTGCATCTCTTACGGTGCTCGAGTTCGTCGGGATGGAGTAAGTTGCGTAACATCTCAAACGTATTAGATGGATAATTGAATGGATGGATATTGATTGATCAATGACTTGATTTGTTTTAGACTGTGTACGCCTCATGTGGCTCACTGGCTAACAACCTGTAATCACCGCAGGTTAGGCGTACGCTTTAATCTTAAGCAGACCGCGGATTTGACTGACTGTGATGGACGTTAGTCTATCGTTAGTGAGGTACTTTTCATACCACTTAATATTTTGACCAACACACGCATATGGAACAATAAGCGCAAGTGTTACCGAAAAAAGTAAGCAAAGAATATTAATTGTTATAAACAATAAAATGAACATTCGTATGCTCCGCTAAAAGATTTAACTGAAGCATTATAGTCGCTGCTTTATTCGTCCGTCCGCAGTGGTTGATACACGTGATTCTCACCTAGGCAACCCAGGCTGAATATCCACTCACTGAGCATGCGAGATTGGTTGGTGGTCGACATACCTCCCACAAAGCACAAAACCGCATCAAAACAGAAAATAATTTAGTCAAAACTGAATAGCTAAAAATATCAGCTATAATTCATATGAATCCAAACTTTCGTGTGTCTAGTTCGTTAGTTAGGTATTGCTTGGACACACTCCGGATCCTCACTTAATGCAGTCTCAGGCTCTGAAGTACCTCATAAACTAGGTCATAAACTTGTTCATCAACAACTGTTCAGAATGCAATAAATCTTCATGATGAAAGCACAGAACACACACATAAAAACAAACACCGCGCATACGCGAGCACACATATAAACGCACACATATACGCTAACGCACACATGCGCACACGCGTGTATCGTGGTCGTCCGTCAAAGTACCGTTTGTTTTGCAAGTTGCAAATACATAATATTATTTATTTATTAACTAGTCTACACGAATACATCTCTTCACGAAGGTTATTATCAGCAAAACTAGTTTTGATGCAAATATTGTTTCGACAAAAGTAGTCCACACCCCGTAAATTATCATACACACGCCAGAGTTGTCTCCCTGTATTATAATTTGCGCTAGAATGCCAAATTTCTTTATCGTTCCCTGTAATGTTATAACGCATTTTTTTGCATAGAAAGATGAATAAAGCAACAAGAAGATAGCCACATAAACAATTTAACAGAAATGATGCATACGTCATGTACTGGCAAGAAAATAGGATTAACATACGTCGAGTAATCATTATAACGATCTATGCAAGCCATATTAAAGAACTGATGGACAAAAACTCGTCCCGTGTTTTCTTTCCTATGACTTTTGCAAAATGAAATTTGAAGTACTAATTCTATTGTAACATTTCAACACGTAAAGTACAGAGAGAATTTACATTACATTTTTTTCTACATAAGAAAAAGAACTAATAAATTATAACAAAGGAGTATACACATGTCATTTAGACCCGTGGATTCATTATAAACACTGTCACTTTAACGTATCATTTCAATTTATAGCATAAATAGAAAAATGCAATTATAAATGGCGACATGGAAAATGAATTGCATGATATACAATGTCATAAAGCACTATGCAATTATAAATAGCAACATGGAAAATGAATTGCATGAAATACAATGCCATAAAGCATAATGCGAGAAATGACGGATAAACCCTTCCATAATTTAAAACTTGGCCTTTGGAATTTTTCATTATAATGACGAGAAAAAAGTCTTAAAAATACATAATCGCAAAACAACACCTTTACGATGTGTTATACTTTACTCATATATGAACTCAAATTGAATTGATAAAAATAGTATAACTCTACTAACTCTGTCAATAAAGATGATTGTTTTAGACTGTACTAGCCTCATAATAAAAGATTCTGATCACCGCCGTAGAATCGTCCATTAATTGGTGTTGTACACAAGTTTAAGAGCTATCCGAATTTCGACGGATAATGATCATAACATATGTACTGGTATGTATCTGAATCAAATGTACCGCTTGCATATGGCAATACTATGTTCGTTGCATGGATTAAATACTTCATATATTACTTGAGTGACCATTTGTTTCAACAGAAGGAAAAGCTAGCAATATATTTAGGAGGTTTGCTTTTAAGGAGCCTGAATGGAAAAATATCGTTTCTCTACGAATTTTATTAAATTATTAAGATACTTTTCAAATTCTGCTTACTATATGTAAGAAAGATAGTGAATGTTTCATTCGCTCAACAACAAAAAGCTCATCTGCATACAGCCACTGAAGGCTGAAGCATAACACTATTTACGAAATGTGAGGGGATACATTCTACTGCATCAACACAATAAATCAAGCAGTGATAGAACAAAGTATAACACACTTGAAAATTCTAAATTCTAAATCAGGCGATAAATTATCATTTTAATTAAGAAGGCTCAACGCCACACACTGATGGCCATCAACACGACAGTTTAAGAAATTTATATCGGCAAAGTATGCCTAGACAAAAAATGACCTTACATACAATACAAGAGTAGAAATCTTCAGAATGATTTAATCAGTGGGGTGCCAGCCTTGGAACGAAGACTGAATGCTTAATCATTTTTCAAATGATCGATCAAATTATAACTAATCATTCATTGTATACATGTTTGTTTTATTATTTACAAAAGATGTGTTTGAGTTAGATGTTTTTCCTGTACCTTAGTCATAATGACTCCAAATGTGTAGTGAATTGTAACAAAAATTCTTGAACTAAATACAAATTCCGAAAATATATATAATAAATATTTAGTATGTGTGCATGCATTAATATATTAATTTACCTCTTTATTTAGGACTCCCTTGGTCAAGTAGACCATTCGCAATAACAAGAAAGCTTTTAGTGGAATATTGCGTTTCCACGGAAGAAAAACTACGCATTTACATTACCAGATATATTCTCTTTGGGAGAAATTGTGAGCAATGCAGATGAATTAAATGTTGAACTTGGCAACTAATAATGTACAAACACAGATATTATGGTAGCATATCCATTATCCAATGAATCTGTCAGATTACATAAGCTGATGTATTGACCGCTAACCATCACGTTCGCATCGCATTGTTATTATAGATGGTAATGTTGGCTTGAAGGAAATGGACAAACCAATATTAACTTTTCAATACTGCTTCGTTGACAGTATGACAATCGCGTCCCAGACGATTACGACATTTTGAAGGGATGATAATAATGCACAGAATATATCCATATTGGTTAACAGAATATTTGGACGAAATAATTAAGTAAATTGGGTGACTAGGAACATCTTGATTGGTTTTGACTGCTGTATATTTGATTGTCACAAAGATGATACTAGCACAATTTACAGAATCGAATATAAAACGTTTTGTTTTACCTAACGTTTTTTGCTAAGATCAAAGTACAAATATATAATACTTACTTCACACTTGACATTGTTTCTTATATTGTGTTATTTCGTACAATACATGGAATTGCAATTTTAAAATCATTAATTTGATAGTAGACCAGAAACGATAATGGTTGAAGTTACAAATTCATCAGGATATGTACAAGAGTAAAATCATGCGTATGTTAATATGCAATGCTTCGCTGCTATACCGCAATGTAAAAATATAATCTGACACTGACGTGTACTCTGAGAATCAGGTAAGAATGTAATACATGGAGAAGTAAACATATATAATTGTACTACTGATCATTTATAAATTTATACATAATTTGCGCTTTTTTGTTATACAACATATAGTTACTTCTCCGATTGGTGTTATGTAATATATAAACAGGTGTTTCACATCATTCTGCATAGTAAATATAAAGTAACAGAAGTGTTGTAAACAGTCGTAATACTTATTGTGTTCATGTTAATTCCGTCAATTGCATAACGTGTATACATTATTTACAAAACACATGACAAATGTTCTGTATTGTATATGGGGTAAGAGGGATAATGATACCTTGTATGTTTTCATTGTGTATATTATTAAACGCATACATTCCCAATATTAATTTGAACGTCGACTGTTTTTTTAAAGTAATATCTTTTTACGCTGATGCACATGTATATTTGTTTGACAATACATATGTTTCAATACGTCTAAGAAAGATAATAGAGCACCGTTCTGGGAAAACCTATCTAAAAGCACAGGCTAACCTGGGACGATACATTCTGCTTAAACTGGAGTTCCGCTAAGAACAATGCTCATTTGAACCAAACATACCATAAATGCGGAAATTGTCGTCACTGATTAGCCTGTGCGGACTGCACGGACTTATCTTGGTCGACACGTTACGCCCATAAATTAATCATGGTTGTTATCAGAGCGAGTCTCATTTAGTCGCGTATCATATACATTTCCGGAGTGTTTTCCTCTTATACTTGCACTTTACGAGTGTTGATTGGGTAAACTTTGGTAAAGATAAAGTGAGATCAATCAATATGTATAAAAGAGTATGCTCATTAAGTGCCGAACATAATTTGTCTGGAACAGTTAAGCCCATGCAGCAATTATTGCTGCAATCACCATTGCACAAATGCATACATGTTGATAATTACTACAAAACGTCCGCCGGAGCTAAGTTTATGTTTTATAACATTTGATTGTTTTCTGATATGTCATTAACCGGTATAATGTTCCTATAAAACTAGCATCAATAAAACACTTAGTATATATATATAATATTTAATGAACCGATTGTTTCAAATGAAAAATGGTAAGATTTCAAGACAACCAACTTATTCGGTCTGTGTCCAATGTAGACTATACGATCGAATGTACATTTATACGATAAATGCCGACAGCAGCCGACATCGAACACTAACGCGAGATTTTATGACCGATAATCGTGATGTCAAAACTTTAAAAGTTAATCTGCCCACTCGTATGAAGAAGAACGTGTACTGTATTATGCAATTATATATGCCACCAAAAGCATTAACCTTGTGGAAAAAAAACCACAATAGCCTGTTTAAATAGGCAAATACAAAACAACATGTAACTTTTGAATATACATTTAGATGGTTGCATGTCATGTGTGTCCAAGAAATTGTTTCTGATAATGATTATGGTGTTCAATATTACTTTAATTATCGTTATTGAATCCATTGGATGATCATTAAAGACCGTCGTGTCACACACAGGCTTTCTCTTAAGTGGCATTTGTCATCATTTTATAGCCTGAGACATTAGAATTTAGGTTTGGATTTCGTCAGTTATCGATCTTGACCAAAATAACTCCTAGCAAACGTTAGAAAACACGGCAACTGGTTATTGGAATGCTCTTTAAATTGCTCGTTATTTATTATACTTTATTATGTACATAATATGAACTGCTTGGGATATGCATAAGCCAAGTTTCCTGACCTATGTATGAAACGTGCCTAAAATTACGAGTGAGCTATTAATAATAAGCCTTCATACTCAAATATTAGTAATAAAATAGTTGGTGCATTAAATCCGTACAATCTCAATGTCAATCATATGTACCGTTTGCATATTACAATACATGAGCGTTGCATGGACTAAACACTTCATATTTTATTTGAGTGAAAATTGTCGCAAAAGTAGTCAGTGCTAGCAAAATATTTAGAAGATTGGCTGTAAAGGAGCCTAAATGAAAAAAATATCGTTTCTATATGAACATTATTAAATTATTAAGCTATCTTTGACATTTCAAAATCTCTATGTAAGAAAGAGCGTAAATGTTTCATTCGCAAAACAACAATTTGGTCATCTGCATACAGCCACTGAAGGCTGAAGTATAACATTATTTACGAAATGTGAGGACATACGTTATACTGAAACAACACAAGCATCAAGCAGTAATAGAACAAAGTATAACACAGATGAAAATTTGAAATTCCATATCAGGAGATACATTATCGTTTTAATTTATAAGGCTCGTAGCCAAGTCAGGTTAAGAAATGCATAAAGGCAAAGTATGGCTAGACAATATAGTTCATATATACTACAGATATAATACAGGGGTAGTAATCTTCAGAAAGATTCAGTGATGCCAGCCTTTGAACGTCGCTTGAATTCTTAATTATGTTTTCAAACGATCGATCTAATTATAATGAATCATTGATGGTATGACAATTTGTTTTTATTAGGAAGAAAGGCTTTGTTTCATTAAATGTGTTTCCTTGTAAAATAAGTATAACTGAATAATGAATAATGACTCCAAATGTCTAGAGGATTGTAAGGATAGTTCTCGAACTAAAGTTTAATTCCGAAATAATTTAAAATAATTATTTAGTATTTATTTAAGTATTTATATATACATTTAGTATTTATTTATGTATTTATATGTATACAATAAACCTATTAAAAAAGAACTTCCCTGTTTAAGAAGACCATTCGAAAGACAATGATCGATAACAAAAAGCTTTTAGAGGAATGCTGCGTTTCCACGGAAGAAAAACTACGCATTTATATTCCAATATATATTCTGTTTGGGCGAAATTGTGAGCAATAAAGATGAATCAAAAGTTAATATTGGAAGCCAATAATGTTCAAGCACAGATATTATGAAAGCAGTATATTTTATAATCCAATCAATTAGTCAGATTACATAAACTGACTGTTAATCATCACTTTCGCATTGTATTGTTATTATACAGATTTTCATAGCTTGAAGGAAATGGACAAAACACAATTAACTTGTCAATACTGCTTCGTTGACAGTCTTACAATCGCGTCCATCGCGACGATTACGACAGTTTGAAATGATAAAAATAATACACAGTATATGCGCATATGGGTAAACAGAATTGCAATCAAAATATTTGGACGAAATAACTATGTTGTGTTAATATGCCCATCTTATTTGTGACTGTTGTATATTTGATTTTCACAAAGATGATAATATCACAATTTACAGTATCAAATATAAAATTATTGTTTTTTGCCGAAGTTTTGCTAAGACCAAAGTGCAAATATATATGAATGACTTTGCCCATAACATGGTTTTGTATAGTGTGTTTTTATCTTACAATAGATGTAATTGCAATTCAAAATTCATTCATTTGCTAGTAGACTAGAAACAATTAGTGTTGAAGTTTCAAATTCATCATGATATGAGCAAGAACACCATACTCGACTTTAATTCTAGTCATCATAATTGTAATAACCGTTGTATTCTTAATTGTAATAAGTAATCACGATCTTAATAAATTTTGGTGATCACAAATGTAAAAATACTATAATGGAGGGGATGTATTGTTTGTCCAGAAAAGAACAAATGTTGGCCTGTTTAAACGTATGTGTATGCATGTATTACATTATTTAATATGTTGTTACACTTGTTTCAAAGTGATTTTGTATTTAAAACAAGAGTAAACTTTTGTTTTAGACTTATTAAAAATACACAAAATGGTTAACTAGAGATACGCGAATGTTAAGTAGAATGTTTATTTCATACAAGAATTGTAAACCTTTGTCCAAAAAATGTGTTTAACAATGTTTAATAACGTAGATATGACAATATGATTTCTTTGTATTAACTATTGACATACCACTTCATACCACCCTGAAAGAAAACACGCTTAACATAAAAACATTATTTCATATATATATCTATATTAATATCAATCATATGTTCAACTTTAATATGTGGCTAATCTGGCCATGAAATGATAAAAAAAGTGTTTAATATATATTCAGAATATAATTTAGAATTACATGCAGTATAATATCATATCGGTGAAAACCCGATCAAATAGAGTCATAACACAGATAATCCCTTATCTACAACACCATTAATGGATTTCAAAAGTTTAACCAAACGTTTTGCGTTTGGTAAAAACACGTGTTGAGACTACAAAATTACATCCCTGAACATGTTTTATAATGACATTGTACATATAAGTACTTTGGATTTGTAGAATAAATAAAGGTCAATATAACGATTAAATACAATATTAAGCGATACGTTCAGACGTTTTGCACGAGAAAGTAACACTTTTGTTTTCACAACAGAGAGAATGGGTAATTTTATTATAAAAATGGGACCACGCTCAATCTATTTTATGTTATGCATTGAACGTTCAAAGTTGCTACCATGGTTTTATTCACTCATTAATGTGGTATTGTGCATGATTTAAGTAAATGTTTACCTGCGATCCCAGTTCCAAGAATAAAAAAAATAATGGCAAGTGTATAAGCGAGTTTTACCCGATGTATTTCGTGTTTATAAATACAGAAGTCGGGTAATTTCATACGAGATTAACCTTTAAATGATGATATTACATTTGGATTTGAACTCCCACTTTTATTTTCCTACAAACTGTATAGATACCAAATTATGAGACTTAAATTGAAGATTTACCTTAGCCTTCTCCTATTTATGGTTTCTCAAGTCTAAAGTCAACATTTGCTTGTGTATTTACGAATGTCGTTCAACTTTCGTATGGTTTTGTATTGATTTTAATGTTTAAAACAAAATATCTTAAATAATGACGCTACATCATCGAGCGTTTTTATACCTAGCATTTGAATGAATACAACAAATGTGTTCATTATACTTTCCGCATTATCATATTCATTTAGAACTTACACATACTAGATATACTGGATCTTACAACTCTCTTTATATTTATTTGTAAAAGGTGTAACAAACCGATTGAAAAGCATTTTTTTTTGTAATTTTATGAAGTTCGTAGCAAAAAACATGTGTATATTAATATGAAATGCTTTGCTGCTATCCCGACATGTAAAAATATAATCTGACAATATCGTGGCATAGAGGTGACATTCATTCCTCTTTTTTTTTTAAATTGCACTCCTCTTTTTTTCTATCTCGTGGCCACGAGTTAGCTAAGTCGGGATCTCGAGATCGCGAGATAGAAAAAGGAGGAGTGCAAAACTAAATAAAAGAGGAGTGCAATAAAAAAAGGAGCGGTGCAGTAAATAAAGGAAGGGTGCAATAAACAAAGGAGGAGAGAATTTTGAGATCTCGAGATTCCGACTCAACTAACTCGTAGCCACGAATTAGTCAGCCAATCAAATACTATCTTGTTTCCTCAAATTAATCAGCCAATGAAAACGTCCAAAAAGCAAGGCTCTGATATTACATAACATACTACTATTTGTATTACTATTACAACTACTGCTACTGCTGCTGTTGTTGTTGCTACTGATACTTCTACTACTACTACTACTACTACTTCTACTACTACTACTACTACTACTTCTACTACTACAACAACTTCAAGTCGCCTTCGTAGTCGTAGTAGTCGTAGTCGTCGTCGTCGCCCGTTCGTCGTCGTCCGTCGGTCGTCGTCCGGTCGTCAGTCGGTCGTCGGTCGGTCTTCCATCGGTCGTCCATCGTCCGGCCTCCGGTCGTGGTCCGTCGGTTGTCCGTCCTCCGATCGTGTTCGGTCGGTCGTCCGTCGGTCGTCCATCCCACGTCGTCGGTCGGTCGTCAGTCGGTCGTCCCTCGTCCAAACATCGGTCGTCCGTTGGGCGTCCATCAGTTGTCCCTCGGTCGTCCGTCGGTCGTCGTCCATCGTCCGTCGGTCGGTCGTCGGTCGTCTGTTGGTCGTCCGTCGTCGTCGTGGCCGAAGTTGTAGTCGTAGTAGTAGTAGTAGTAAAAGTAGTAGTAGTAGTAGTAGTAGAAGTAGTAGTAGTAGTTGTAGTAGTAGTAGTAGTAGTAGTAGTAGTAGTAGTAGTAGTAGTCTTAGTAGTAGAAGTAGTAGTAGTTGTAGAAGTAGTAGTAGTAGTAGTAGTAGTAGTAGTAGTAATAGTAGAAGTAGTAGAAGTAGTAGTAGTAGTAGTAGTTGTAGTAGTAGTAGTAGTAGTAGTAGTAGTAGTAGTAATAGTAGTAGTAGCAGTAGTAGAAGTAATAGCAGTAGCAATAGTAGTAGTAGTAGTAGTTGTAGTAGTAGTAGTAGTATGGGTAGTAGTAGCAGCAGAAGCAACAACAACATCAACAGTAATAGTAATAGTAGTAATAGTAGTACTAATAGTATATTAAGTTATATCAGAGCCTTGCCTTTAGGACGTTTTCATTGGCTGATTAATTGAATGGAACAAGATAGTGTTTGACTGGCTGAATCTCGGAATCTCGAGATCTCGAAATTCTCTCCTCTTTTGTTTAATGCACCCTTCCTTTATTTATTGCATCGCTCTTTTTTTAATTACACTCCTCTTTCATTTAGTTTTGCACTCCTCTTTTTCCTATCTCGTGATCTCGAGATCCCGACTTAGCTAACTCGTGGCCACGAGATAGAAAAAAGAGGAGTGCAACAATTTAAAAAAAGAGGAGTGAATGTCACCTCTATGCCACCGTATGTATCTGAGCATAGATAAAGGCAGTTATGTCTATATCTGTACGTGATATGTATACATCACGACGTACTTTACGTTATAAATGCTTAAAAGTATCATTCATTGTACCTGGTGTAGATTAAAAACTAAACGTTGTTAACTTTGCCAGTAAAGCACACATGCATAAAGACATTAACTTGTAAAATGTTAATGCGTTCATTTAAAATCGGAATTTACTCGGTTCCACCAAACACCTGTAGACAAGAGATACCGGGCTTTTGATATGTTTGGATACATCACGAAATTATGCTTCGATAAATTAATGATCTGAGCAGATGCCAGTAACACAAACTATTACACTTTTAATTATTGAATCAATCTGTTTTCAATATGCACACCTCTGTTGATAACGCATCAGTATTTTGAGTATTCGTTAATTCCTGATTTCGAATTTACGTAACTTCAGATTCTTCGCAATATACGTTTTATATTATTTTGAGATGGGCCATATTTAATTGTATAATGTCCCGTATTTGTTTTAAAAGATGTCAAATACGTATGAGTATTATATTCTATGAGTACGTCGGTTCATCATTTATGTTTGTATTTTTTGTCGGCATGTCTATATTTGATTTACATTGTTTAGACCCGTGTTTGGTTTTTGAATAGTTTTCTGGTAGGTTTGATGTACGGCTGGTTCTAAAACCGGTTTAAACACCCGATGACTTTCACGAACATTGCAAATGCGTTTATTCCAGCTTTATTAAAGTTGTCTGTTGTTAAAGTAGTGGATCGGAACAATAATTTCTCTCTTATACAGTTTCTTATTTCAAAGTGCAGGTAGGTAAATAAAGTCGTAAAGTGTCACATGTTCGCACGTTTGAACGATGCTCAGTATATTTAGTATATACACGATTCTATCGCCGTAATATTTGTATATGTATAGATCTGAATAATCTTTTTACATTATAATGTATTCAATCAGATGTCACAGAATGATCTCAAATCAATAATAAAATAGCAATAATACATGCATAATACACATATGTATATCATTCAACTCGCGACAAAAGACACGCAACATTTGCAATGAAAAGGCTTTTTTCTATATATAGTTGGTGAAGGAGACAGCCCTTACTATCACGAACATTGCGCGTTGTAATGTGTGTATATGAACTCAACAATCATAATGAAGACACAAATACCACAAGTATAAATGTGGCGAATCATTTCTTTAGTTTTTGTTGAGGACTGTATTGTTATGTTCATTTCACCACATAAGAATTAATTTTGTTTTTTTTTATAATTTTAGAGTTCTTAGTTCCCTTATTTGCTACAGTTACAACTGAATACTCAGTAAATGTCTTTACTTTTATTTTTTAAGTCTAACAAATAACCAAGGCAAATAATTCATAATATTCCAACATACATCACATTCACAAAAGAAATCTTGGTAAAAAAACTCATACTCAAAACTATGTCGTCCCCTTATATACCATCCAATATTGACCAATCGCAATCAAGTTGGCGCACAGTAACTCCCTTAAAGTTATTGGTGCATAACTGGCTATTGTTAGTCAAAGGTCTTGCGCCAATATGATGAAATCTGCGCCACTGTATGCGCCACTTCCTCAAGGTTCATTTAAGTACAAATGCAATTGCATATACATTTGACTACAAAAATAAAAAATAAAACATAAAACTCGTGAATTTCACAACAATAAATCAACAATAACAGTTTTAAAATTCAATTAAAATTAACGTCGTATTGACACCATGTAGAAACCGTATGCCTGATAAGATTCGTAATAGCACACATGCATTAAAAACGTAATATGAAGTTGCAATAATGATATTGGAGAAAGTAAAAATAAAAGCATAGCAAAAGCATTTATTAACGCAATAAATAAAAAGTGCACATGCAACACCATCAGTTAAAACTCGCATTCATTCACGTGGTAATGTACGTTGAAAACTGTAGGACATATTGCAACACATAAAAAACGACGTACATACAGACATGGCAAATCCAATATGCATGGTCTTTTTTGCGGCGATTGTGTGTTTTCTTGCGCGACTTAAGTTCTCAACCCGAGTAGAAGTGACAATGGTGTAAAAATTTAAAAGTAAACAATTATTGTATTTACTATAATTGATGATCATTCATATATAATTGGCGCTATCTTGTTTTACAATAATTAAATAACTTATCCGAATGATGTTATGTACTATATAAAATGGTATTTTACATCCTATAAAATACTCATGACACATATTGTGTAAAGTATTATGGGTATGGTGGATAATGATACATGTTATGTGTGTTCCTTCTGAAAATTGTTAAACGCATACCATACACATATTAATGTTAACGTCGACTGTCTTTTTATGAAGTACTTTCATTTACGCTTATGTACATATTTATAAGTTTGGCAATAAATATGTTGTATTAAGTATAAGCAAGACGTTTGAGCATCGTTCTGGGAAAACCCATATAAAAGCACAGACTAACCTGGGGCGACACTTTCTTCTTAAACTTGATTGCCGCTAAGCAGATTGCTCTTTGAACAAAACATACCTTACACGCGGAAAGTGTATTCCTTGATTAGCTGGTTATACTGCACACAATAATAAAGTATGACTATTATGACGTTATGTTGCATTTACTCTGATTTTCTCAGAACGAGTCTTACTAATGTCGCTTATCATTTTCAGATTGTTTCCGTCTTATACTTGCACTTACGATTGTTGATTTGGAAAACATTGGAAACGATAAATCCAATTCCCTCCATAAGTATTAATGAGTCTGCTCCTTAAGTGACGAACATGTGTTTTCTCTGAAACATTTAAGCTAACGCAGAAATTATTGCTGCAATAAATTGTGCAATATTAATTGTATTCCTCTTAGAAGAATACACCATATATTAAAAGCTGGCACCGATATTTAAGAACAACCATTTCAGTTGCCAACGGCTCATCTTTGTTTTCAATCGCGATTTTTTTAGCGGTGTTGAATGTTGAATAGTTGTAAAGCGCACTTTTTATTAGTACGTCTACTGAGTCTTCCGAATTTATATAGATTGACGCATATTCATTTTCGGAAATATGGAATAAATTACAATTGGGTCATAAATTTATTGTTATGCACATTTTTCTGTGTTCCATAAACTCGTCAAGATTTGTTTAATAGGGAACAATTGATCGCTTTTTTTCAATCGATTATTAAACTACGCAATGATAAATTGCAAGGTACCTGGAGAAGATAATAACGTCAAAAGCACGAATCAGAGCTACAAAATAATACTTTTCGGCACAGTTCGGAGCTATCCTTACTGGACCGTGGCTCTCCGTACTTGATCCGTGATCAGTCGTAGTATTTTTTGGATGTCCGTAGCGACTCTTGACAAGTTTTGAACATGTTCCAAAAATTGCTTCGAATTTATCGACAGTAGCGTATCCGTAGCAGTCCGTACTAAACCGTACTGATCCGTACTAGTTCGTAACGACACCGTAGTCGTCCGTATCTTTTCGTAAGCCCAAATTTTTTCAAGGACTTCTACGGATTGATACGAAGAACTACGGAGCAGTACGGTTACGCTACGTATTAGCTACGAATATTCCACGGATATACTACGGAAAGCCACGGTTCCAGTACGTTGTACTACAGATAGGCAGGACTTTGCACGATCTTCTACGATGTACTACATTTCAACACAAAACAGTACGAACATGGATGGACCACTACAATAAATTGCTACTGAAATACATCTTTGAAAATATGAAGCAACCGTACTTGCATTTGTTGAGTTCACAATCATGAACCACCAGCAAATTGCGTTTGCGATAAATTTGTTAGACTTGGATATTGATATGGCACAAAATGCAGAGGCAGTAGTCGAGCTGCTTGACGTTATGCAAAGAGGTAATAATGATTCAATATCGTATAACTAGTATAGCTTTGTGCTTAAGATTACGTTTTTTGAAAATATTAGAATTTGAACTTACTAGTTATACATTTTTTTATTTGCAGGTAAGTGTCTGCCTCATACGCCTTTTAAATCTTGCTCTTACTTTAATGCGATTACATAATTGTTAAATTAATAGCCGACATAATACAATACAAAATTGATCATACATTCCGAAGCATAATATATATTTGTACATCAATAATTACATACTTTATCAGGCTGGAGAAGCAAAAGGAGGTAGTGGATAAGAGACTGGCTTTTCAGACGACCCGGCTGTTGGGTTTGGATTGAGGAGGTAGACACTTCACCAGACACGGCTGATTCCATTATTTCTGTTACGCGCTGTTGCTGCCGCGTGCATGTGCTCTTTTTAGGGGGCATTATGTGTATGACAATACAAGAGGCTGTGGGCGCAATGTTCAATCGTAGTTCGTTCCTACCTGTCAGTACCAGTCCGTCGCATTTCCCACTGCTTCGCAGCGGACCGTTCTAATTCGTACTCACCGTACTAGACCTTAGCGGATCCGTAGTTAGATCGTACTGATTCGCGTAGCATCGCACTTAATTATACCAGACCGAAGCGGATTCGTAGTTTGATCGTACCGATTCGTGACGCTCCGTACCATATCGCATCGATCAGTAGCAGTCCGTACCTTTCCTTGTTCGCTTTCCAACATTTTGATTGTAGATTCGTTGTGCTCCGTACTGAAATCGTATCGGCCTACGAAATTTTACGATTTCGTAGTCATTCGTAGCCAATTGAATCGTAGCTCATTCGTAGCTCTGATTCGTGTTAGTGTGACCGAGACATAAAGAAACATAGAAATACATATGATCAGTAGATACAGTCATGCTCGTTAATATTTTCTTGAAAACGAACGACCCATTACCCCGAAAATACAATTACATAACACTAAGATATAAGACAAAATAACGGTTAAAGCTACCTGAGTCTTGAAACTATTTATGCAATCGATTTAATGTTTAAAATAATTGAAGCGATCCAAATCTTTTTACTTCGACCACGATATTTAAAATCGCTTTTTTTCAAATAAAAAGAATAAAACAATAGAAAATAGTGCGATCTCATGACTATTTACGATGCACACAAATAAGAACGTGTATGAGCAAAATTCCTTACTGTAAACAAAAGTAATACTTTTATTATTGAGTGATAAGATATTGGCCTTTAGTTGCGGAAATTACTGATTTTTAATGAAAAAAAAATCAAAGAAGTTAGGTGGTTATACCCCAAACGCGTATATTTATGTATTTTTAGTGGAACAGGCTTAGTTTAAAATAATATTTATTCCACTGAGCACGACACCAAAATTATAATGCAAGGGAAAATTACTGTTTTATATGATTTCTGTTCTATGTGTAGACATTCAAATGTTCATTATATTGTAGAACAGCTCATCGCACTGTTAAATATCATCTTTATGGTGAACCTCATTCAATAAAGCGATTGCCATAATTCCATAGAGCAATTAAGCTTGCGTTATTTTCGGAGAATCATCAATGCTGCATAAACCATAACAGTCAGAACATACGTACGCACATAACACATAGGAATCACACGTGCGAATATTTTGTGCGATAATACATTGTCACACGGTTAATATCATTGCCATGCGATGGTGTAGTTTCAAGTAGACACTACTGCTATAATGAGAATGCTTATGGAAATAAGTTGATATTTATAACAAAAAGTCACCAAGAACCCAGTTTATGTTAATAACAGTCGGTTGTGTTAATTTATATGATATTTTGTTAGCATTTAAACGGTGTGAGAACACATACAACTAAAAAATATCATACGGACGGCATATTTCGACAGTTTGTTCACACTTTCGATTTACCTTTGCGACCTATATAAAACGTGTACATGTCTAAACTATATATATATATAGTTTTGCAATGAAAAAGCTTTTGTCTATGTATAGTTGGTGAGGGAGACAGCCCTAACCAAGAAACAACACAAACATCGCACAAGTTAGGTGACTCTACCGTACCCATAGTGTACTGTTAACTCACATTAAAACGATGTACAATAGTCACATATAACAAAATTATAGTTATTTAAAAAAAAAAATTTCCTCACGGAAATATTTGTCTACAATTAGCAGTATTGCTTAACGAGTTTGCTAAACGTGCTTGTGCAAACGTGTTTGTTTTTCATATTTGTTTATTATGCATAAGCAGTAGGAGGCGATCGTTATCATCGGACACTTTTCGGTTGGATGACTAAATCAGGTCTATGTAGGGCAAACAGCGCGCTGTTTTTCGATTGCGATCTCGAGCCGATGTAAAATCCCAATAGCAGACCAATATAAAAAACTTATTTCGGCGCGATGTCAGGCCGAGCATTTTTTAATCCCGATTGTGTTATCAATGCTGGTAGATTGGTGGTGTTCATGTCGGACCGTTATAGCGCCGTGTTGCAGAGCCGACCTTGGGCAAATGCTAAGAATGATATCTTGTAGATGCTTAAAGCTTTATCGTCACGATATAAACATTATCTGGGTCACTTGTTGACATTATAAACTTCAGTTACGCGTCAAAGCGCTTGAAAAGTCACCATCATTATTATCAAACGTATATGTAACAGTTTTTAACATAACACATTATAGTACTATTTTAAAACTTGGCCTTTACACATTATCCATTATCATGACGCGAATCAAGTTTTTAAAATACTTAATAGGAAAGCAACAACTGTACGATGTGTAACATTTTACTCATAAATGAACTCAAATAAAAGTATGTATATCACAATAGTATAACTCCACTAACTATGTCAAGAGAGAAATGATGGTACAAGAGCAAAAAATGCGTATTTAAAAATGCAATGCTACGCAGCTATTGCGGCATGTAAAAATTTAATCGGACTAGTAAAGGTTGTAATACATGGAGAAGTAAACATATACAAGTGTACTACTGACCATTTATACATGTATGCATAATTGGCGCTTTTGAGTTATACAACATATAGTAATTTATCCGATTGGTGATATGAAATATATAACAAGGTGTTTTACATCATTGTGCAGAGTAAATATAGACTAAAGGAAGTGTTGTAAACAGTATTAATACTTGATGCATTAATGTTCATTTCTTTAATTGCATAACGTATCTACATTATTTACAATACACATGACACATAATATGTATAGAATATGAGGAAAGAGAGATAATGTTACCTTGTATGTGTTCATTGCGTATATTATTAAATGCATACCATCCACATATTAATTTTAACGTCGACTGTCTTTTTTAAAGTAATTTCTGTTTACGCTTATGTACACGTATATTCGTTTGGCAATAAATATGTTATGAAACGTCTCAACAAGACGTCTGAGCATCGTTCTTGGAAAACGTATAAAAAGCACTGGCTAACCTGGGACGATACATTTTGCTTAAACTCGATTGCCGCTAAGAATAATGTTTATTTGAAAAAAACATACCATAAATGTGGAAAGTGTCGTCCATGATTAGCCTGTGCGGACTGCACAGCTTAATCTTGGGCGGCACGTTACGCCCGAAAATCAATCATGGTTGCCCTCAGAACGAGTATCATTTTAATGGCATATCATATACATTTGCGGAGTGTTTTCCTCTTATACTTGCACCTTTCGATTGTTGATTTGGTAAACTTTGGTAAAGATAAAGTAAATTCAACAATAAGTATAATTGAGTATGCTCATTAAGTGGCGAATATAATTTGTCTGGAACAGTTAAGCTCACGCAGCAATTATTGCTGCAATCACCCTTTCACAATTTATTGTATACCTCTTAGAAGAATACACCATATGTTAGAAGCTGGCACCGATATTGAATAACGACCATTGCAGTTGCCAACGACTCATCTTTGTTTTCCAACGCGATGTTAAATGTTTAGCGTTGCTGAATGTTGAATAGGTGTAAAGCGAGCTTTTCATAAGTACATATACTGGGTCATGCGAATTCAGATAGATGTACGCATATTTATTTTGGGAAATATGTAATATATTACAATTAGGTCATACAATAATGGTAATACAAACTTTCTTTGTTCATTTAAATATGTTAACTCGTCGAGATTTGTTTAACATGGAACATGTGATCGCTGTTATTTCAATATATTATAAAACTATTCAATAATAAATTGCAAGTCATCTCGTGAAGATAATACCGTCAAACACAATGAGGGTAAAGAAACAGTCAAATAATTATGATCAGTGGATACATTATAGCCCGGTTATCTTACTTGAAAACGAATGACCCATTGCCCGACAATACAATATATAAATATAATATATTAAAAAAAAACAATCACGATTAAAGCTCGGATCATAATGTTGAAACAATCCATGAAATGGCTTTCATTCAAATAAAAAGAAGAATACAATAGAAAGTAGTTCGATTGCATGACAATGCACTTACCTATTGCTGAAGGAAAAACAAAGATAAACTTAAGTAGGCACGATGGAAAAAAACGTATCAGCAAAATCCCTTACTTGAAACAAATTTCACCTGTTAAAATCATATAGACATCATTCCTGATCATACATAGCTAGGATGATCATGTCCTCTACATATTTTCGACATAATCCACACCTAATGCTTTTAATGAAAATGTATATTTAGTGATCTTTCACGGAATACAATTAATGTACATATACCCATTATATGATAATTATACACATTGGGAAGATCTGTGTTTACACACCAGTGCCACTAAAAATATGTGTATAACCAAAAAACACATGTCATAGCGTCAGCACCGGATAGCGTTTTTTATACAGGTTTGTGTCAAACTGTCGAAACAGCAGATACAGTTCTCAGTAGATTTTTTATTCAAAATATATACCAAAAATATATTAAAACCTCTGAAAATGAAGTACCGGAAAAGCAACAATTTTATTGTTGTCTCATTGGCAAATATTTATTTCTGTACATCAAACAACTCCTTGACGTTCACAAAACCTATGTTTGGAAACCCATATCATTAACTGCATATTCGTTTCGGCTTTGACATGCTTATTATGAATTTCACCAAAGTAATCATGTTTGATTGTTCAATATTAAGTGATTTTTATGTAACATGCCTCGGTTGCATTCGTATGCTGATTTAAAAGTGGGTTGATTTTCACATCCAAATCGTATATACTCGATTTGCAGCAGTTTATCTACCATTACATTAAGTACCTTAATTTAAGGTGCATTTTCCTGTAACAGAAAGACACATAATCGACAGATAAAAGAAACGCAAGATAAAACACTGATGGGCGCGTATTAAATATAGACGAGATATACGCGGATATTTATGTCTTTTAAGTGGACTGTCTAATATCATCTGTATTGAAAACCTGATCAAATTAATTGATTGCCAACCTTCCAAAGAATGATTAAGATTTCGTTTACTATTCGAGATTCATCAACACTGCATAACATACGCATATTTATGAGCCCGCATTTATTGCCACACGGCTATTATCATTGTAATGCGATGATGCAGTTTTAAGTGGGCTCACTGCTATAATGTGAATGCTAATGTATACATGTTGATAATTACTACAAAACGTCACCTGGAGCTAAGTTTATGTTTTTTAACTTTTGATTGTTTTCTCATATGTCATTAACCGGTATAATATTCCAATAAAAATAGCAATCAAAGAAACACTCATTATATATATAAAATGCAATGCACTGATTATTTCAAATCAAACATGGTAATATTTCAAGAAAACCAACTTATCTGGACTGTGCCTTATGTAGACGTATATGATCGAATGTACATTTATACGTTAATGCCGACAGCAGCTAATATCGAACAATAACGCGAGATTTTATAAACGGTAATATTGATGTCAAAATTTAAAAAGTAAATCTGCCCACTCGTATGCAGAAGAACGTATACTGTATTATGTAATTATATATGTCAACAAAAACATAAACCTCATGGAAATAACACAATAACCTGTTGTTATAGGCCAATACATAGCAACATGTAACTTTTGAATTTACATTTTGATGGTTACATTTCTCAGCTATCTTAAGTTTCGTGTTGAATGACAACCAACACTCTTCGGGTGTTTAATTGTATTTTGTATAACTTATTCTGTATTTTATAGACAATTTTCCAATAACATGCAGTAGAAGACTATAGTGTGTCCAAGAAATTGTTTTTCTCGTTATTGGCATGTATCATCCTTTTATTGCTTGAGAAATCAGAATATAGGATGGGATTTCGTCAGTTATCGATCTTGATCAAAATAACTCCTAGCAAACGTTCAAACACGGCAACTGGTTACTGGAATGCTCTTTAAATTGCTCGGCATTTACTATACATTCTTATATACATACTATGAAATCCTGGAGATATTTATAAGCCAAGTTTCCTGACCTATGTATGAAACTGGCCTTAAATTACGAGTGAGCTATTAATAATAAGCCTTCATACACAGATATTAGTAATAACATAGATAAAGCGCCAAAATAATAAATTCAGAATATGTTACAAATTAAATTGTGTACAATGTATGCATGTTCTTTTCAACAGTTTTGAATATATAATAACATTATTGCATGGCATGTTTTCCCACTATCAAATTTTTGACAAGTGCTTATTGTTCAGTGTTAACCATCATATAGAGAACTAAGTTTATAATTTGTTTCAATTAATAACTTACACATTCAGCTGGTTTGTATCACCTTGGTGTTTAGTGCATATAATAACATGACTGTATAGTAATAAATGTAAATAAATTAAATTCATACAGAAATAAGAAACGGCATTATCAAACATCCAAGGAATTATTATTTATAAATATCATGATGAAAATGCAATATTGTGCAAAAAGTGTTATCTTCAATCGTTGATAAAATGTCTCAAAAGAAGATATATTTTAATCCATTTTATTACATACTAGCACATTATAATGTGTAAACCGTCGTTTTATAAAAGATGCTTACACCCATCTTGACATAAAATCTAGCTCAATGCGCCATTTTAGGTGTTTATTTGGTACATCAAATCTGCAAAATCTCAATGTCAATCATATGTACCGTTTTCATATTCCAATACATGATTGTTGCATGGATTAAACACTTCATATTTTATTTGAGTGAAAATTGTCGCAATAGTAGTCAATGCTAGCAAAATATTTAGAAGATTTGCTTTATTGGAGCCTAAATGAAAGGATAACGTTTTTATATGAACATTATTAAATTATTAAGATATCTTTCACATTTCAAAAACTATATGTAAGAAAGAGCGTAAATGTTTCATTCGCAAAAAAAACAATTTGGTCATCTGCATACAGCCACTGAAAGCCGAAGTATACCCTACATTATTTACGAAATGTGAGGACATACGTTATACTGCATCAACACAAAACGAAAAGAAGTAATAGAACAAAGTATAACACCAATGCAAATTTGTAATTCCATATCAGGCGATGCATTATCGTTTTCATTGAGAAGGCTCGTAGCCAGGTACTGATGGCTATCTACAAGCCAGTTTAAGAAATTCATAAAGGCAAAGTATGCCTAAACAATATAGTGCATATATAATTCATATATAATACAGGGGTAGTAATCTTCAGAATGATTCAGGGGTGCCAGCCTTTGAACGTCGACTGAAATCTTAATTATGTTTTCAAACAATCGATCTTATTATAATGAATCAGTCATGGTATGAAAATTTGTTTCATTATTTAGAAAGGCTTTGTTTGATTAGATGTGTTTCCCTGTAACATAAGTAACAATGAATAATGAAAAATGACTTTAAGTGTCTAGAGGATTGTAACAATATGTATGTATTTATGTATTTAAATATATAAAATTAATCTATTTATAAAGACCTTCCCCTGTTAAAGAAGACCCTTCGCAAGACAATGATCGATAACAAAAAGTTTTTAGTGGAATGCTGCGTTTCCACGGAAGAAAAACTACGCATTTACATTTCAATATATTCAGTTTGGGCGATATTGAATTGGGAGCAATGAAGATGAATCAAAAGTTGATATTTGAAGCCAATAATATTCAAGCACAGATATTATGGTAACAGAATATTTTATTATCCAATGAATTAGTCAGATTACATAAACTTACTGTTTATCATCACGTTCGCATTGTATTGTTATTATACAGATGTGCATACCTTGAAGGAAATGGACACAACACAATAAGCTTATCAATACTGCTTCGTTGACAGTCTGACAATCGCGTCCATCGCAACGATTTAGACAGTTTGAAAGGATGAGAATAATACACATTATATGCGCACGTGGGTAAACAAAATTGCAATCCGAATATTTGGACGAAATACGTATGTTGTGTTACTATGCCCATCTTAGTTGTGACTGTTGTATATTTGATTTCCACAAAGATGATAATGTCACAATTGACAGTATCGAATATAAAAGTATTGTTTTTTGCCGAAGTTTTGATATGACAACATGATTTCTTTGTTTGAACTATTGACATACCACTTCATTTACCCCTGAAAGAAAAACACGCATAACATAAAAAAATAAATTCATATATATATCTATATTAATATCAATCATATGTTCAAGTTTAATATGTGGCTAATCTGGCCATGAAATGATAAAAAAAGTGTTTAATATATATTCAGGAACAATTATAGAAACAATGGGCGTTAATTCAACAGTAATATATATATATATATATATATATATATATATATATATATATATATATATATATATATATATATATATATATATATATATATATATGTATATATATATATAACTTTTATAACGACATCGGTTAGCAACGACGTATGACAATAGCGGCCAATCTTGCATACATGCTCAGCGTTTTTTTTTTCAACACATGGACCATTTATATTTTAGCGTGTGATGTGGATTTGAAAGATTCTTTTGTAGATTGCAAAAAAGTTTAATTACACGGCCTTAATTGGTTTCATCAAGTGAAGATCGAGACTTGATTCAACAAGCATGTTTCCATCACAGTGAAATGACCTTAACATGTCGACGAGCGGACGTTTATTTGAGGCGAGGAGGAATTATGGCATTATTGAGTTTCCATTTTTATATAAATGTCCAACAACGTGAGTGTACTGAATTGCACATTAACTGCTTCGTTTACTCGGCTCAATTCTATTCACTTAAATGCACTTTACGTTCCTTGTAAAGATATAATGCTGCCACTAACTTAATAATTAGGGTTCTTTGTCTATTTTCTTCTGTATACTATATGGTCCCCAATAAATGTGTACTCAAATCCTCTTTAACTTCTTAGTGGATTTGACTCACACCTTCACCACTGAATTATCTTAGTATTTGATTAATCGTAAAACAGGCGTTGATGCAACAACATTTTTGGAAATAAGTAGCGTGCACACTTGAATAACTTCGGTATGTTTCGGTATTAGAAAAAAGAAGAGTGGATGCGAAAAAATGTACAATTATAACCGGTTTATTTTTGTGTTTTAATTGTTTTAGAAACGTGTTTGGTGTGTGACTAGTTTTCTGGTAGGTCTGAGGTTTGGCTGGTTCTGAAACCGGCGTTTACACCCAATTACTTGCACGGACATTTCAAATGCGTTGATTCCAGCGTTATTAACGTTGTCTGTTGTCAAAGTAGTGAATTGGAACAATAAATTCTCTCGTATACAGTTTCTTTTTTCAAAGTGCACGTAGGTTAATGAAGTCATAAAGTATCACATGCTCGCACGTATGAACGATGCGCAGTATATTTTGTATTTACACGATTCTAGCGCCGATATATATGTATATGTTTAGATCTGAATAATCTTGTATATGCTATCATGTATTCGATTTTTGCAATAAAAAGGCTTTTTCTATGTATAGTTGGTGAAGGAGACAGCCCTAACCGCGAACAACACAAACATCACGCGCTGTAATGTGTATATATACTCAACAATCATAATGAAGCCACAATCACTACAAGCGTAAATCAACCAAAACAGTTTACAAATTCAATTCAAAGAAGTCGTATTTACGCCATGTAGAAACCGTATGTCTTATAAGATTCGTTATAACACATATACATTACAAAGCGTAATATTAAGCTGTAATAATAATATTGGAGAACATAAAAATAGGGGCATAGAAAAAGCATTTAGTAACGCAATATATTGAAAGTGCACATGCACAACCATCAGTTAAAACACGTATTCATTCACGTAGTAATGTACGTTGAAAATGTAGGACATATTCCAAGACTGAACAAGAGATGTGTTTGGCAGAATGACCCCTTCTGCGCCGCATTGAAGACATTGAAGACATATATTTGACCTTGAAGGATGACCTTGACCTTTCATCACTGAAAATGTGCAGCTCCATCAGATACACGTGCATGCCAATCATCAACTTGCTATAGAAGTTATGAGCATTTGTCGAAACCTAAATGCGAAACTTAAATGCAAAGTGTGAAGGAAAGACAGAGGGACGGATGGTGCGATCACTATATGCCCTCCTTCTGGGGCATACAAACCGACGCACACACATACATGGCGAATCCAATATGCATGTACTTTGTTGCGGGGATTGTATGGTTTCTTACGCGACTAAAGTGCTCAACCCGAAGTGACAATGGTGTAGTAAATTGAAAAGTAAACAATCAATTTTTTTAATACAATCGATGATAATTCATATATAATAGGGGCTTTCGTGTTATTATCCAAAAATTTAATTACTACTCCGATTGAGGTTATGCGCTATATAAAAGGGTGGTTTACATCATTATGCATAATAAATATTCTTTATACGCAATGTATTCATGTTATGTTTTTAATTGCATAACATGTCTACATCATTTGAAATACGCATGACACATATTGTGTAAAGTAAATGGTGTAAGGGAAAATGATGCCTATTATATGTGTTCCGTCTGTAAATTGTTTGAGGCATACCATACACATCCTAATGTTAACGTCGACTGTCTTTTTGTTAAGTACTTTCTTTTCACTCTAATGTACATGTTTATTCATTTGGCAATACATGTGTTTTAATAAGTATACGCAAGACGTTTGAGCATCGTTGTGGGAAAACCAGCACAGGATAAACTGAGACGATATATTCTGCTTAAACTGGATTGCCGCTAAGAAGAATGCTCATTTGAACAGAACATACCTTAAACGCGGAAAGTGACGTCCCTGATTAGCCGGACTGCACACAATACTCTAGTATGACTATTTACGTTATGTTGCAGTGTCTGATTTTCTCAGAACGAGTCTTATTTTATTCGCTTATCATGTTCAGATTGCTTTCCTCTCAAACTTGCTCTTATGATTGTTGATTTGGAAAATTTGGTAACGATAAATCAAATTCCATCAATAATTATTCATGTCTCTGCTCATTAAGTGACGAACATGTGTTTTCTCTGGAACAGTAAAGCTAACGCAGCAATTATTGCTGCAATCGATCACGCAATATGCATTGTATACCTCTTAGGAGAATTCACCATATGTGGTAAGTTAGCACCGATATTTAAGAACAACCATTGCAGTTGCAAACGGAAGGCTCATCTTTGTTTTCCAACGCAATGTTATTAGCGGTTGTGAATGTGGAATAGTTTAAAGCGAGCTTTGCATTTGTACGTTTACTGCGTCATCCGAATTGATATAGATTAACGCATATTTATTTTGAGAAATATGGACTAAATTACAATTGGGTCATACACTTATGGTTATAAGAACTTTTTGTTCAATAAAATATGTTAACTCGTCAAGATTTGTTTAATAGGGAACAGGTGATCGCTTTTGTTTCAATCGATTATAAAACTACGCAGTAACAAATTGCAAGTTATCTCGAGAAGATAATAACGTCATAAGCAATAAGCGTAAAGAAACAGTGAAATAAATATGATCAGAAAAAATAACGATTAAAGCTACCGGAGTCTTTAATTATCCATGCAATTGATTAAATGTGTAAAGCAATGGAAGCGATCCAAATCTGTCTACTTCGCTCACAATTTTTCAAATCGCTTATTCAAATAAAACAATGAATACGATAGAAAATAGTTCGATTTCATGACAATTAACTTAATATAACAAGCGCAACTTATTTTACTTAATTTGGCAAGATGCAAACGAAAACGAACACGTATGAGAGAATTCATAACTGTAAACAAAAGTCATACTTTAGTATCATATAGTAAACATTCCTGCTCATACAAAGCTAGGATGATCATGTCCTTTACACTTTATCGATATAATCCGCACATAAAGCTTTGAACGACCATTTATTTTAAAATTATTTCACATATACAAATCAACCTACATTTCCAAATCATCGTATAATTATAAACATATTGGGAAGATATGTTTATACAAAACATTGAAAAGCAAAGTTTGTGAACAATCAACACATACATATCATTGCGTCAGCATCGGAAACCGTGCCATTACAGGTTTGCGTCATACAGTCATAACATCAGAAATAGTACTTAGTAGATAATTATTAATAAAGTTGTTCAAAGCTGGTGACAAACAAAAGAGTAAAAACACATGAAATATAGTTCCAGAAAATCAGCAAAAAACAGTTGTCATAATTTAAAATATATTTTCTGTACAGAAGAAAGCTCCATGATGTTCACAAGACCAATAATGGGAAATCCATATTATAAACTGCAGATTCGTTTTCATGACACAATAGGGGTTCTACTATAAACGAGAAAACTGATAGGTTTTGGTTTTAACATTCCCATAATTAATTCCACTCAAGTAATCAATATTTGATTTCTCAATATTAAGATTGCTGATTGATTAGTGTTTAACATTACTCTGTCGTATTCGTAAACTATGTTGATTTAAGATTAGGGTGATAACATGTTCACATTCAAATTGTATATATTCGCGTAACAGCAGTTTATCGAACAATAAATTAAGTACCTTAACTTAAGGTGTATTCCCTTGTTATAAATAGACACATACTCGGCAGTTAAAAAAAACAAGACATAAATAAATAAACAGTTTTTATTAAAAACAGACCAGTTATGCGACTTGGATCGATCACTCAATTGTGGAATAACATTCAACCTCTATATTTTTTAACTCAATACAACGTGAAAGCAAATAAGAAGAACAATCAAATCATAAATCCCTGTCATTAAGTTAAATATGCATAATTATATACTTCTTCTCACAACTAAACAAATGTCGCTTTTGGTACCAATGTGTGCATGACAGGCTTTGCTCCTATCAATCATACAAGTGAAGTTTAGACCACACCTAATAATTATTTCTTATGCGGACATATAAATTCTTATAACATTAAACAGTTTGCAAAAATGCAAACTTTATAATGGAGGTATAAAATGTTTGCCTTTAAGTTCCGAAATCTGCTGATTGTATATGAAACTTAATCAAAGTACCTAGGTTTTCATCAATTGAAAGTGTGTGGTTATATCCTAAACGCGTATATTTGCGTCTTTTTAGTAGAGTTTTAAATTGTAATTATGCCATTGAGCAGGCCACAAAAGTATAGTGCAAGGGGAAAAAGCTGTTTTACAAGATTTATGCTTTATATTTAGGCATTCCAATGTTCATTTTATTTAAAAACAGCTCATCGCACTGTTTAATTTCATCTTTATCTTAACTCTCACCAAATAAAATGATTGTCACCATTCCGTAGAACAATTAAGCTTTCGGAGAATCATCAACGCTGCACAAACCATAACAATCAGAACATACGTACGCACATAACAGAAATGCGAATATTTTTTGCGAGAATACATTGTCACACAGTTAATATAATTGCTATGCGATGATGCAGTTTCAAGTAGACACTACTGCTATAATGTGAATGCAAATGAAAATATGTTGATATTGTCTACAAAACGTCACCAGGATCTCAGTTTATCTTAATAACAGTCGTATGTTTTCTCATACTTTATGGACCGATATAATATTCCCAAAAACAACACTTGATAAAACACAAAGTATACATATAATATTTACTGAACTGATTATTCCCAATCCAAATGTGTGTGTTTTTTTTCAAGAAAAGCAACTTATCCGACTGTGCCCAATGTACACATATACATTAGAATGTACATTTAAACTATAAATGCCAAGGCGGCCGACATCGACATATATCGCAAGAGTTTAAAATTACCAGTACTCTTGATGCCAAACTTATTAAATAAATACATAGCCCACTCATATGCAGAAACACGTGTACTGTTTTCTTTAATTATATATGTCAACAAAAATATCACCCCTATGGAAATAATACAATAGCCTGTTTTAAAAGGAAAATAACGTGTAAATCTACATTTAGGTTGTTACATTTCCATGCTATCTTAAGTTTCGTGTTGAACGATAATCAAAAATATTTGTGAGTTTAATTGATTGCTGCATTACTTGCCCTGTATTATTCTAGCATTTTGTCAATAACGTGCAACAAAAGACTTGAATGTGTCCAAGAAATTGTTTCTGATAATGATTATTGAGTCTGAATATTCCTTCAGTTATCGTTATTGTATCAATTGGATGATCATAAACGAACGTCGTGTGACAGACATGCTTTCTCTAAAGTGGCATTTATCGTCATTTTATAGCCTGAGACTTTGCAATTTTGGTTGGAATTTTTTCAGTTATCGACCTTGACTAAAATAACTATGAACACATAGCAAATGTTCAAACATGTCACCAGCTTACTGGAATGCTCTTGAAATTGCTCGGCATTTCTGAGACTTTCGTATGTACATAAAACGAATTGCTGAAGATCTGTATAAGCAAATTATCCTGACCTATGTATGAAACGTGCCTTAATTTAAGTGTGACCTATTAATAACCATCCTTCATACACACATAATAAAAATAAAGCACTTAAATAATACATGCAGATTATGTATTACAAATACAATCGTAAACATGTACTTTTTAAATGTGTCGATTGTAACAGTATACTTACATTGTTGCATGACATTTTATTCCCACTATCAAATTGTTGACCAGACCTTATTGTGCAATATATACCATCATACATAGAATTCATCCTATGATTTTATTTATTACTTACACATGCAGCTGGTTTTTATCACGTTGGTGTTAAAAGCAAATAATATCATTTTATTAAAATAATAAAGAGTTAATAGTGATTAGCCATACATGTTGATGTGTTAATAATTCATGTTTGCATCTTTAATTAAAACCTATTAGAGAATTCAATCAATTTAATACACGAATAAGAGACGGAAATGGCAACCATCCGAGGAATTCCTATTATTAAATATTATAATGGAAATGCAATATTGTGCAAAAAGTGATATCTTCAATCTTTGTCGTTGACGAAATGTCTCAAATTAAGACTATATCAATTTCATTATAAAGCACATTATAATGTGTATACCGTCGTTTGCTAAAAAGATGCTCACACCCATCTTGAAATAGCATCTAGCTCATGACGACAATACACCCATTAATGTGTATATTAGGTACATTAAATCCGTAATAATTCGACTAACTCAAGTGAATAGATTCCCGGAAATATTGCTATAGCAGATTTTCAATAATACAATCCATAAGATCTTTTGAAAGAATAAAATGCATACGATTTATTCATGATTCATTACGAACTGTATGTAACACGTTTATAAATACGTTTCATAATGCATGTCTGGTATAAACGGAAAAAATGGTGTTCATCTTGCCGATTAAACAACACTCTTGTTAGATGTTGTTTATTCCTTTAAACATAGTGGTATGATTACGGATTTGGCTTTAAACATTCACAAACGATTGGTTCAGTAACTTATGTCGTATATGTGTTCCATTAAACATATATATTATGTAGGACAAGTGTTACTTTCACAGACATGATGAAATGTAAACAAAATGAGTATCAACTGCATATTCATTTTAATTAAAAACGCGTGCATACTCAGAACGAAGACGTTGATCGTTTCTGACGTTGAAAAGTCCTGATGGAATCGCTTGGGTATAGGTATTGTACTTAATGCTTATTGCAATTGTAATGCATATCGTTTCAAAGAATGATAACTCTTACCGACAATATGATAAGCAAAATCACTGACAACTTGATTCATATAATGTATACCTAACCCATATATAGCAATTACGGATTCATATTCCCATTTCCTCAAACGCATATACTTACTTTTATCCTAACTGTTTGGAATATGTAAAATAAATATTAGCATTTGTGAAATAGTTTTACATACGTATGATGACAACAACAACAAAAAACAACATTTGAGGTCGCGGTAATAGAGCCCAGGAACTTTTGTTGTAAAATATTTTTAACTTTCAATACAACCATGACACTTATTAACAAATCCGATCCTTATTAAAATTATATCTTGTTTTAATAATGATTGTCTTTCAGTTGTTTAACGAATATACTTTCAACACGTTCGGATTGACGGTCATTTACGAAATATGTCGAAACAAAACGAATTTCTTTTAAGCATTAGAGCCAATGTCTAGTATTACAAGATGCACGTTTTAAGTTATTTTAGTTTGTTTGTTTTGAAGGCAGAAGCACCTTTGAACATAAGATTCATTTCCCACATAAACATGCAAGATACACAAACTGCTTAGTAAGTATATTTGTATAATGGAGTTTTTAAAATTTAGATATTAAGTTTCGTTCTATTTTCGGAGCAGTGGTGTATTTGAACATACCACAGGTCATGCATACGCTTAGCATTGCTTTGTTGGTATATACAGTTTCACCCACATATATTTAGTTGTTATGCATACGCCTACCATTGCCTTTTCGGTATATACATTTCACCAAAATATTTTTAGTTGTTTATGAGAAAACGCAGTATCGAATTATACCTTTTTGACGAAGAAAGAGAAAGGACATTATCTTGTTATACAGGCGAGTGGCCTATAACAGTATAACATACACTTAAGTATACAACATACTCGTTAACTGGGTGAATCGTCGCTCCATATCAATCCCAGCTTAAGTTATCAATGTAACATTTTCATTATCAAACAGGTCAATATCAACTAATATAACGCTGAAATGTAGTAGGCGATATTTTATGACGTTTCACACTAGAAAGTCTCTCTTTTGAAATAACTATTGTTAGTTTCGGTAAGCTTGTTATAAGAATGATTTGCTTTTCAACCTGTTTTACAGCATGAATTAAAAGTTTCGAAGTTGTTATCCTTCTTTACTAAGTTTTTAATGTCGTAGTGTGCATGTTTTACGTTAAGGTTGATTTGCGTTCCCAGTTCCTTGAATAGAAAATGCAATGAACAATAGTCAATCGTATATTTTTCCTTTAGTGTACCATATGTATACAGAAATCGGATAACGTAATACGATATTAATCTTTTCAACTCCCATACTTACGTTCAGACTTGTTACCTAGATACCAAAATATGAGACGCTTTAATGGAAGATTTCTGTACCGTATTCTTCTTCTATTACTGCTGTATCAAGTCTTAGTTCAACATTGGTCCGTGTATTTTTGGATGTCATTTATCCTGCGTATTGATTATGTATATATTTCAAAATGCTTAAGACAAACTATCACAAATAATTCCCAAGGCAGTTTTAAGGTTTGGCTGGCTATACAGCCCCGAATGACTTCATAAGTAAGTAGCCTGTATCCCCGTACACATCTTCGATGTTGTTATATTTTCAGCCCTCAGAGGCTGGTAGCGGTATTATTTTTTTTAATTTTTAGAAACTTGTTTAAGACCTTTCTTGTACTTAGATTCTTATACATTCTCTGTATTTATAAAGTAAACTTGTTGTTCATCAATTAAGAGTTCTGCAGGTTATACTGAATTTTTACAGACCATTATCTGACAAGCTGCCTTTTACTCTTTTATGTATGTTGAATTGGCAATGTGTATTAATGTACCTACAAGATTGGTAGTTTCGACAAATTATAATACTATGAGAATTCAATACTGCTCCAGCAGCTGGAGTTTCACTTCTTTATATTCACATGCGTTGATGCCATCTTTATTAAAGTTGTCTCAAATTAAAGCAGGTAATTTCAATAATAATGTGTACTAGCTTATACAGTTTCTTATTTCAAAATGCAGGTTGGTTATTGACGTCGAAATAGTATCAATTGTTTTCACGAATGAACGATGCACAGCCTCTGGTTGAATGAATATTACACCGTTACCAATTTTTCCAGATTGTCTGAAACAATACCTGGAGATATCTGGCTCTTAAATAATTAATTATTTGCAATACGCCAAATCACGCAAATATCGCTTTAAGTTTTTTCAGTGTTCATAGGGTGAATGTGTTTGTAAATTGTTTGTACAATGAACAAACATCTGAGCTAGGTAAGATCAATTACCTTTGATTCACTTAAATCGATAGTATGTAAGTATTATAATAACAACATCTGAAGGTATCTAAATAATATGTTTAATGTTTAAAATATATACTGGTATTATGGATTATGCATTCAAACCCATTCATGTGTATCACATTTTGCGTATCAATCACGCATTCATTTATATTATATTTTGATAGCATTAACAACGGTGTAAGAACACATACAGCCAAATAATACCATTTCAGCCTAGTTCAACAGTTTGTTCACACTTGTGATTTACCTTTGCGAAAAATAAAAAGCGTTATATACGATTATATATACATACGATTATACCGACAAATTATTTGTGTACTTATAAATTGAATAATCTTTCTTATCGTATCATGTTTTTCATTAGCTGCAAAAGTATGATCTCATAGCAATAATATAACATCAATAATATTTACATCATATGTATATCATACACCTTGCTACAAAAATCAAGCGTATAGTTGTGCAATTAAAAGGCTTGTATCTATGAATAGTGAATAGTTGGTGAGGGAAACAAACCTTACCACGAACAACACAAACATCGCTCGTGTTAGGTGACTCTACCGGGCCCATAGTGCACTCTTTTTCCGTTTTAAAACGATGTTTAACAACAAGTAACACAGTTATTTCTATTGCTTCAAACATATTTTCCTCGTGGAAGTATTTGTCTATTATGAGCAGAATTATTTTCTTGACGATTTTGCTATACGTGCGTGTGTAATCGTGTTTGTTTCCCACTGTTGTTATTTGTAAATTATTTTTTAATTTCAAATTCGTTGCATGCAATTTAATATGCTTTCCCGGTTAAACGATCATTTAGTAGTAAAGATAATTCATCAATATGTTTGATTGATACAAAATACATCATGTCACTGATGTTTATGTTTAAGCGAATCACAGCAGCAAGCAAGCCACCTGCACTCCCAAGAAGCAGCAATAGTATTTTTTAAAAGGGGCTTATCTTTCAATTTGAAAAAATAGATCAGTTCATACGGTCTGTTAGAATTTTGCTTAACGCGGTTCTGCATCTGCTTATGTGTATATACACGCAATGTCATAATTGCATAAGCAGTAGGTGGCGATCGTTACACTCGGACAATTTGCGGTTGGATGACAACAGCGGGTCGATGTTGGGCAAACGGCGCGCCATTTTGCGATTGCTATCTCGAGCCGATGTAAAACCCTAATATCAGACCAACATACAAACTTATTTCGGAGCGATATCGGGCCGAGCTTTTTTTAAAACGGATTATTTTTATGAATGATGGTATATTCGCGGTGTCAATGTCGGGCCGTTGTAGCGCCATGATACAGAGCCTACCTTGGGCATATTCAAGACCGATATCTAAAAGATGTTGACATCTGTATCGCAACGATATCGGGCCGATATAAAATATTTGCTTGTTCACATTTTGATATAATAAACTTCGGTTACGCGTCTAAGCGCTAGAAAAGTCACCATGATTATTAACAAATGTATATGAAACATTAATTAGCATAACAAATTATAGTATTATTTTCAAACTTGGCCTATACACATCATTCACTATCATGACGAGAAACAAATCTTTACAATATATAATCGGAAAAAAACAACAACTGTACGATGTGTTACATTTCACTCATATATTATCTCAAATAAAAATAATGTGTATCAAAATAGTATAACTCCACTAACTCTATCTAGAGCAAAATGGTAGCTAGAATTTATTACCCTCATACTAAAACATTCGGCACACCGTCATAGAATCGTCCATTAAAGTGAATTAAAAATATTGTTGTTTAAAACCAATTTAAGAGCTATCCCCATTCCGACGGATCATAATACATGTCTTAAATACTCTTAATCAAATGTACCGTTTGCATAACACTGCCATGTTTGTTGCATAGAATAATCACTCCATATATTTCCAGAGTGAATATTTGTCATAACGGTTGGCAAAGCAAGCAAACATGAAGAAAAATTCTTTTTAAGGACCCAGAATGAACAAAAGTATTGTATCCCTATGAACATTATTGAATAATTTAGATACCTATGCCATTTTGAAATCTATATGTCACAAATAGCGTAAATGTTTCATTCGAAGAACAACAATACGATCATATGCATACAGCCACTGAAGACTGAATTATAACATTATATACGCGAGGGGATACAATCTACTTCAAGACAACACTTAAAAAAGCAGTGATATCAAAAAGTATAGCATAAATGTAAATTCGAAATTCTAAATCAGGCGATAAATCATCGTTTTAAATTAGAAGACTCAAAGGCAGACACTGATGGCTAGCGAAATGCCAGTTTAAGAAATTTATAAAAGCAAAGTATGCTTTGAAAATATAGGACCTTACATACAAAACAAGAGTTGTAATCTCCAGAATGATTCAATCATGTAGGGAATGCCAGCCATGGAACGATGACTGACATCTTAATTAATTTTTCAAAGATCGATCTAATTAGAATGAATCATTTTTTGTATAACAATTTGTTATATTATTTAGAAAGGTTTTGTTTGAGATATATTGTTTTTTCCCTGTAACATGTGTCATAATGACTACTTATGTCTAGTGGATTGTAACAAAAGTTCTTGAACCAAATTTAAATTCCGAAAATATTTGCAATAGATATTTAGTATTTATGCATGTATTAATATATTTATTAACCTATTTAATAAGCATCGCCTTGTTCAAGTAGACCATCCGCAAGACAATGATCGATAGCAAAAAGCTTTTATTGGAATATTTCGTTTCAACGGAAGAAAAACTACGCATTTACATGTCAAGATATATTCTATATCGGAATTGTGAGAAATGAAGATGAATTAAATGTTGATATTGGAAGCCAATAATGTTAAAGAACAGATATAGTGGCAGCATAATACTGTATAATCCAATGAATCGGTCAGATTACATAAACTGATGTAATGACTGTTAACCATCACGTCCGCGTTGCATTGTTATAATAAACGGAATTGCATTGCTTGAAGAAATGGACACAACACAGTTACATGTTCAATACTGCTTCGTTGACAGTCTCGCAATCGCGTCCCAGACGATTACGACAGTTTTAAGTGGTGAGAATACTGCACTGCATGTGTGCATATGGGTAAACAGAATTGCATTCAACAAATTTGGACGAAATAAGATTATTTAGATTACTAGGCCTATCTTATTTGGTTTCGATTCAGTTGTATATTTGATTGTCGTAACTATGACAGTAGCACAATTTACGGTAACGAATATCATACGTATTGTTTTTGCCAAAGTTTTTCTAAGACCAAAGTACATAAATATATGAATGACTACACCCATGGTATTGTTTTGTATAGTTATTTTTTTACATGTAATTGCAAATTTAAATTTTATTATTTTGATAGTAGACTAGAAACAATAAGGGTTGAAGTTACAAATGTATCAGGATATAAGCAAGAACATCACACTCGACTTTAATTCTAGCCATCATCATCGTTATAACTGTTGTATTCTTAATCGTTATAAGTAATCAAGATCGTAATTATTTAAGTGATCACAATCGTCTTCATATTAGTTCTCAGGAGATGTATTGTTTGTCAAGTAAAGAACTAATATTGACCTGTTAAAATTTAAATGTATGCATGTATTACATTATTTAATATGCTGGTGCTTGTATACTTGTTTCAAAGTGATTTTGTGTTTTAAACACGAGTATACTTTGTTTAAGACTTATTAAAAATAAACAAAATGGTTAAATAGACATACGCGAACTTTAAGAAGAAGGTTTTATTTTCATACAAGAATTGTAAACCTTTGTCACACAATTGTGTTGAACAACGGAATTCAATGTTCAAATAGATAACGTAGATATGACAACATTTTTTCTTTGTTTTAACTATTGACCTGCCGCTTTATTCGCCCCCGAAAGAAAAAACACATGACATAAACAATAATGCACATATAAATCTATATACATGTAAATAATAAGTTCAAGTTTAATTTGTGTGTATTTTTGCCAATAAATGATAAAAAATGTAAGCGTTTACTAGATATTCAGGAATAGGAACAATGGAAGTTAATTCAACATTAATATATATATATATATATATATATGCCTTTAATAATGACATCGGTAAACAATGACGTATGGCAATAGCGGCATGTACTTGGAACGTTAACTTATGTGCCCAATCTTGCATACATACTCAACATTTGTTTCTTTCAACACATGGATCATTTATATTTGAACGTGTGATATGGGTTGGAAACAGTAAAACAGACTGAAAGACAGAGATTAATTACCCAGCATTTTTTTGTTTCATCAATCACTTGCAATTCAAGGCTAGACTTAAATTGCATGTTATCATAATTGCCATGAATTCTTTACAGTAGAATGACCTTGATCTCTCGATGAGCGGATATTTTGCTTAGGCGAGGCTTGGCAGAATTATGGCATTGCTGTGTTTCCATTTTATATACATTTCCAACAACGTGAGTGCACTGAACTTCACATTTAACAACTTCGTTGACTCGGCTCAATGTTCTTCAGCTAAATGAGCTTAACGTATATTGTGAAGAAATTTGTCTTCGACTAACTTTGAAATAATCAGGGTTCTTTATATATTTTATCATTTGCAATGTATGGTCCCAAATATTTGTATATTCAAAAACCATTTCACTTCTTGGCGGATACGGCAAACAATTGAATAACCTTAATATGGTATTATTCGTACAATCGTAGATGTAACAATATTTGTGTAATTATGACCAATTAGTAACATGCAAACCTGAATAACTTTGCTATGTTCCGGTTGTAGAAAAAAGAAGAGTGGCTGCGATAATTTGTACATTTATGGCTGTTTGATTTTTGTGTTTACATATATGTAATGTAAATAAAACTGATTTGTGTTTGGACGCAGCTTACTGATTGTGTTTTTATTTTTAATTTTTGTTTATAAGTTACACATATTGTTTATGATTAATATAATCGGACAGTTGTTTTTTGCGTGTGTACTTGACGTACAGATCAATATAAACATTCACACACAAAAATGTTCGTGTAAATCATGAGCGGAAAGAAAGTCAGAACGTAGCTAAAATAAACACGTCTTTGGTAGAATAACAAGCAGTATAATCTCCGATAAGTAAAAAATCGATCAAATAGAGCCATAACGAAGAAAAGCCCTTTATTCACAGCATCGTTAATATATTTAAAAAAAAAATAACGAAACGTTTTGTGTAACCCTACGACTTAATGTCTCAGAATACGGTGTTTCAAATCTCTTGAAGCGGGATAAACAAACAAAGAAGTCTTTCCTTTTATATAAACTTGTATTGTTATTAATAAATGTTCAATTGATCGTATAGTAATTTCAATTCTATTAGTTCATAACAGTCACAACTTCCGTATACTATTTTTATAAGATATGTTCTTTTATGTCTTTCACAAGTCCAATTTAATATATATATATATTCCGTAATATATATTAATAAAAGAAAGAGACGTGTTACAAAAAGCGAAACAGTATAATCCAAGTTTCCTCTGCACTCCCTTGACGCTAATTGGGAATAACTTGCAGTTTTCTCGAAAAAATGCGCCCAGTGTAGGATAAACGTCGAGCTTATATATCTACTAGTCACATTTTGCTTCAACGTGAGTTGTGCACATCTGGTTTTAGATGTAAACAAAACTTTCAATCATTTTGTCTGAGTTGTCTAAATTCGCCTCCCAACCCTGTTTTCAGGCAGTTAGGGAATAATTAATATCGCAATTAAAATGCTTTGACCGATTCTGTGACCAACTGTGACCAACAAATAACCAGTTGTTCGGTGACTTGAACTTTCATAAATGTGGCAGACGTTCAGTAGCTTAAAGCTATCTAGTAGCTATCTAGTTCACTGCGTGGACAAAAGTGTCACATTTGCCTTTAGTGTAAACGCATGTTAAGACATCACATTCCTTAACATGTTATATAATGCCATCTTACATGTATGTGCTTTGGTTTTGTAAAATAAAGGTCAATATTAACTAATATAAAGATTGCATCATATACTAGTCGATATTTTATGACGATTCCCACGAGCAAGTCTCACTTTTGTTTTCACAACAGAGAGTATGGGTTTGATTATTATTAGAATGCGATGCCGTTCAACCTGTTTACCGGTATGAAAAGAAAGTTAGAAGTTGATACCATCATTTTACACACTCATTAATTTTCTAATTTGCATGTTGTAAGTACATGTTTATCTACGATCCCAGATTCATGAATAAAAATGCAAGTGCACGATTAATTAACCATCGATATTTGCAAAACAGGCAAGTGTATAAGCGAGTTTAACCTTATATAGTTCTTGTTTATAAAGAATTCGGGTACCGTAATACGAGATTATTACCTTCAAATGATGATAATAAATTTGGATGTTAACTCTCACTTGTATTGCAGACTAATTGTATAGTTGTACTGATACCAATATATGAAACGCTTTAATTGAAGATATCCGTACCGTATACCTGTTCTGTTATGTGATAGTGTTAATGAAGCTTGGTGTATTTTTAAACATCTATTTTTATCTGTGATAGACAACACAGCTCCTGTAAAACAGACTAGAATTAAGCAGAGAACAGAACCTTGGATAGACTCAGACATTCTCAGTGCTATGAATGAAAGAGACAAGGCCTTTTACAATTATAAAAAGGATATAAGTGTAGATAATTATAACATATTTAAGACTCTTAGAAATAAAGTTCAGTTACTTGTTCACAATGCTAAAAAAGATTATTTTACAATGTACTTGATCAAAATAAAAATGATTCATCATCCTTATGGAAAACTCTTAAAAATCTTGGTTTGCCTTCCAAGAAAGGTTCAGCAACATCTGGCTCCAACATGTGTTTAAACATTGATAATAATATTTTTTTTGAAAAGAAACTTATTGCTGAAACATTTAATGAATTCTATACAACTATTGCATGTAAACTTGTTGCAAAATTACCTGAAAGTGTACACACATTTTGTGTTAATTTTGTTAATTCTTTTTATGCAAATAAGGGTGTTTATGTTAATAGTTAATCTTTGTCCATTGTAACTGAGAGTAAAGTTCTTCAATATTTAACTTCTCTTGGTACAAAGAAAGCTACTGGCTTAGATGGCATACCTTCGCGTTTTGTCAAAGACGGGTCCTCTGTTATTGTTAGTCCCTTAACTCACATCATTAATTTGTCCCTCATACAAGGTCAAGTCCCCGATGATCTTAAGACGGCAAGAGATGTTCCCCTCTATAAAAAGGATGACAATATGTCTGTAGGTAATTACCGGCCTGTGTCCATTTTAAATGTTATTTCTAAAATCCTTGAAAAGGTAGTTTATGACCAGGTTGAATCTTATTTTAAAGATAATAAATTATTGTATAAATTTCAGTCAGGTTTTAGAAGTGGCTTCTCCACGGATACTTGTTTAATTCACCTAACATATTTTATCAGGTATGAAAATGATAAAGGTAATGTTGTTGGCATGGTTATGTTAGATTTACAGAAGGCGTTTGATACAGTCGACCACTCAATTCTTCTCATGAAGCTTCGAGCATCCGGTCTTAGTGATGGCGTTTTAAACTGGTTCAAATCATACTTGTCGGATAGAAACCAGCTTGTTGATGTTTCCGGTACCTTTTCTTCTAAGGCCAGTATAACCTGTGGTGTACCCCAAGGCTCAATCCTTGGACCCCTTCTTTTTCTAGTTAACGTGAATGATATGTCAGCTGTGGTTAAAAATAAATTGTTATTATATGCTGATGATTCTGGAATCCTTGTTTCTGGTAAAAGTGTACTTGATGTTAAAAAGGCACTAACATATGATATGAACTTGGTTAGCCAATGGTTGATCGACAATAAGTTGTCATTGCACTTAGGTTTAACTGAGTCAGTTGTGTTTGGGTCCAAGCAAAAAGAGTTCATATTGACCAATCTCACTTTAAGTCCCTCAACTGGTTACCAGTTCACATGAGAGTAAATCAAATAATGTTATGTCATGTCTTCAAAATAAGAAATGGCCTTTTTCCAGATTACTTGAGTGAACACTTTGTTTCCCAAGATTCTATGCATAATTACAGCACTAGGCTTAGTAAAAAGGGTGGGTATTGTTTACCCAAGGTCAAATGTCATGGTTCCAAATCCTTTTCTTTTAACAGCATTAAACTCTGGAACTCTTTACCTGAGTCGCTCACAGAGGTCAACAGGTTAGAAGGCTTTAAGGTAGCCATTAAAAGCCATTTAATGAATAATATTTAATTTTTTATATATGTGTATATGTTCTCTTTTAATAAGCAGATATTAACTTCGGCTTAGGTTTTTATTTTTAATAATTATTAGTTCATACTTCATAACATACATTTTAGCAATATATTTAATTTAGATAATACATGATACCTCATATTATCGAATTACAACTGTCAAAATATCTATGTGTTGCAATAATTGATAACATTATCAATGATCTTAGTTTCCAGCTCCTGTCATATTTTCTGAGCACTACTGTGATAATTAGTTAGATCTTTTTTAAACGGTGATACATATTTTTTATTTCATTAAATAATTATTTTACTATGAACATAGTTATGTTTAAGGTCAACATAGTTATGTTTAAGGTCTGCCTCTTTTTGTCATGCCACCAATAATAAGGACCACAATGGAAATAAGGCCTTGATCTGTTTTGTGTTATCCTTGGTTTGGTGAGCATGTCATAGTTTATTGTACATGATACAGTTTTTAATAATTGCTTATTATTTTATTCTATGTTATGTTGTGAACTGTGTATATGCCGAAATAAAGCTATCTATCTATCTATTACTGGCTTCTCAAGTGTTAATTCAACATTCGTTTGGGTTTTTACGATTGTCGTTCAACCATCGAATGGATTGTGTATTGATTTTGAAATGGTTTGGACAAAGAGTCTTAAATAATGACGAAATATAATATAGTGTTTTTATCTTTGAGATAACAAAACAATGTGTTCATTATAAATTAATAGCTCGCGCATTATCTTATTCATTTCGATATTACACATATAAGATAAACTAGGTCTTACAACTCACTTTATATTAATGTGTGAAAGATGTAACCACGCAATGGAAAGGCAGCTCCTCGAGGAACCAAGGAAGTTCTTTCGTAGCAAATCAAGTGTGTATAGTGTTTAGTGCTGCAAACAGGCACACATAAATCGCTTATCAAGGGGAGTAACTGGCCACTGACCATAAACAAAGAGTTTTATATACACAAATGTTCGTCTGGGTCTGTAGATTGTGATTTCATTTTTTCAAGGGAGTGCTTCAAAATCCAAGATAGCGTCCAAGATGTCCGCCAAAATGGTGTTACTCACGGTATACTATACACCTTCCATTTTATGTGGGAAACATTGCTATCCACCTTCTTAATCAACATTAAATGAAAAAAGTGTGTATGTGTATCTTTAATACTTTATTAACCTAAAAATCATGTAATAGAATGCATTTTTGTGCATATTTTACTAAAAATAAAGCAGAAAATGCTGCAATTTTGTGGGCAAAGTCTTCATGTCAACAGGTAAAGTTTCGACTCGTACTGAGTGCAGAAGGCTTATACCAGTCCAGACAATCGCCCATTAATTGACAAATGAGCAACTTAAAATTCTGCTTACCGGTTATTGATTGACTGGTTGTGACACAACGAGCGCATTTTATGTAAAAGGCAAACGCAAAGCATTCAATATGATGATGGACAACTCTCACAAGTATCAACAGGTTAATGATTTGGGTCTGGAGCCGATGTTAACTGAACCTCAACAATGTGTCTGTAGCAAATTTGTTACTGATATGTATGGTGAAAACAGTCGACAAACGCTGCATCAGTTAAGAGGCCTCAAAGCCAAGGGTTCTGTTCAAACTAGAAATTTACCCCCGACTGAAAATAGTATATCACTATTCAAACATGAACACTTGATATGAACCATGAACAATTTTAATATTAAATAATTGTATTTAATTTCAGCAACGAACAACCATTAATATGCTGAATGGTTCAGATTTTCGAGCCGAGCAAAATGAACTTCGCTTAGTTCGGAACCGACTTAGTAATGTATTTATGCCATCAATTTTCTTAGTCGTCAATTATTTCTTTAAAAATATATTACCGAACCAGCTTTCCGTATGTTATTTTCATCACTTGATTACGCACTTTTATGACGTCCTCGTGTGACGTCATTTCGGTGACCAAACATTTTGGGACAACAATATGGACGTGGTGATATTTTTAACAGTAACATACCTTAGGTTACCTTAGGTGGTTTACCACCGCAGGTCTTTTGGACCTCTGTAGTGGCCTCTTCTTCGTCATCGCTACTTAGTAGTCTCAGTATTTTGCTTCCGGTTATTTCATTATAGTCACAGTTATGATCGTACACCATCGGGTGGTTTATCCAATATTTATCTAGGCGTCTTTTAAAAGTATCCGTGTTCTTGGATGTGACGACAGCACTTGGTAAATTATTGCATATGTTTACAATGCGGTTGGAGAAAAAGTTCTTGCGAATGTCACGTGCACATCTTTGTTTTAAAAGTTTCAATGGATGCCCTCTATTTGTATTTGTGTTCAGAGTAAAAATTCCAACTGTTGTTCTTTTGTCATAGATATTGTTCAAGATCTTGTATGTTTCAATCATATCCAACCCGTAGTCTGCGAAATTTCAAAGTGGGTAGTTTAATCAATTTAAGTCTTTCCTCGTATGACTTATCCTAAAGTTTGGGTAACATTTTGGTTGCTCTACGTTGGACGTTTTCAATGCTATCAATGTCTTTTTTTATGGACTCCATACACTGCTCACATATTCCAGATGTGGTCTTACAATGGACTTGAATAATAATCTGAAGCTTCTAATATCTAGAAATTTAAATGAACGTCTTATTAATCCCATCATGTTGTTGGCTTTATTTACTTGGTTTTGAATGTGTTCATCAAATTTTAATTTTGTGTTTATTGTTACACCAACATCTTTTTCATTTGCAACTCTTTCTAGAGAAACGAGGCCTCCTTCATACTTTGGCATAGTATATGATCTTATTTCTGGGGGTTTTGTTGAAATTTGTAATATTTTGCACTTGTCTGGGTGAAACTTTAACAGCCATTTGTTGTTCCATTCAAAAAGTTTATTAAAATCATCTTGGAGAATTAACTGATCATTTTTGGTCGAAATCTCACGGTATATTTTTGTATCGTCCAGCGAACATAAAAACACTAGAGTTCACACATTTTGGTAAGTCATTTATGAACACCACAAATAGGATAGGTCCTAGTACGGAGCGCTGAGGAATGCCGCTGGTGACATCGTGCCATTGTGAATAGCTCCCATAGACCTGTACCCTTTGTTCACGATTGGTTAAGAAGTTCTGTACCCATTTACATGTTTGTTTACTGATGCCATATTTTTCCAATTTGTATATTAATCTTTTGTGTGGGACCTTATCGAATGCCTTCATAAAATCTGTGTATATTGTGTCAATTTCGCCTCCTTGATCTAGTATACTAGTCCAGTGGTCCATAACTCTGAGTAACTGTAGGTTGGTTGATCGGGCTCCAATAAATCCAAACTGCTTATCACTGAATAAATCATTAGAGTTCATATGGTCAACTATCCGTTTACGAATTATTTTTTCCATCAGTTTGCAGATTACGCTAGTGAGACTGACTGGTCTATAGTTTGAGGCTAATTTTTTATCTCCCTTTTTAAATAATGCTGTAATTTGTCCAATTTTCCAGTCATTAGGCACAATACCCGACTTAAAAGAGCTGTTGAATATATGGCACATAGGTATTTGGATTATGTCTGACAGTTTTCACAAAACAATTGGGTGAACTTGGTCTGGACCTGGAGACTTGTGTCGAGTTCGTTTAACAGGGTTTTCACTTCCTCTGGTTTAAATTTATCGTCACTTGACAGACTCTCAGAGTTTATGTTCTCCATTTTATCAAAGATTTCATCAGTTTCTTGTGTGAATACACTAGTAAAGAATATTGCTAGGACGTCTGCTTTTTCTTGGTCACTATTAGCTATAAATAACTTCCCATCTTTCATTTCGTGTAATTCCGATATTCCACTACGCGTTTTCCTTTTTGAATTTATATATGACCAGAAATTTTTACAGTTAGATTTGGATGTCTCCGCTATTTCCTTTTCGTATTTTTTGCGCTCCTTTGCTACTATAGATTTCACTTTGTTTCTAGTCCTTGTATATATTTTGTAGTTTTCTTCGTTGTTATGTTTCATGTACTTTTCCCATGCTCGATGTTTTTGCCTTATTAATTTTCTTATTTCTTCACTAAGTGGCACGCTGTTTTTCCTCACACTGCTCTTTATCTTTGGTATGTGTTCGTTCATTTCATTGTTCAGTTTGGTCATAAATATGTCTATCATTTCATTAGTGTCCTTGTTTTTCAATAATTTATCCCAGTCCAAGGTCATTCCTTTAATTATTTTCTCAAATTCAGATTTTTTATAGTTAAACTTGACTGTGTTAATATTGGAATATTGAGTATAACATACAAAGTCGAATGTTATAACTAAATGATCACTATGCCCAAGGGGTCTTGGTAATTAATGTTTTGTACATTGTTTGAGTCGTTTGTAATTATTAAGTCCAAAATGGATGGTTCCTGTCCAATACGGAATCTTGTTGGTTTATCTACTATCTGTTCAAAAAAGCAGTCTCTTATGCACTCCAAAATAATTGAACTAACTGAATCCCTTGTTTCACCATTCTCCCAATTAATGGCTGGGAAGTTACAGTCACCCGTAATTAATATATGGGAAAATGATTCTTCCTCAAGGTTGCTAATGCGTCTTAGTAATGCGTTCAATAAATCGTAATTTTCCATCTCTGAAGATGGGCTTCTGTAGACGCATACAACTAGTAATGTATCGTTATCTTTAAGATTAATCTTGATACAACATTATTCACTAAATCTTTGATTTATGTCTATTTCTACCGCTTTCAGTTCACTATTCACATAGATCACTATACCCCTAGAGTTTTTAATTGGAAAGTTTTCAGGAAACATATCGTATCCGTCTAGCGCAATTTCACTTTTCGTAATTTAAAATCTGCTGTTTTTCGGTAAAGCTTCTGTTACCATATAAATGTCCGGCTTATCTGACATGAATCTAGTTTTAAACTCATCTAGTTTGTTTATAAAACTGTCTGCGTTGGAATACACACATTTCAGATTACGATTTTTATACTTATCACCATGCTGACTAACGGGTTTCAACTTATTTACGTTTTTAAAATGCTTGTCACCAAAAGAACTTGAAGAACCCAACTTATTTACATTAAGATGCTTATCCTCACGATTAACAACATTTTTAGGATGCTTATCCTCACATTTTACAACATTTTAAGGATGCTTATCCTCACAATTTGTAACAGTAACAGTATTGAACAAATGAACAGTTTCTTGTGCTTCTAATCCTTTTTGGCGACTTTAACAATTTTTCTTGCCCAAGGTGGGCCCCGCACCAGGAAGTGGAATTTTCCCGAGTTGTCGTTGCTTGATTTCTCCTTGGCTAATTCAATGAGCTCCTCATTCTGCTCCCTTTCCGCCTTTGTCATGTCATGGGTCACCCCAATTTTGCTCAGAACATTCGTACAGTCCATGTGGTCACTTTCCTTATATAAAGGACCAACTAATTGTATATTATGAAAATGCAATACTGCTCCAGCAGCTGGAGTTTCACTTCTTTATATTATATAGGGAAATCTATATTATTATCTGCAGATTTGGTTTCATGACACAATTTAAGTTCTACTAAAAACGAAAAACGGATAGGTTTTGACTTTAACTTGCTTATTATGAATTCAACTTAACACATCAATTTTTGATTGTTCAATATTAAGGTTGCTGATTGATTTCTATTTAACATGACCTGGTCGTTTTCGTATGTTGATTTAAGATTATCGTGATAGCATGTTCACATTCAAATCGTACATAATCGCTTAAAAGCAATATACCTACCAATAAATTAAGTACCTTAATTTAAGGTGTTTCTCCTTGTTATAGGCAGACACATTATCGACAGATAAAAGAAACTCAATAGAAAACAATAATTGATAGGCAGGTATCATGAAATAAAGACGAGTTATACGACTTGGATCGAGCACTAAATTGTGGAATAAATATTCTACCTTGGCGTTTTAAACTGTCATACTCATCGTGGAACGAGATAAGAAGAACAATTCAGTCATAAATCCCTGAAACACATCAGAAAGCAAGACAACTGAAATCACAAGTAACAGAAAAAGCATTTTATAGAGGCTCATCTTTTAATTGTAACGCATAGATGATTTGATGTGGTCAGTAATTTCATACTGTCTGTTATAAAAAAGAATGCGGTTTTGCATTTGGTTTTGAGTATCTACAAATCAAGGTCTTAATTGCAAAAGCAGTAGGAGCCGATCGTAACAATCGGACAATTTGCGGTTGGATTACAACGTTATGTCGATGTTGGGCAAACTGCGCACCGTTTTGCTATTGCGATCTCGAGCCGATGTAAAACCCCAATATCAAACCAACTTACAAACTTTTTACGGCGAGATATCGGGCCGAGCTTTTTTGAATCCGGATTTTTATTAATTATGACAGATAGGCGATGGCCGTGACGGGTCGTGTAAGCCGACCATGGGCAAATGTTAAGACCGATATCTAGTAGATTGTCACATCTTTATCGTAACGATATAAATCATTTTCTGGTTCACTTGTTGACATTTTAAACTTCGGTTACGCGTCTAAGCGCTAACAAATCATCATCATTATTAACATATTTATACGTAACAATTATTAGCATAACAAGTTATAGTACTATTGTAAAACTTGACCTATACACATTTTCCATTATCGTGACAAGAAAAAAGTATTTAAGATACATAATCGGGAAACATCAATTGTTTGATGTGTTACATTTTTCTAATATACAAACTCACATTTAAGTTCATCAAGATAATATAACTCTTATAACTTTGTCAAGAGATTTTTTTTAGAATTTACTAGCCTTATAATAAAACATTCGGATCACCACCCGAATCAGCCATTCAAAACATTGTTTTAAACCAGTTTAAGAGCTATTCGAATTTCGATGGATAATGACAATAACACATGTACTGGTCTTAAACGATCTATATCAAATGTACCGCTTGCATATAAAAATACAATGCTTTTTGCATGGATTAAACATTTTTTTTTTTATTACTTGAGTGAAAACTGCAAGAACAGAACAAATAAAGCATTGATAGAACAAAGTATAACACAAATGAAAATTCGAAATACTATATCAGGCGACAAATTAACGTTTTAATTTAGAAGGCTCAACGCCATACACTGATGGCTATCGACACGCCAGTTTAAGAAATTTATAAAGGCAATGTTTGTCTAGACAATATATGACCTTACCTACAACACAAGATAAGTAATCGTCAGAATGATTCAATCGGATTGGGAGCGGTTGCCAGCCTGTGAACGATGACAGAATTCTATATTAATGTTTCAAAAGCTCGATCTAATTATAATGAATCATTCATAATACCATGTGTTTTATTATTTAGAAATGTTGTGTTTGAGTTACATGTTATTTTCCTGTAACATATGCCATAATGACACCAAATGTATAGCGGATTGTACCAATAGTTCTTGAACCAAATTTAAACTCCGAAAATATTTAACATAAATATTTAGTATTTATGAATGTATTAATATATTCATTAACCTATTTATTAAGCACTGCCGTGTTCAAGTAGACCATCCGCAAGACAATAATCGATTACAAAAAGGCTTTTAGTGGAATATTTACATTCATAGATATATTCTGTTTTGGGCGGAATTGTGAACCATGAAGATGAATTAACTGTTGATATTGGAAGCCAATAATGTTCAAGCACAGATATTATGGTATCATAATAATTTATATTCCAATAAATCAGTCACATTACATAAACTGATGTATTGACTGTAAACCATCATGTTCGCATTGCAGTGTAATACAAGATAAGTATTGATGCACAGCATCAAAGGGCGTCGGTAATTTCAGTGTAATAGGCACTCAATGAAGTTACATGGAACAATTTTTTCTACTGTAAATATTAATATATTGGCCGATTATTTTAAACAAAATAGAAAAAGATACTGGTATAATCAGTGTCTATGATTTTGTGTTATAACTCCCAAATAACCATTATCTATGATGTTGTGTTATAACCCCCAAATAACCATTATCTATGATTTAGTGTTGTGACCCCCAAATATTTTATAGTCAATTTTATTTACATTGGTTTCCTATTTCTACTGGCATTTGTGTGCAGTTGTCATCAATGGAACAGAACTGTGTAGGTTTTAAAAAATCTGCTTCATATTGTAACCGTAATTTCATATTTTTCTCCACTACAAGGGGAGATGATTCTGAACTTATTCTTACGTTGCTCATTTACGAGAGGGGTTGAGTACTCATTGATATGAAAACACTGTAAACGTTTAAAGGTATTTTCGACCCGCCCCCACCCTCTAACACATATATTTCATGGGCAAAATAAAAAAAATGGTTACATACAACAGCATATTTTTTTAAACTAATATTTCTACATCAAAACAAAAAGTTAACATAGAACACAAATAAAATAATTTAATTATACTGGGGCTCGAAACCTGGACCTCTCACATTTGAAGCGAGCGTGTAACCACTACACTACGGAACCGCTTGAAAAATCCCCTTCTAACTAAGATATTAATAAGCTATTAATAGTCGGTTTAAATTTAAACCCGGAAGTCTAAACGCTGGATAGTGAGCGGGGTTAAAGGTTCATACCAAAGGGTCTATACCACTGGCAAGATACGGGTCAGGCATGCGGCCCTCTATATGTGGTTCTTAAAAGGACCTGTAGGAAGACTTGATAGAAATAAGACTGGGGTGCTGTGATGGTGCTTCTCATTGATAAGCGGCTGCTTCCTTTATCAAAACTCATTATTACAATTAATAATACGTGTCGCGCTTCGCGCTCTATAGCGCCTTTATTAGTAACTAGGTGGTTGCTAGAATAGTGGAACAAAGAAGTTTTGTTTTTATACAAAACCAGAAAGTTTCACCGGTTCGCGTATTTGCTCAGTCCCTGTGATATTTTATTATTGCCCAGTCCCTGTGATCAGTTATTAATTTAAAAAAAATAGCTTTGCATTATTGGCAATAAATGTTGTAGTAAATATAATAGGCACACATGCAGTACTTATTGACACAAATTTACACAAACAATCACCACTATTCAAGATAAAATAACTTTTCCTCCCATAAGCGAAAAAAACGTATTACATACTAGTCGCCGCACTTCAGTGCGACGCCAAAAACACGGAATTGCGGAATTGCAAGGCTTGGAGAAAATGAACAAACCAAAATTAACTATATAATGCTTTTTCATTGACATTCAGACTATTGCGTCTTATAAGATTACGAAAGTTTGAAGGGATCATAATAATACACAGTATAATTGTATGCGCATAATGATATATAGAAGCGCATACAAACTTTTTGGACGAAATGATTAAGTATGTTGTGTGACTTGGCCCATCCTATTTGGTTTTGACTGCTGTATATTTGATTGTCACAGGATAGTATAAGCACAAGTTGCAGTATCGATTATATTACGTATTGTTTTTTTTTTGCCTATTACAAATATATATGAATGACTTGAATGTTTCGTAAGTTCTAACAATACATGTAATTGCAATTCAAAATTCATTACTAGTAGGCTTGAAACAATAACGGTTGAAGTTACCCATTTATCAGGATATCACTCTCGATTTTAATTCTAGTCATAATAATTGCAATAATTTGTGTATTCTAAATTGTAATAAGTAATCACGATCGTAATAATTTAAGTGATCACAATCATAATAATATCAGTGTTGAGGAGATGCAATGTTTGTCCAGTAAAGAACTAATATTAAGAACTAACATGTATATGTATGCGGGTATTATTTAATATATTGTCACTTGTTTTACTTATTTCAAGGTGATTTTGTGTTTTAACCACTAGTTTACTTTTGTTTAAGACTTATTGTAAATATACAAAATGGTTAACTATACATACGCGAATGTTAAGTAGAATGTTTTTAAATAAAAGCATTATAAACCTTTGTATAAAAATTGTGTTGCACAACGGAACTCACGTGTGTAACGTTGGTATGACAACATGATTTATTGTTTTAACTATTGACATACTACTTCATTCGCTTCCCTAATAAGAGAAGACACATATAACATAAAAATTAAAGCACATATATATTTTTATATGTTCAAGTTTAATATGTGGGTATTATGGCCATGAAATGATAAAACTTTTACGCGTTCACTAGATATTCAGGAATATAAAGGGGAATTAATTCAAAATTAGTATATAAGCTTTTGATAATGACAACGGCAGGAAATGTCAAATGGAAATTGCTGCTTGTATTGGGAACCCTTACTTATATGTCCAATCTTACTACATAATCAGCGTTCGTTTCTTTCAACACGGGGATCATTTATATAAGAACGTGTGACATATATTGGAAAGAGTTGTGTAGACGAAAACATAGATTAATTACAAGGCGTTATTGGTTTTATTACGTTAAGTTCCAGACTTTACTTAAATCGCATGTTACCATCATGTTGATGCCTAATGTGAAATGACATGTATCTGTAGATGGCGAGGTTTGGCAGAATTATGGTATTATTGTGTTTCCATTTTATATAACTTTCGAATAAAGTCAATGCACTAAATTTCACATTATTGCTTCGTTGATTCGGTTCAATTTTCTTCACTTTAATGCCTTTTACGTACATTTTAAAGAACCTTTGCTGCGACTAATCTTGAAATAATCACGGTATTTTGTTTATTTTCTTCCTCATAATATATGAAGCCAACATGTCTGTATTTAACTCATCTTTAACATCTTGGCGGATATGGTTAAAACCTTCAGGCCTGAAACACCTTAGATTTTGATTAATAGTTAAAAATAAACGTGGATTCAACAACGAATGTGGAAGAATTACCAATTAATAACTTGCAAAACTGAATGACTTCGGATTGTCTCTGTATCGTAGATACAATAAGAGTGGCTTCGATGAATTATACCAATATAACCGTCTGATTTTGGTGTCAATAACACCGTTACTAGATTCTTAAATGTAAACCAAACGTTTTGCGTTTGGTGAAAACGCATGTTGAAACTACATCATTCCATTCCTGAACATGTTTTATAATGACATCTTGCATGTAAGTACTTTGGTTTTGTCAAATGAATACAAGTCAATGTAAACTAATAAAACAATTAATTCTAAAACTAGGCGATATTTATTTACGTTTTTCACGAGAAAGTCTCACTTTCTTTTTACAACAGAGAGTAAGGGTTAGTTTTTTAAATGTGTTTCCGTTCAACCTGTTTTACGGGATGACTAGAAAGTTAGAAGTTTGCTACGGTCGTTTTATACACTTATTAATGTTCTAATGTGCATGTTTTAAGTCAATATTTACCTACGATCCCAGTTCCATGAAAACAAATACAATTGCACGATTAATTTACCACGTTTTTGGCAAAAAAGGCAGCTGTATAAGCTAGTTTAACTTCATATCTTTCGTGTTTATGCAGAAGTCGGGTTCAGTAATACGAGATTAACAATTGATGATAACACATTGTCTCACTAACACATTGTCTCACTTTGACTTGCAGACTAATTGTATAGATACCATATTATGAGACTCTTAAATTGAAGATTGGAGATACAGTATCCTCCTCCTATTACAGGTTTTTCAAGTTTTAAGTCAACATTCGTTTGGGTATTTACGATTGTCGTTCAACCTTCAAATGGATTGTGTATTGATTTTGAAATGTTTACGAAAAAATATATGAATTAATAACGAAACATAATAAAGCGTTTTTATCTTTGAAATAACAAAACATTGTGTTCATTATAAATAAATAGCTCCCGCATTATCGTATTCACTTCGACATTACACATTGAAGATAAACAAGATCTCACAACTCGCGTTACATTTATTTTTTAAAGATGTTACCAAGCGATGGGAAAGCATCTCCTTGAGGACTCGAGGAGGTTCGTTCGTGGCAATTCAAATGTGTATATTATTTTGAAATTCTCCGCTCCCATCGCTGCATGTGATCGTATAATCTGACACAATCGTGTACTCTGAACAATAAAGGCAGTAATGTCTACATACGTACGTGAATTGTATAAACAACGACGTACTTTACGTTATGAACGCTTAATTGTTACATTAATTTTACCTGGTGTAAATTATAAACCAAACATTGGTATCAGTATATGTTCAGCATATATTCATTATATAAATGTGTATTATGTTGATCAATGTGTTCGTTTAAAATCTGGAATTACTCGGTTACGTGAAACACCTATAGACAAGTGAAACATTGCTCTTGATGTTAGGATAAATCACGATTTTTTTCAAAATTTGTTTCGATTAAGCAATTATCTGGAATTATGCCAGCAACATAATATATTACAATTTTAATTACTGTATAAATCTGTTTTCAATCTTCAAATCTCTTCAGATTAAACAATTCAATAATATTATTCTTCGTTGGTTACTAACTTAGAACTTCCCCTTCTTCAGATACTTCTTAGTATACGTTTTACATTATTTTGAGATGGGCCATATTTCATTGCATACTTTCCCGTATTTGTTTTAATATATTCCAAATACGTATGAGTATTATATTCTATGAAAACGTCTGGTTCATCATGTATGTTTGTATTTTCTGTCTGAATGTTAACATTTGATTACCATTGTTTTAGAAACGCGTTTGTTTTGTGACTAGTTTTCTGGTAGGTTTGAGGTTCGGCTGGTTCTGAAACCGGTTTTTACACCCAATTACTTGCACGGACATTTCAAATGCGTTGATTCGAGCGTTATTTAATTTGTGTGTTGTTCAAGTAGTGGATTAGAACAAGTATGCGCAATATATTTAATAAGGATGTCACTGTACTCAGTGGTACGGTATATCGTTATAGTCTCCCCTCGGTACGGTTCACGATACGCCTCCGAGTCCGTACGGTACGATACGGTTCCGCATTTTCCATGACGCATTTCAAGGGAAGTACTTGTAATTCGCCCAAAAAATGGCGGAAGTTGAATTGAAATCACCTCCAGCGAGCTTCTAATAAACAAATATGGAAGCAGTTTGTGTTATCAGTAAGCAAGTGGTAGACGTTTATTTCGTATAAACATTTGCTTTATATCACGACTTTAGTCACAATGAATTTCCCAAGCAAGAGCTGTAATTATGTGATTCCGCTGAGAATTTCGCACATTCTTTGAAACCATGAAAATTTAATTTAAACCACTCAAGAATTGCTGTGTCGCCTACGTCACGAGACAAGGTGCAATATTTGACTGGTTCTACGAATTGCGCTTGGAATTTTTTTACGGCAAAAGCAAAAGATAGCCAGTTGGTAAACACGTTTTTATTTTAACTTAAACAATTTATCGAAGTAAAAAACAAATATAGCAGTCCGTATTTTTTAAACATAGTCATAATTTCGTGCTCATAATTAATCAAAGTTTTAGATTTGTAAATAATAATAACTAATTGTCCATTCGTGTACTTTCATGACATTATATGGTATTTTGTATATTGTATAACACATATGTAGAGGTCTTTAAATAAAATTGAAAAATGGTTTGTATGGTTTTTATGTTATTTCCATCTGACGATACGTGTCGCGATGCGTATTGTATCGTACACATTGTACCGCGATACGTATCGTATCGTAAGGTTGAGCGTATCGTGACACCCTTAATATTTGGTATATACACGATTCTACCGACGTAATATTTGTATATGTTTTGATCTGAATAATCGTCTATATTTTATTATGTATTCGATCAGCAGTATCAGAGTGGCATTATATCATACAATAAAACAGCAATAATATATACATAATATGTATATCATTCAACTCGCGACAAAAACAATCATATTCTTTTGCAATGAAAAGGTTATTGCGATGTATAGTTGGTGACAGCCCTTACCTTAAACAACACAAACATCGCGCGTTGTAATGTGTATATGCACTCTACAATCATAATTAAGACACAATTACTACAAGCCTAAATCAACCATAACAGTTTACACATTCAATTAAAATTAACGTCGTATTGACGTAATATAGAAACCGTATGTATTATAAGATTCGTTATAACACACATGAATTAAAACAAACGTAATATTAAGTTGTAACTATGATCTTGGAGAAAGTTAAAACAAGGGCATAGCAAAAGAATTTAGTAACGCAATAATTTAAAAGTGCACATTCATCACCATCAGTTAAAACTCGCATTCATTCACGTGGTAATGTACGTTGAAAATTGTAGGACATATTGCAAGACATACAGAAATGGCGAATGCAATATGTATGGTCTTTGTGTAGGGGATTGTGTGTTTTCTTACACGACATAAGTGCTCAACCCGAGCAGAATTGACAATGGTGTAGCACATTGAAAAGTAAACAATTTTTTTTCACTACAAAATATATCATTATATATAATTGGCGCGTTCGTGTTATACAATAATTAAATAGTTATCCAATTGAAGTTATATAATATATAAAACATCATTCTGCAGAGTAAATATAGAGTAAAGGAAGTGGTGGTGTAAACTGTTTTAACACTCAGTGTATTTTTAATTGCATAACATGTCTACATTATTTGGAATACACGTGATAAATAATGTGTAAAGTATATGGGGTATAAGGGACAATGGAACCTTTTATGGGTGTTCCTTCTGTACATTGTTTAAGGCATACCATACACATATTAATGTTAACGTCGACTGTCTTTGTTAAGTACTTTCTTGTAACGCTTATGTACATGTCTATTGATTTGGCAATAAAAATGTTTTAATACGTATAAGCAAGACGTTTGAGCATCGTTCTGAGAAAACCTATCTTAGAGCACATGCTTACCCGGGCCGACACTTTCTGCTTAAACTGGATTGCTGCTAAGAAGAATGCGCATTTCAACAAAGCATACCTTAAACGCGGAAAGTGTCGTCCCTTATAAGCCGGTGCGGACAGCATAATCTAGTATGACTATTTACGTTATATGACATTAAGTCTGATTTTCTTACTTACGAGTATAACTTTTGTCGCTTATCATGCTAAGATTATTTCCCACTTATACTTTTACTTACGATTGTTGATTTGGAAAACTTTGGTAACGATAAATCAAATTCCATCTATTGGTATTATTTTGTCTACTCATTAAGTGACGAATGTGTGTTTTCTCTGGAAAAGCTAAGCTAACGCAGCCATTATTGCTGCAATCAATCTTGCAATATCAATTGTGTAACTCTTCGAAGAATACACCACATGTTGAAAGCTGGCACCGATATTTAAGAACAACCATTGCAGTTGCCAACGGCTCATCTTTGTTTTCCAACGCGATTTTAAAAGCGGTGTTGAATGTTGACTAGTTGTAAAGCGAGCTTAAAATTAGTACGTTTACCCAGCCATTGGAATTTATAAAGATTTATGCAAATTTATTTTGGGACATATGGAATAAATTACAATTGGGTCATAAAATTATTATTATGCAAACTTTCTTTGTTCAATAAAATATGTTAACTAGTCAAGATTTGTTTAAAAGAGAACAGGTGATCGCTTTTGTTTCAATCGAGTATAAAACTACGCAATGATAAATTGCCAGTCATCTCGAAAAGATAATAACGTCAAAAGAGATACAGTAAAGACAATTTTCAGTAGATACAGTAATGCTCGCTAATATTTTCTTGCAAACGAATGACCCATTGTTTCGACAAAACAATACATAACAATAAGATATTACAAAAATAAAGATTAAAGCTACCGAAGTCTTGACACTATTCATGCGATGGATAAAATGTTTTAAACAATTGAAGCGATCCAAATCTTTCTACCACAAATAATCAAATTCCTTATTCAAATAAAACGATGAATACAATAGAAAATAGTACGGATGCATGACTATTTACGATGCAAACAAATAAGAACACGTATGAGCAAAATTCCTAACTGTAAATAAAAGTCATACTTTATATTGAGGGATAAAGTAATTGCCTTTTATTTCCGGAAATTACTGATTTTATATGAAAATAAATCAAAGAAGTTAGGTGGTTATATCCCAAACGCATCTATTTATGTATTTTAAGTGGAACAGGCTTAGTTTAAAATTATAATTATGCCAATGAGCAGGGCATTAAAAGTATGGTGCAAGGGGAAACAACTGTTTAACATGATTTCTGTTTTACATGAAGACATTCCAATGTTCATTATATTTTAGAACAGCTCATCGCACTGTTTAATATCATCTTTATTGTAAACCTCAACGAAAAAACGATTGCCACCATTCCATAGAAAAACTTTCGTTTACCATTCGGGGCATTATCAACACATTAACAATAGCAGTCAGAATAAACGTACGCACATAATACGTTTGAAAGACAAATGAGAATATTCTGTGCGAGAGTATATTGTCACACGGTTAATATGATTGCTATGCGATGGAGCAGTTTCAAGAACACACAAATGATATTACGTGAATGCTCGTGTCAACAGGCTGATATTTACTACAAAACGTCACAAGGAACTAATGAAATATGTATAAATTTCGGTTGTTTTATCAAATTTCATGGACGCGTATAATGTTCCAAAAAACAGCAATCAATAAAATACTAATATTTACCCAACTGATTGTTCCCAATCAAAAAGGGCCATCTTCAAGAAAACCAACTTATCCGACTGTTCCCAATGTAGACGTATACAATCGAATGTACATAAATAGGATAAATTCCGACAGAGGCTGACATCGAAAGATAACGCGAGAGTTTATTACCGGTACTCTTGATGTCAAACATATAAAGTTAATCTGCCCACTCATTCGCAGATACATGCGTACTGTATTATGTAATTACATATGTCAACAAAAACATAAACCCTATGAAAATTCAAAATAGTATGTTTTAATAGGGAAACAACTTGTAAATCTAAATAAATTTAAGTAGTTAAATTTCTTAGCTATCTTAATGTTCGTGTTGAGCACAGGTGGTTAGCGTGTGGCTATGATATTAATTGGTGAAAACATCATAATGAATGATAAATAATCATATTATAACGAAAATTTAACTTTTCTGGAAAAAAATTCACTATCAAATATATATATATAACAAGGTATGCAACTCAAAATCAGCCCAAAACGGGGTGCATCGCTTTGAACAGCCATATCTTCATCGATTGTGCAGCGATTTTCACGATCTTGGTCTTATTCAACGCAGAAATGAATTTCCTTTCTGAACATGTATATGTCTTGCAATATTTTTACAAATGCTGGGTCAAGTTTTAAGAAATAACACGATACACAACACGCATGACCCAGTTGACAGTGATCATGCATTCTTTATGAATGAAATTTCCAGTTGTAAAGAAACACCTCCGCATTGGACCAATGAAATCACTCGTATGTTTAAAATGTCAGTTAGTTGAAATGTATGTAAACACAAGTTTCAAACGGCGCTGGACAGTTACTCTTGATGCATAATGTAACGAAAAGAACGGTAATAATGTTTTTACATACGTTTTATTGAATTATGGTATCGAACTACATGAACTTTGTAGGGAAGTTGCCTTTTACTCCGTGAAGATTTCAGTCTTAAAGACAGCATGATCACTGTCAACTGGGTCATGCGAGTTGTGTATCGTGTTATTTCTTAAAAGTTGACCCAGCATTTGTAAAAATATTGCAAGACATATACATTTCCAGAAAGGAAATTCATTTCTGCGTTGAATAAGACCGAGATCGTGAAAATCGCTGCACAATTGATGAAGATATGGCTGTTCAAAGCGATGCACCCCGTTTTGGGCTGATTTTGAGTTGCATACCTTGTTATATATATATTTGATAGTGATTTTTTTTTCAGAAAAGTTAATTTTTCGTTATAATATGATTATTTATCATTGAAAATAATGTTCTCACTAATTAATATCATAGCCACACGCTAACCACCTGTGGTGTTGAGTGGCAATCAACAACGTTTGGAATTGTAATGGTGTGATGTATAACGTTTCCTGTATTGTATAGACATGTTGTCAATAAAGTGCAACAGAATACGATAATGTTCCCAAGAATTTGCTTCTGAAAATGATTATGGAGTAACATTATTCCTTTAGTAATCGTTATTGTATCCATTGGGTGAGCATAATAGGCCGTCTTGTCACAAACATGCTTTCTCTTAAGTGGCATTTATAGTTCTTATATTGCATGAGACATTTATAAAGGTTGTTATTTCGTCGGTAATCGTAAACTAGTGATTTATGCAAACCATTTCTCGCAAAACGATATTGTATATTCTGACATGCTAGAAATATATACAGTATTGCTTCAGAACCTATTTTAAAACAGTGATACTTATTTTAATTTACTACGCAAATGGATGCCTTGAAAACATTGTAATTTAACGAAATGTGTCAATCACTTGTTTTAAACGATGTGTATTAACTGATTCAGTCTTACACATGAAACGCATACAAATTGGTTTTACTTAATAAATCTTTATTTTGCTGTGTGTGAGTTTATATCAATAGTCACTAAAGCACATATTCCAAGTTGTTCAATATGTGTGCCGTAACACATTCAACAACCATATTGAACACAAGTAGTAAGATCGTTCACACACGGTATAAGTTGTTTGCATGCATTTAAATTTTGCAGGTGACAGTATCTTACAAATGTTTTGATAGTTTCTTTTGTATAATGTTATAATGGTAAAACAATTAATTATTTGTTTAGCAATCATTATTATACGATAATGCGGAGGGTTATATTTGTGATGATTGTTGTTGAAGTATATGCATGTATTGTAAAATCAGAAAACACAATGTACTGAATAAAACATGTCCTGATGCGTTTTGCTATTTAAACCATATAAGTTGATTGCTAGAATTTCACTTTACGGTATGTGTGGAATTTGCAATAGATGGTGATATATTGTTCTCAGAATTATATTATTAATGTGTCAGCGATTGAATCCTTAGAGTTAATATAGATTTCAGCTTTATAGCCCCTGTGTGACAACGTGTCATTCAAATCACAGATAATGCATATTCGGTGCACAGGGGAAAAACAAAATGTTATAAATTAAGGACGTTCAAGAAGTTTTTCGTATCATATGTTGCATTTAAAATGTGTAGACTATCAAAACATCTGGAATATTTTTTTAATTATTATTGCAGAGTATCAGTAAAAACGTTTAATAAATCAGTTTGCAACTAATGGGAATAGAACCATGGACATAAAGCGGCGAAAGCGCACAAGCTTCCCATGAGTAATTCAGTGTTTCGATTTGAGCAGCGTATTATATCAAGTATCTTAGTCATTATTATCAAAATGTCCCATTAAAAACCTTACCAACACTTGATAGTGTTATCGATTAATGAATGAATAGCAAACTCATACTTTTAACGTTTTTGTTACGTCTATTTTTGCTTGCTTGATTGTTATGCAAATTATCATTTTGTTGAATGTCTATCCATACATGGTTTAATGCAAACAGAAACAGTTAAAGAAACACTTATCTATTAAATGTACGATGCTTTTTTATAATGAACTGTTATTCTGAGTTCTACTACAAACAAGATATGTTATATCGGCGCCTATATGTCGACAAACATCTGCCCCGAATTGGTGACTGCCTAGTAGTTTACAAAGACGTCTTATGTTGAAGATTGATCATCTATTGGAATGCAAAATATAATTTATCTTGTGTTTGAACTGTAATAACATGATGCACATGCTGTTTATATTAGGTTTTCTTTTCAACTTTTTTAAAGCAATACGTGATCATTCAACGCCATTTTAAGGTTTATTTATTCGATTTTCGTATAATTGCACCGAAAACGGTAGCGAAAATAATACATGTTAAAATATATATTCTGATATTTTATGCTATCCAATAACAAAAACCACGTACAGTCATAGTCATTTACATTCTGTCCGATCAACGACGTACTCGATGTTTTTTTCCGGGCAACAGATGATCACATGCACACATTTGTCTTGCTTAAACTAATCTATTGATCAAATAAACGTGTTTATAAGACGTCGTAGCAGGAGTAAAATTTCATTTCGAATAATATGAATCACGTTGACAATACGGTTAAAACTTTATAGAATATACAATCTGAATAAAGTACTAAACCCCGTGATTAGTAATTCAGTGTTTTATCTATATAAATATAATAATCGATTTCCACGTTTAATTATAATACAATCGGTTTGTTTGCAAATACTACCAAAGTGTAGAATATCGATGTTTACGGACTGCAAATATGTTCAATTAAGCATGTACATACCGATTTGTAAATTTCAACAGTTATATTTTCCCTGTTATTGGTAATTATGGCTATTAGGTTATTAGGTTTCGAGCATATGATACGCAGTGTGGAGAGTTTTTGCTACTAGTCAGGACAAGTTCTTTAATTCAAGAGATATATTGATGTTTAGCCTGTGTTACAATTATCAAATGTGTCAATACATATATGCCATTTAAATGGGCATTAAAGCGCTAAACACGCTCTTTGACTCTTTAATCTGCATTTATAACGTTGTTCCGTGTGACTTTCTACTTGTTTTATAAATGCTAAGTGGTAAAACAAGTAAGTAAACAGTCACACCTTCTCACGCAGTCATTCGCATAGGTTTTATCAGCAATAACAATTGCCATACTTTAACTAAGAGTATAATAAAGCAAACATTTAACGAATTAAAAAACTAATTCAGCCTCCCTTTTTGCAGAGAGTAGCTCAATTTCATTCCAATATATATTTCTGTTTAATTTTGAAGTAATGCATCTGCAGTTTATATTAATATTCTGTCCCAGCAATGTTGAAGAACGGATTGTATTGTGAGAGAACACTGAACTTTTTTAGAACCCAATAATTTACCGAGATTGCCTTAACCGAGGCATTGACAGTACAAGCATAGAGATCGCATTTTTCGTGGTTATTGGATACCATTTGAATGTTGTCTGTACGTGAAATATTTGTAATATTAAAAAGTTATGATACACATATTTGCAATAAGCACGTAAATATAAAAACAAATGTTCAATTTATAATAATGTCTTTAAATATATTACATTACGTTGTTGGTTTTTCAAATTTGTAAAGATATAAAAGATATGAAGTGTTTGTTAATAATACATGTTCAAGTATGCAACATAATAATTGACTCAACATATCAATCGAGATAGTTGATAGAAGCATACATATACAAACTAACCATAATATCACAACATGATGTTTGCTCTGCGTTGACATGTTAAATATTTAGAGACATATAGCATACTATCTGTGCTCTTCGAATGATTTGTTCACGCCCCTTAAGTTAGAAAACTAGCATTTGTTCATAACAAGACAAGTGCCTAAAACCTATATTCAATGAATGGTTTGATTAAATAGGACATAAATTCTTCAAACATCTGCTCATAAATATTGTTTAGTTGTCACTTACAAATGTTCAGAGAACGACGCCTTTGCGATAGAACACACTCTCGTTCTAGAGTAATAACTTGCAAAATGTTACGACGTTCCTGATAGGAGAAGTGCATTCGAACTAAAGCTCTAGGTAATTTACATAAACCGATAAACGTCAACATCAGAACGAGGTAAAACACTTGCTTAAATACCATGTTTAGCATATGACCACTCGTTTGGCCTTTTAACTAAAGGCATCAATTCGATTTTGAAACCTAGGCAAATAAAGTAGCTTTCTTAGTAGATATATATATATATATATATATATATATATATATATATATATATATATATATATATATATATATTTTTTTTTTTATTTATTTATTTATATTTCAATTTATATTTATGTGATAAACTGTATTTTGTATGTTTAGTTTATGTATTTCACTTTACTATTTATCCATCGATAACCGGATCGTGAACTGAAAACTGTTTGCAGCCTAATGGATTTTTATTCTATGCAATCTAGTACCCACGTTAAACAACCACGTTGACTGCATACAAATAACATCGTGTGACGTGTATGACATAAGAGCATTCTCATAGTGTTCATTCTTGTCTAATAGTAATACTTAAAACAAAATATCAGCTCCAGTCACCATCACTTGAAAGCAAATGAGATTCGCAAAAAGACTTTATATTGAATGCTAGAATAGTGTAAAATCCATAGTTTGTAAAAGAATGCCAGTCAATCAGGCAGTCACCTGCTTGTCCCTGAGTCTGTGTCCATATCTGTTATCTTTGGGCATTTCGAAACGTTCCATGGAAAACGTATTCAACAGTTTCACTTAAACGCCAAGTAAACGTTATCACAACGACCGCAAGCCCCGTGTCAGAACAGGCGTGTATTAATCACACTTATTGGCATTCCTTGATTGATGCCTCGGTATATCGTGCGTACCATCCACAATTGTAACCTCTTATTTTAACTGATTAACACACTGTAAACTAAACATATACCAAAATGACCCATGAGAACGAGCACGCTGCCATCTTTATTTAACGGCTTATTTTGTAAACAGGAAATATTAACTTAACATAGTTCGCACTTAGCATTTAAGATAACGTTTTTTGCGAGCGACTTAATTGTTAAATATAAATAAAGATATAATAGTCATATGCGTTATAAACCACTTAATCAGCATTCAATACGCCGGTTTTATATATGTTTCGGCGTGACGGCGCATGCCTGCATATAGTTGTGCTCCTTTTGCAGAATCAATGATTTTAAAGAAAAACCCATTCTGTTCAATTCCAAATTAAAGCCTGATTCGTTTAACAAAGAGTACTGCTAAAACGCCAATTTGCTAAAACGTATCACATGTATGTACAATTAAGAAACTATGGTAACCGGAAATAAAAAAATATTATTTGAGATACCTTATGAAAACAAAATCACAGTTTTCAAATAATGATTTGTTTATTCCACTTCGTCTTGTATGCATAGAAACATCTAATGTTGCGACAAAAAACATACCTTTATTTCGGACGTTCGGGCTTACGATTACGGGTTTCATACACTAACTTTTCAAATATTTTAACATTATAGCAACCGAATAATGAAATACGTGATCAGCATTCGTCTCCATCATGATAACAATACTACTTGTCATTGTTTCGGACAATGACAAATGGGCCTTATCGAATTATTTACAGAAGTTCTTACCCAGGATGTGTGGTCAACAAGTATTGTTTTCGATGTTTGAATTGACAAAAAATAATATCGTCGATTGATTAATCGGTTAAGCGTGACTACGTCGATCTAGACTCATCAATGATACGATATTTTTTTAAGTAGTGAATTCTGCGATGAAAACAAAACGGAAAATCCGTGTCCGTGTCAAATATACGGAAATATTTTGCTGTAGCACTGCTCTCTTCATGGAAATAAAATGCGCAAAAATTGATATATTACACAAAAGCTTTTAGTGAAATGACTTGCGCTTCCACGGAAGCAAAACAATGCATTCCAATACAAAGATATATTCTGTGTTGGCGTTATTGTGTGCACGGACGATGACGTTTATATTGATATAAGAAACCAATTATTTCTAAGACCAGATATGTAAGTGAATGCCATAGTAAAATCCAATTAATCAGTAATACGCCTGTATTGACAAGTAACCGTAACATCTTGTTGGATAGATTCAAAGGCACTGAACAAAACAAAATTAACCACGTTATACTGCTTCGTTGACACCTGACAATCGTCTGACAATTACGACAGTTTGAAGAGTTCTTAATTGTGCGCAGTAAATGTGTTAACAAATTGCGTTCCAAAATATTTAGACGACATGATAGCGTATCGTTTGTGTTTTAGGTGATATATCGTTTTGTTAAAACATGTATCACACTTATGATTAGTCCGCATATATATGTATAAACAATATAAATACATTTAATTAATAAGCTTTTAGACAAGAAAAAAACGGAGAATTGGATGTACTATTCTTCGTACAGATATGAAAAAGAACATCACACTCGCTCGTATTAATGTTATTGATGATGATGATAGGAATTGTATATCCGGTATATAACACATGTTGATCAGGTAAGTTATATATTTATTGCATATATCAAACTTATTATCTGCACGTGTACTAACTATAAAGTGATTGCGCCGCTTATGTTGTATACGCGAGGATACGTTTGTTTTACACTTGCTATATGAATTAAAAAAAATGGATAACTATGCAAAGGCAAAAGTTTGGTAAAATGATCTTTTAATACACAAATTATAAACCTCTGTCTAGAGAAATATGAATGTACAATAAAACTAAATTCAGTGGTGCATTGTATGTAGCGTTACTATGAATACATGTTTGCTTTATCAAGTATTCACCTATCCCCTCATCCACCCTCTCATAAAAAAGGAAAAAAAAAATAGATACACATATTCATTTTAAATATGCATGTTTAATATGTTACTAGAGCGTAAATAAGTTATTCCGAAATACAAACCATGTGAGTACGTTTTACATGACTTAATAGATATGACCTCAAATAATGGCAGCTGTTAAGCAACACAAAATTATCGATGACTTCGTTTGTGAAGAACCTATCATTATTGTGTCTCATTTTACGACTTAATCGACATTATTCTTGCAAACATTGGGTCCGTAATATTTGTAGGTGAAAAGCACAATACACAATGTTTAATTATCCGGCTTTATTTGGTTTCATCAAGTAAAGTATCACTATAGACATAAATCGTATTCGGCCATGATGTGCACAAAAGCTTCTTTCTTCGAACATTTCCTATACTAATAATATTATTGATCTCACATCAAATTGTAAGAAAGATATATCTAAAACTTTCAATTTCCAGTCATTTCAAGTGGCTAACGTCAATTGTTTCGTTCCACGTTTACTGGATTATTTATTTACACATTATATATTAATGAACATGTATCAAGCAAATTTAAATTGGTATATATGTGCTCATAAATGCAATATATATGTGTTTATAATTCGAAAACATTGATTGATAATGAAGGAAACGAAATGATGTTATTCTCCCTCGATCTTCCGATTTCTAGTCATAAATAAGTTTAAAAACTTTTTTTCAAATAAAACGGCTGACGGAAAATGCATACGTTCAACCTATCAATATTCTATGATAAATAAATGATTGAATCATAAACTAACATAGTTTTGAATCCGCCCAATTGTTTTTCCTGCTTACTTCTGTGAAAATGATGTAATTTATCATTTGTTAACGAAAATGACAAGACCCAATTTTGTTTAACGTTTCAGTTATGTTGCTCACCTAAGAAATACTATTCCCAATGACGTAGATCCCATATAAAAAGTTAATGGCTTGATAATGTGTAATTGTGTGACGCTGCTGGATAGTTCATAATCAAGTAATAGTGTGACACAGCACATTTTGATTTGGTACCTACACAGATCCGGAATAGATTTAACTCCTTAATTTTGAGTTGACAACAAAACAACGCTTTCATTAAAGTGAAAGAGAATTGGGATTTTGACAGGAGAAATTAAGGGAATTTTCCTGACGTTTCATAAGTTGATTAAACATCCTTTCATATATGTATTAACCCACTATACTATTTGGGTCAGACGTAGATTATTTAGCAAACCAAAAAACGTCAACACCAGCTTGAATTGAACCCGTTCTTCCTATTGTTACAAGTACATTCTTTGAATCTATATCCCCTGCCTTCTCTTCATCAATACCTATACATCTATAAAGATGCATGTTGACATCATATTTCGTTTGTGAGATAAAGACCTATACAGTGTGTGATATACAGACGAACGGAAAAACAGACTGACGGATGGACAACGTCAAAACTATATCCCTCCGCCTTTTGCGGTGGTTGATCACATATGTCATACATCAACGCAAATGTGGTTTTTGAACTAATTTCTCCCGCATTCGAATTTCGCTTTGGTTTAACATAGCCTAACCCACATACTAAGAAAAGCTCGTGTTAACGGTCGTTTACGATATGAGACAAAATGGCACAAAGTTCATTAATGGTTCAAGACCTTGAGTCCTTGTAAGTTGTGATTCTGTTTAAGTTGTTTGTTTCAGACTTCAGACTGGCATGCTAACAGCGGAATGCATTTACCAAAAGGCAAACACGCGGTACATTTAAATCCATTTTTTATGTGAACAAATAGTATTTGTTCTGTTCTGTTTGAGTAACACAGATCTGACATTTTATAAACACACGTTTATGCATAGTCATAGTAATGTCCTTTTAAGTATACCAAGTTCAATCCTAGTATATTTTTTTGAGAGACCGCCAGATCCAGATATAAGTTCGGTCTGACGAATTAACTCCCATACAGACACACTCGGTATACAAAGGGTCTGGCGAACAATCTTTTCGGATAGTACAGGCAATAGTCTATTTAACCTTTATGCGTAGCTTATTTATATAAAGACTGACCCAAAAGTTATCTCGGTCGACGGTTTTACCAAAGTAAATAAGGTTAAATCATCAGCACAACTTATTAACACTTACTCGTTAACTTATTTATTAAACAGTTGACCAAGTAGTTAAGTGTTAATGGTTAATATCAACTTAATATATAATACTTAAATCTAATCGGCGATGTTTTTATTCTTTTCACACAAGGCTACCTTATATATGTATTAATAATATAGATTGCATGTTGATTGGTATTTTTCTGGTCAGGGTGTGTTGCCTTGAACCTGTTTTGTATATTTAATTTAACGTTCGAAAGTTGTGACCAATACTGTATTAATTCGATTATGGGGAACTATCGTGTATTAGATTAACGCCATCTTATAACTCACTTTATATTTATTTGCAACATATCTCATCATTAAATGGACAATACAAAACTAACAAGCAGTATAAATTATACTCAACCTCAGAAACGCAAGGCTTTGCCACTAGTCGTCAAATAAAACACCAATTTGTTTAATTTTTAAAATAACAGCATACACGCATTACAAAATCAAATGTGCACAAATGCCATGTTATTGTTCACTATTGTTCAATATATATATGAATTTACTCGTTTTCGTTAACAGAAATATGTAGACAAGATTCAACGTGTTCTTGATATGTTTAGATAAAGCATGAAATTGCGAAAGTGGTTGCGATTATTTAATGATCTGGAATGACGCCAGTGCCATAAACTATTTAACTGTTAATTATTGTATAGACCTGTTTTTAATCGTCTCTTCTCATATTATTAAAATAAAACGGTGCAATAATTTGCGTAGTCGTTGTTTCTCGATTTGGAATATACCGCACATAAGATTCTTCAAATTAAAAGAGCAATATATTTTTGAGATGTGTCATTATTTTTTCCGCTATTCGTTGATATTGATGTTCAATACAAACTTCATCAAGACACTTAAATTAGCAATATTTTATTAGAGCGTCACGTTTTGTCATTCTTGGTTGTATTGTTCGTCTGCATATATACAATCGATAAAACGCGCGTTTGGTTTATGAATAAATTTGTGGTAAATACAAGGTTCGGTTAGCCCAAAAACCGGCTTGAATCCCCCAATTACTTTGATTGACCGTTCTTTGGCAGTTTTCCCATCTGTATTAAAATCGTATGCCAGTAAAGTAGTGGATAAGAACAATAATGTAAGCTTCAATAAAATCGTTTGTTATTTAAGTAGTGGATAAGAACAAGAATGCAAGCTTTATGAAAATAGTGTTTTCATAAAGTAATGGATACGAACATGCATATCTCTGATAATTTTTCGTGAGCTTTATTGTGTGCTATTTTCGTATGCAGCTAGGTAAAAGAAGTCGTAAATATTACTGATAACACAAATGAACGATATGCAGCCTCAAGTAAAACTACGTGATTATTCTATCTAGTTGTTCTCAAACTATCACAGCAAGCAGCTCGCATTTAAAACAATAATTGCTTTCACATTTCCCACCCATTCATTATAAGATATATTGTAAACGTCATTTTTAATAAAGATTGTAAACGCTGAACAAACACAATGCATTTAATTGTAGCCTTTATGGTGTATGCTGAATTGAAACATAATTAATACGACAATGTATTGTGCTACACACGAGAGGACTGTACTCATACTTAACATGATGTAATTCAGTAGATTGGAGCGCTATGATTTAATGATGCATTTGATTTACCTGGATAAGCATGTCTCAACATCAAATCCTGTATTATGCTGGCGTATTTTACACGTTCTTTATGTCTGTTATTTAAATTCAATGATTACTGAATTTATTGCACCTATCGAGGGAAATTTAAAACATAAAAATGCTTGTGTGGTTATTCGCGACGGGCACTCTATGCGCCTCGTCCAACACACCAAACGTAAACACACATTTAGTTGTAAGACGCAACGAAGTCTGACATCGTACCAGATAGCCTTTACTCCAATGCAACTTGCGGCTGTAGTTTTACAAAATAACAAACAGTGGACCAATTTACTTACTTGGTTACTTTTGTGCATGTACCAACTGTCCTATCACATTCTTGTGTTGATAAGAAATTAAATTGAAGTGTTTATATCTGTTAAAAATTATCCCAATTAGAGTATATGCAGACGTGAAATAACACACATACATGTACAAAGCCATGACGGTCATACTACATTCGCAGCTCATCATCGTTAATCAATTATATGAAAAACGAATCATTGATTATGTTCTGGCCAATTTTTATAAATCGTAATTGACACAATAATGGCCGATCAACTAGTTGCATAAAGTTTCTTACAGACGTCATTATACTGTTATATTGCTTTGATACGTATCAGACAATGTCCTGTCAATATGCATCACATTATTACGAATGAAAGCATGAAGATGACGACTCAATAATGTGTGGTTACCTTTGTTTTGAATTTATAAATACTCAGATGCAAATGTGTAGTTTGAAAAACTCATAACGCACATTAATAAAAAAGTGTGAATCTGTTCCTTTGAAACGGAAACTTCGATTGCATACGCTTTGTATAGGCCAATTGTTCCAATTATTAGTGTGAGCGTCTCATAATGTCAAAATGTATACAATTAAGTTGTAAAAGTCACATGCAATTCTTTATCGATAAACATATAAAAATATAATATATTAAAATAATATAATATAATAATGTTTGTGGGGCTAAAACATTACAGAACATAGAAGAACATGCAATGTATGTATCACTAAAGCCTTTTGGTCACAATATACTAATACATTTCTTCAGAAATTAAATATAAAAGGAAAAACATAAAAGTAAATGAAGTCGAACTTTTTCGCATAAAGATCTTCATAATTATACCCTTTTTCAAAGCCGAATTGATTTAAGTAATAAAAAGGAAGGTCATACGTTACGTTAGAATGACTTCGACACAAATCAACGGTCACTGTTTTAAGGCAATCTATTTACCGTCTTCTTTTAAGTTGAAAATGGTTTCGTTATTAATCAAAGTATCATATAGTCTCCAACATTCGAGCAAAAGAGTGCGTTGCTTGTAAACAAAACTGTCCCTACCACATGAATAAAGACATATACTTAAATAAAGTAATGGCATGTGAATTCTCGCCCTTCTTGAGAAATTAATTTTTAAACATTTAACAATGTAAAGAATTTGCCATGAAGCCCCTTTCTTTTGAGATATTTAAATGATTCAACGCGATTTAATTTATCAAAAGCCTCGTTAAATAAGTCGTATAAACAAACACACAGGCCCTTGCTTTTGGTTAGATTTTTTCGGATCATTGATTGAAGACAACACAATTGTCCACTGATAAATATCCATGGCGAAACCCTGCCTGAAATTCGTAAATTGAATTAAAAGCTTCCACCCAACCGTAGAGGCGTTTGTTAGTTATACTATAATATATCTTATACATTGTATTTGTATTTGAAATACCTTGTTTTTTTTTGGGGGGATCGATAATCGAACTTAAATAAATGATTTGTCACATGAAACAAATTGCCCATGTTTTGGGGAAAATATCAGATTCAAATAGAGTTTTCAAACGTATGTAAACATATGGAGCTACCGTCCATGCAGCAACTTTTGTCAGTTATTAGCTTAGGCATTACGAAGGTAACCTCATCAATTGATATTTGCGCGTTAAGAACATTAGCGTTTTCGTCATAAGACACAGTATTACTCTCAAAATAAATATTTTAAAGAGTTTTCATCAAATAACAATTTACTGAAATGAGTGTGGCATGTATCGACGTATATGTCACATGTAATAGTGTATTCTTATGTAAACGAGAGTTTTTCAGAATATGCCAGGCTTATTTCTTCAAATGAAATGATTATTTCCCTTTGTGTTTTGATAATCAAATATTTAAGTTGAACATAAGATCTTAAATTCTTTTATTCTTATTCTTTTATTCAAATCATTGTTTGAATTTGTTATACGAAAACGACGTAACGCAGCATATTTAGAGTGTTTCTTTTCTTCACAAATGTGATTCAACCATTTTGTTTGCACAGAACTAGCAATATATGCTGGTATTTTAGGGATACATTTGCCAGCTGTTTTTTTTAAATAAGTAAGCAAAAACTGTAATTGCTTCACTAATATTGTTGGTAATAAAATAATAAATTATCTTCTCTCTGTGTATCCTTATCATGATTTTTAGTAATGTTTACAAAAATCAGCTTATTGTTCTTTCCGTTTAAAAGATGTTAGTTTCCTGATGTCGCAAATAAATTTATTACTATTGACGTTTATTGGTTATTTATTTTGCAATTTAAGTTTGCTCATGATTTGAAAGTGATCAGATTCGTCACGATCGAAGACCTTGAACTCTTGAATTATATAAATGAAGAGTTCATTTGAGGCATTGATATCATCAACAGTGGATAGCGCATTATTCGAAAAACATTTATATTAGCCTTTACTATTAGATTAAAAATGTCCATTCAAAAGGTAAATATCGCATGCACAATAAAGGTGACAGCTGAACGCCAAAACTCATTGCCTTGGAAGTCTTTATTACATCATGGAATTTTAAATAAACTATCTTCATATTCAACGTTGCCATATATATGTTTTAGTAATTAGAGAGTATGTAGTCAAACTGATCTTTGGTTCTACTATTTGTATTGAAATGTAAATCGCCTCCTAGCAGAACCAATGGATAATCTAAATTAATGTTATCCAAATGATCGTACATTTGTAAACGCCATCAAAGTAATGAAAGAAGTAGACCCTTCTGGAGATACAAAAGCGAAATATGCAATAACATCATTCACTCTATATATATTTGAGAAAGAGGAAAATCATTGTACGAAACAATCTAGAAAATCTGAATATATATTGCCCCTTTAATTACCGGTCCCTAATGATATATTATAGTATATAAGTTCATGGGTACCTTTAAATTTCAGCAAGTGGTCAATATACATGGTAATTTTCTCTCATTAAGAGATTAAAATTAATACAAAATTGCGTATTTTGGGCACACAATAAGTACGTGCACTTCTTTTTATGGTGACAATCTGGTCAAACTGGGGTTCAAAACCAAGCGAAATAAAAAGTTGCTCATCAGGGCTTTAAGGTTGGAATGAAATGTTAAAAAGATCAAGATACATATATGCAGCCAATCATAATAAGCTTACCATAAGGGTCCATAAAGTAACATACAGAAAAAGGGGCAGAAAGGCAGCTCATAGCAATACCGGCTTCCAAAAAGGAGTTGCTAGTTATTCTTTTGAGGACAAAGCTTCCCGCAGAAATATCAACACAGCACATTTAATTGCCCTCTCTTCACTGTGTATGCAAACACACACGAACAAGGTAAACACCATAAATTAAATCACTGAATGAGAGAATCATGTATCGAAAAATAAAAATAAACACTGTTTGCTGCAAATGCCAACATTTGGCAAAAAAATTACTTTAAGGTATATGATGAAGGGGACACTTATTACATCAATTCTATGCTTAAGTCTAACGCGACAACCTTTCAATCTGGAGCCATGGATGTAAGCATATTGTGTAAAAACAAAACAAATAACAAGCTTATTGTAGTGTTACACGTAGCAAGCAAGATAAGCTGGAATCAAGGCTCAGGAATATGGTAAACCTGTTCAAAGCAAACTTCCACTTCCAAAAAAGCACGAGCTTTAAGAGCCAGTACGCGAAACTATCGATACAAAATAAATGAGCAATTTCATGACCGCAAGGGCTCGAGTTACCTCATTATAACAGTCTTCCACACCTTAAGCAGCATAAATAGGATGTTTGCTTATGAACTTTATATGACATTCCGATACCTGGCAAAATCAAAATACCAAATTTTTATAAATATTAAATAAAATACCCGTATTTCTTTTAATACAAGCAAGTGATACAGGTAGTTTTATTCATGTTTATACTATATATGAAGGCTGGCTCAATTTAATGCCTGCTGCACTGTCCATTCTGAAAAATGTCCGACGTTTCATTTTGGTTGTTATAAAGCTTCTGCTTTTCTAAAACACTATCGGTGCGTTTGTGGCTCACAGAGTCCCTGGTGTTAAACATCAGGTTGCACATAAACGCTACACGGTCAACCAATATGTCTTAAAGATTTAAAGTAGAAAAGCAATTTAGCCATTACTCGGCCATAATAGGGTGGGGTATCAATTGAAATATAACTATTCCATATGACACATTCTGAATTCATGCATTTTATACGCTTATTTTCTTTTCTTATGCTAAGAAATGGCCACAATTTCAGTCATATTTTGCACTTTAAGACGAAATTTCATTTTAACATAAATTTAGTTTAGGTCACAATATTCCAAAATATTTCCTTAACATATTAAGTGTAAAGCAATAATTATTACAACAAATGAAGTCAAACGTTTGCGCATAGAACCCTTCGTTACCTTAATGTTTCACAAAGAGCATTCCGGGCGGAATTGATTTAAGTAATAATAATAATATAGGTAATGAGTTATGTAAGTCCCAAACCTTTAAGCAAAAACTTTTTGTCCTGTTCCCTATTACATGCAAAAAGAAATACTCTAAAATAAAGTCAGGACAAGTGCCTATACAGAGAACTGTGTCTTTTAATAAATGATATTTATGTTTTTAGAGGGAATACCATAGCACACCAAATGTTTTAAGTTTATTGCAACCTATGTACCTCATTGCCAAACACATACATACAGTAAGTCGAAACTATATTTAACATCCGCAAGAATAACATAAATCAATGTTTAAAAGTGTGAACATGCAATAACATTTATACATTTGCTTTAGCAAATATTTCAAAAATCAAAAATCAAAAATGGATATTTTATACAAAATTAAGATTTGGTAAAAAACTGTAGTGTCCAATTAATCAATATGGTATTTACTTCAATTTAAAATGTTTAAATTATGAAATTTGCAAGAGGTTTCAGGTCCCGTTCAATAATTGTTAAACATCAGACTTACCAATAATAAAATAAAAAAACTGGGTAAGAACCGTTTTCAATAAATTGCCCCCAAGAATAATGCCAACATATTTTGCGTTAAATTGCCTGTATGACCTTATCTACCATAATGTGCACACTATTTTTGCAAAAGGAGTTGATCTTCTAGCATATATAAAATATGAACATTTCCATATTCAATCCAAATGAGTCTTATTCAAGAACTGTACAAAAGAAAGTATGATTATATTTTACTTAAGGAAAATGAAATAAAAAATGTAGAATAAAGTAAGTTCAACTAGTCGTAATCATTACAGCTCAAATAACGGTATAGCTATAGCATTGTGCACCTCAAGATACTAAAACTTCACATGAACACAAACCCAAAGGAACAATTCCAATGTTCGTGTACGTTTTCAAATGTAGTGCTTCTTTGCCAGAGAAACCGACAAACAGACCGTCCTGGCGAGTCATGCATTCCTGTTATTTGTTGCTTAAATATTGTGTTCATTTGATTAAGTCGCACAAACCAGAGTTGTATTTCTAATGGCATTATGTTGTTTTACGTTGTCCTGAAATTGTTATGTGTTTAGGAATTCAGTAAAGCCTCAAGTGTGTTTTATTGGTTCAATTACCCTTTGAAAAGAGCACAATTGTAACAAAAATTAAGCGAAACTGTTTAAAATGTAGGTACGTGTAATAATTCATTAACGATATGGTTTTCTTTGATCGTTTTTGTGGATGTTGTTACTCCATATAAAATAACATGATTGCAAAGCGGGGGTTATCAATGCTGCTTACAAATCTATATTTTTTTAAACATTGTACTCATATAATCAAAACATCCGCTGCAAGCTGGTGCTGGTACCCTGTATATTCATTATATATTCCTAAATTGTTACTCGGTCTTTATTTAAAATGTTAATTAATTTAAAGCTCTGTTTTATATAGTGTTAAATCAAAAGTTGTATCGAACTGCTTTTTATCGCGAATTGTATAGTGTTTATTGCTTTATTTAAAAAATGAAAGAACTACCTTCTTTACTAAAACCGACAGTGTTAGCGTGTATTTAATGTCAACACAATGCCGTTTGGTAAGAATTTGCATTGACGTGTAACATTTGATTTTTACATGCTTAATGTACATTTTTTTGGTCACTCCATCAAGGATTGAAAGAAGTGTAGTATAGATAAATATATTGATCAGTCGTAAAAAGTAGCCAAACACAAAATATCACATATAATTATACATAATACAGTGGTTGTTAAAAGTTCTGTGTGCGTGTTTTTACAATTCAACCGCACTTGCTTTTACATTATAAATCATTACAGCAATTGTAAATAGTTAACAGTGCTTTAATCACCCTAAGCCCACACTTGAGTATACATAAAAATAAATCTTTTTTTATAAGTGCATGTATTATCGTAACAAATTATCTATCAATTGATATTTGTTCCAGGAAATGTGAGCATCATATCAAAGTAATGGTTATTCCATGTACCCGGTCCATATACAAGCTCAAACGTTAACTTATTTAGTTTAATGCATATAATACTTGTGTCTTAATGTCTTTGTGTGGCTCCATTAGTTTAACATTGTGTATAAACGCCTTTATTCGACGACATTAGTTTGATGGTTTACAATAACGACTTTATTTCACTTCATCAGTTTGATAGTGAACCTTTACACTTGTGTCTAAATGCATTAGTTTGATAGTATATATAAAGGTTCTTGTGTGAAGTCATAAGTTTCATATTGAGTCATAATGCGTGTGTAGAGTTCATTTGCTTGATATTTTGAATTAACGCCTCTCTTCGACTTCATTAGTTGTGTAAGCGCCTTTGCCCGACGTCATATGTTTGGTTTTGGTTCTTAATGTTTGAGTTCGATTTCGTTAGTTTGATGGTTGGTATCAACACCTTTAGGTCACCGTGGTTAAATGGATATGGCGTCCCCACTATGGACGCGTCTTATGATCTACCAACACGACACCAAGTACTTGTTATATACACAGGAAACTGACTCGAGAGCGTTTCAAATGCGCAGAAATTACTTTAAATGCAATCGAGCTCAAATAAAAAGGTTTCAACGATAATAACGTCTTAATTCGACTCCGTTTGTTTGATATTGTCTGAACGCCTGTCTTTTATAGTGCATCTATAGCCTTTTTCTCTGTTGTGCATTCGACTGCTGCTTATGTACTTCTTATTACTGGGGATCATTTGCTCGGTTTGTCTTTAATTATATGCAATATAACACTAAACAATAAGCAAGAATTAAGTTCATATTTGACTAAATTAAGATTGCAAGGATAAAACTATTCAGAAGACATGAACGTTCAACAAGTTATTGCCAATGCACCATCATGTTTAAAAATTTAAACACAATTAACCAAAGAGTTTCTTTTAATATTGTTTCAATCCCGTATTTGAACTCTTTACACAGCGACACAAACGAAACAACAACAGTTTATAACATTATACCCTTCTCTGATAAAGTTAGTAAAATAGTTATTTGTTCCTTAAACATCGCATGGTAAAGTTGTTCTATTGCGTGTTTTGTAACCTTGTATTTTAAGAAATTATATAGTGGAACTAATAATCAAAACTCCTATAAGAAAACTTAAATAAAGCTTTAATAAACTGGAAATAAAAATATAGTATTTTACTTTAATTGATAATAATACACAATTAATGTAAGGCTTAACGTTATAGAACTTTCTATTAACTTATTCAGTTGATACTATTAATATAAAAATTATTTTTTTTTTACATCATACTTCAAAGAAACTATGAAATAAACGTAGTCTTATAATAAATCAAACTTGAATTCACGTTGAATTTCTTAATTTGAATAACATGACAAAACTATGTGCAATACTTATGACACCTCTTGTGTATGACATTGCATATGGGGTAAGAGAAATCATGATACCGTGATGTGTACATTGTGCACATTATTTAAGGCATGCCCACTAAATATATTAAATTGAATGCGGATTGTCGTTTTAAAAGTTATTTATTATTAAACTAGTGAACATGATTATTCGCTGGGCAAACAAACAGATACGAAGGACATGTGGGCATCGTTCTATATAACGTGTTCTTAATGCGTGTGCAATAAGTGTCATCCCAGATAAGCCTTGCGGTTCGCTAAAGCTTATATGGGACGTTACTTCTTTATCAGAAATATCAATAGGCAGATACTTTTTTTAATGACAAATACCATAAAAGTGGAAAGTTTTGTCCCTGGTTAGTTTCTTTGGACTGCATAAGCTTATCCGGGACGATACTTTTGGAACAGGCCTGTTGTACAAAGTACCACAACGATGCTCATTCAAGTTGATTAGTATACAAATCATCATGTATTTTTATGTCGTTCATACTCTAAAGCTACACAAATAACATACCATCAGTATAAACGTGTCTGCACATTCACATTCGTTTATGTTCTTTTAATGGCAGACTGCGACAGTGTGTCACTGAAACAATTACGCTCACGCAGCAATTGTTCCTACAATAAAACTTGCACTATTTTTATTTCACACTTCTAAGATGAATATGCAATATGTTGCAAGCTGGCTGCAATAGAAGAACATTCGCTGTTGCAAAATGCACAAATCCATATTTCAAAGTAGAAAATTCATCTTTGTTTTATGCCGTTATCTTTTTTTGCAGTTTTGAGTGATAGTAAAGCGATGATATAGGTACCGATCCTGAGTCAGTCCAGTTAATATAGATCAATACTTATTAATTAATTATGGAAAATTATTCTCAATTCGTTTTTAGGTAATCAAGATGCATTTAAAGTTGTTTTGTTTTGTTTTTCAATGTTATCAATTCGTCAACATTTGTTTACTAAAACACACGTCATCGCATTTGTTTAAATCGGTTTTTAAATTCAGGAAAATACTCAATCATTTAGTTCAAGTTGTGCAGATACGGTATAACTTGCTCTGTAATAATTTTACAGCAAACGTAGAGTTCGAAAAACATTAACAGTAGATCATTGCAAGCTTATCTTTTGTATAAGGCAAAGGCCCTTTTGCCAATTCAATACAAATCAACACGTAAACAAATCCGACATTAATCATTAAATCACGATACAATCTCGGGTAACAGCCTCGGAACGGTCAAATTTGAAAGGAGTGTGGGTTTAAACCGATTGAAGCGATCAAAAACACCCCACTTGGCCCAAAATGTATCACATAACATACAATAAACAATAACATTCATGACATCGGAAATAACATACAGGTTATTTGATTTTCGGATTCCATTAACAAGTAACACAGTACAGTAGTAGCAACATAACTTCAATTTTCAAGACTTAGTATATCTGCTAAATCCATGCATGCAATCATAATTCCAGAATTAATCATTATATAGTTAACATTCCTGATCATTATAACATCTCAAGCAGCATAATTGATATAAATTGAAACATCCAATATTATGCAACTAGGATACGTATGTACAATACACATATTTGATAGAGTAAACATTTATAGGATTGCATGGCAATTTTAGTGTAAACCTATTTTTATATGACCATCTCAATAGAGATCTCGTAAACACGTACATGCACAAACTATATGAAAATCCTAACATATTGAGAAGATGTTTTACTTTGAAACATGGACGTTTTTTAATCAACAAACACAAATAAACTTATGTACTTATGTTTTTTTGTGGTGTAGGTGTGTCTTGATTGTATACATTGTTGTTGTAAATAATTGGTTTATACGACCCTATTACTTTGTTATAACGTTATATAATCAAACGCTAGAAAAAAAAGCTTAGAATATCAACGATATAATAAGTATTCATTTACAAATATGTTTCTGATGTACAGCATAAACTCCTTGCGGTACACAAGACATATATCTGTTGGCAAAGCCCAATTTTTCCAAGCAGATTCATTCATACGACACAAATTTGGTTCTACATCTAACTGGCGTTACCTTGCTCGTTATACAATTCTCTAAAGAAAACTCTATTTGTACTATATAAAGAGTATTTGTTAATTTAAATTATTAGCCCTCAGTCAGCTCCATATAATGGTTTAATATAGCATTTATTAATCGCTGACAATTAAATCGATTATACTCGCTATAAAGCAGTCATAATTCTACCACTATAATATGCACCTTAGTTGTGGCCGTTTACCTCAACTATAAAAAATGAGGAAACAACATAAAGATAAAACATTAACAGACAATGCTGTTTAATATAGACCAGGCATACCCTTTTTATCGACATTTCTATTGCAGTTTACTAACAAGAAATAAATTAATCAATTATTTTTATGTTCGCATTCGTTCCAAAACGACAACTATGATCTGATGCATGAACAATCCTATTAACTTATAACGAATTAAGGAAGCAACCTAATATTATAAAACCAAACTACTATTTGTAAAACGTAGTAAACTGTATGCATATTCATGCAATTATTGTCTATGTAAAGTATTGCATTATAAAGCGAAATGTTGCTTCTAATGAAAATTTATCACGAACTCGCAAAGCGATCGAAATGGAGATGTATATGTCAAAGGAAAATGCATGTATCTTTGATAAATTAATGACATGTTAACTAATTGAGGATACTGCTGGTATATGGTAGGATTTACATTATAAAAGAATTTACTTCGATATATTAAATACAAGATAAGTATCGATGCAAAGCGTCAAAGGGCGTCGGGAATTTCAGTGTAAAAGGCACTCAATGAAATTACATGGAACGATTTGTTTTCTACTGTAAATATAAATATATATTGGCCGATTTTTTTAAACAAAATAGAAAAAGATACTGGTACAACCATTATCTATAATTTTGTGTTATAACCCCCAAATAACCATTATTTATGATGTCGTGTTATAACACCCAAATAACCATTATCTATGATTTTGTGTTGTAACTCCCAAATATTTCATAGTTCATTATATTGGTTTCCTTTTTTACTGGCATCCGTGTGTATTTTCATTAATGGAACAGAACAGTGTATTTTTAAAAATTCTGCTTCATCTTGTAAGCGTCATTTCATATTTTTCTCAACTTTAAGGAGAGATGATTCTGAACTTATTCTTACGTTGCTCATTTACGATAGGGGTTAAGCACTCATTGATATGAAAACACTGTAAAAGTTTGAAAACAAATAGAAAGAAAACTGTAAATTGCATAAAGAAGCTGCATTACACAATACTTTTAAATTCAGTAAAAAATCATAATAGATTTATTTCTTTGATATTCATCATTTTCAATAGGGTTCGAGTAATACTGATATAAAAAGACTTACAACGTTTGTAAAGATTAAGACGAAAGTTGTGAAATCTTTTAAACAAGTGGAAATTGTTTATTTTGTCAAATTTAATAGAAAGAAATTCTTGACTTATTGTCCCGTATACCGTTTTACTAAGCAACTTACGCAAGTCTTAGACTTACGCATATATTTTAAAATAATTGAATTTCATTTATTTCAGATTGATGCAATTTAATTTTTACTTGCAATCTAACATTATATTATGAATTCCACTAAAACATACAATATGTCAATGTAGCAAACATTTAAAGGAACTATACTGATTTTAAAATATGTGCGTAAGTCTACGAATTGCGTAAGTAGCTTAGCAAAACGGTACCCTGATGTTTCTCATTTTAAATGAAGTAAAAAATGCTCCTTGATATGCAGACACTGTACGTTTGGAAAAAATCTGATGAAAAATGTTGACATAATCACCTAACCACGCAGTTTTTCACTTTTATTTTTAAATTCAAAGATACATCATTCTGGACTTATGGTCCGATATTGCTCATATAGAGTTTGGGTTGGGTCCTTATTGATAAAAAAAAACTTGTGCAAGTTTGGGAACAATCGGATGAAAATTTTGGACTTTGAACAACGATTTCAAAATGTCTCAAATTCTAATGAAGATAACTATGGACGTAATGGTCGAATAATGCTTAAGGGCCCATACCACCTTGATAGTAATACGTGTCGCGCTTCGCGCTCTATATGTGGTTCTAAAAAAAACTCCGAGGAGGGCTTGACTCTAGGGAAACGGGTTGCTGGGACGCAATTCCTCCTTAATCAGTGGCTGTTTCCTTTATCGCAACCCAATGTTACAATCAATAATACGTGTCGCGCTTCGCGCTCTTTATGTGGTAGGGATAGTACTTAACGCCTATTATAGACAACCATAAAAATACATGAATAATAGATGTGTTGTTTGCATTTATTGTTAATATTGAAACACGTGTCTTTTTATAAGATATTTAAGTGATGTAAGAAATTTTAATTAGCGTTTTCACCACGCGGCATCCATTAATTTTATTAAGAATTTCCAATTGTAGTAAAATGGATTTTAAAATGTCTACATAAAATAAAGCTTAATTATGTTTATTAACCTGACTTAAAAACAATTGTCAGCCGCCGAACTGTTCTGTTCGTGCCGGAACCCGGGATTGAACCGGGGGCCTTTAGATGATTGTTGCGTGAACAATTTCAGTCTAACGCTCCCTCAACTGAGCTATTCTCGCTGATATCATTTATGTACTGCTATTTGGTAAAGTTCTGTATAGCGATCTTTAGTATATGTCTATTAATAAACTAATATATTGTACGTTTTCGTACCACTACGCCTTCCAATAAACTTGCTTGCGCGATAGGTCGTCAAATATCGCATAACATTGATTCTCCACTAAATAAGCAAATTAGAAAAAACACAAAATAAATATATTTTGATTATGTTTTGTTTTTTATACAAAACCAGAAAGTTTCGCGTATTTGCCAAGTCCATGTGATCTTACCCCTGTGATCAGTTGTGGATCAGTTAATAATTAAAACAATTAGATTTGCATTATTGGCAATAAATGTTGTAATAAATGTAATAGGCACAAATGCAGTACTTATTTACACTAATTTACACAAAAAATCACCACTATGCAAGATATTCTTCAAACAAAAAAATATACATTACTCCGTAAACTTCTCCTCCCATAAGCAAAAAAAAATGCATTACATACTAGTCGCCGCTCTCCAGAGCGATGCCAATGATTGTATGATTTGAATTTATTGTATGTACCATTACATAAAAGCATCTTCAACGGCATCGTGACACGCACGTGCATACAGCTCTGTAACAAATATAGGCTTAATGGACCTCCATTATCAACGCTACAACTACATGATATGTCGCCATTGTGTAGTGGAGAGTGTGTTCGCCTAGAGATCGGGTAGTCACTGGTTCGATCTACACTGTGAGTGTGTTCTTTAGAATTCTCCCATAAACACCAAGTACTGCATTTCGGCACAGGAAACGGATTCGAAAGCGCTTAAAATAAGCCTACGGCTTTCAATGCAATCGCACTAAAATAAATAGGCTTATACTTACATGAGTGTAGGCACCGATATTAAACAATAAATACAAAGCGTTTAGGGTTTAAACCATGGGCACGGCGTGCCGATCATCGAAAGACGAAAGAAAATAATCATACCTAATTATATCACACTACTTATACAAATATACTTTGACGATTTCCAGCATTCAAAAGCAAATATGTGTATTACCGTGAGAACTCATCTAATTAATGACACTATATTCTAACGACAACAAAAGCTCGACATTTACTTATCAAAATCTATACACCAGAATAAATGAACACACTTTAAATAGGAGATTCCAATGACATCACTAGGTGGTTAAATGTCGTATAAACATTGAATTATTTGCCTTTAGATAATTGGAAAGAAAGTTTTCATTTACGTCGAATATATTTGCGGATTATTGTGTTTGCAAACATAGACATTGTATATCTCGAACGATGTTCGCAAAGTCAATGACATTGAAATATCTGAACTGGTTTTTGCTGTACAAATAGTAAAGAATCGTTAAAATATGTAATGGATCAAAGTTAACTTTAAATGTGTTAGCAAAACCTTTATGTTTTTAAATATTGAATGACGGCAAATTTTAAATTGAAATCATGTTCTCCTTTCTGTATACTGTGTCGTTCAAGTGTATGTAATAAATAAATACAAGACGACCATCAGTAACATACAATGTGCCATATCTTTCAAACGATCAACTGCTCCAAGGTATTTGGACATAAAATTACATTGCGTTGTAAATATAGTACATTGATATATAGATATATATGTAGATGGTTATATGACCAATTTTTATTCAAAATATAAATACAATTTCAGAAACTTTTAAATGAGCTTAAATTGTGCAATCAAACGAATCAGTTCCCTTAACAAAAACAATATGAATAACCACTTTAATAGAGATACACATATTAGATAGCAGTTCATTGTGCGTGCAGATAATTTATTCTTATGATCACTAAAAGGTATTTTGATGAGGCGAGTACTTAGTTACCAAGTGCCCATTGCCATACACGAAGACTCCGGGAAAAACACAAAACTACAATAAACAATGCCAACACGGGGATCATTTTCTTTAAAAGGTTAGTCCAACGCAAAATATTGTATATTTAAAACAGTAGTGCGGAAACCACATGTATTCCTTGACAAGGAACGGCTTAAAAATATTTATTCTTATGTTGACAGCCACTTAAGACTGGAAATATGGCAACATGTCACTAATATATGGGGATTCGAGATTCTAGATGTGCTATTTTTAAAAGGAGCAGTAGGAATTTTCGATTTCATTTTGTAAGAAACAAAACAATAACATTTTCATAGACACAACAGCACTCACTTGCCAAGTTCCGGATCGCCCCGGATCAAAAACCGGTACGAACCGGAACGATCCGTGACCTTTTGGGATTGTGAGAGTTTACGGTCTATCTAAGGCAATTACGCCGATGACAGCACGGCATACACACGGACGAAACCCGGCAGCAACGCGACATCAACACGACGCCCATACGGATTCTCCCGGACAGTCCTGGCAGAGCTACGGACCTTCACGACAGAGACACGGATAGACACGGACCAACACGTCATGAACATGGATCATGCCGGACCTACACGAATAAGAAACCGACTAACGAGGCATCCATACGGACCGAACCCGATCTGCGCCAGACAGACAATTACTCGTATAAAAGCAGGTTGACTTTTGAGGATTTCGTCATTCAGCAATGAAATCTCATAGGTGTTTGCTTGAGTACAAACATTAAACGTCAACATACCAGGTAAAATGAAGCGTGTTGTTAAATTGGGCCTTCCAGTTCCCATACGATCGTCACGAGAGGCATCGGCTACCGATGGAGAACAGCTCAAACAAGGAGAAAAAAAGCTCAAGACCAAGATCAAGATTGCCATTACATTTACAAGTAGATCCACAACCATCAAAATCATCCTCGGAAATAACGAACTAACGCCTAATAAAAAAGACGACGTCCCTCGGCCTTTCAGAGAAAACATTAGGTCATCATGGCCAATTGGCTCAATAAGAACCCTATTTTGAACGAGAAAAGCATTGCTGCCTGATTAACCCCAAATGAATATATAGTCGGCGTCGACCAAGGCCATGCGGTTTATGGAATGCATAAAGTTGCAGTACACGGAGTTATCATTTCGAGGACAATTTTCGGCAATGTGCCTCCCGTCAAATACAACGTCATAGTAATGTAACTGATTTAGGTCATCGAACTGCTTGACGATGCTCTTCTACACATCTGGTTTGTCAGGACTGGGCATTGGTCCCTAAGCAAATTCTAAACAACGCATCGCAGACAAGTAGGATGGCGTTGTGTGCGACCCAAATGTCATACATCAAACAGTGGTAACTGTCCCGATGAAATGTTTTTTTTAAAACTTATTGCCAGCTGTCAGATGCTTTCTGCAATTTAACTTATTTGGTTTGATTTTTTGCACGTGTCAGGATATTTTGGAATATTTGGTTTATTTGATAGCCAATGTGCGGGATATTAAAGAAGCCTTTTGCATCTTTTTTCTTGACTTCGCCCATCAGTCGTACGTAATCAACCAGGCCTGGTCGTCTGGCGAGCAATTGTCTGACCCAGATGGTTCTACTTCTCATTCTTTTCACTGGTTTATATAAAATGTATACCCGAATTATATATTTCTCTGTCGTAGCTTTGCTTAAGCAATCATGATACTGTTTTCAATCTGAGCTTTTTTTTCGAAAAAGCTGGCATCTCATCAGCATCATCTTGTCCTCGGTCGTCATCTTATCACCCATGTTGCATCGTCGGTAGCACAGAAGCACGAACGAATGCCGTTACGGTCCTTGAAGGATAGGGGTCTGAAATGTGTTCCCGGACTTTCAATGACGCACACGGGCAACCAAGTAATAAAGACGGTTTTCCCGGACCGCACACAGCAGCTTCATGGACCATAGCGGATGGTGCTATCGTCCCAAATAGTCACGGCTCATCTCGACAGTTTTGAACGTTCAAAAACTACCGTGTTGGCCTCCCAGAGGTCCAAGGGTATTCCCGGACGACCAGGACCTACACGGATCAATAAGGAGCTAAAAGGCTGCTACATGGCTTACGTGCCGGATCATTCCGTATATAAACCGTGTTGATTCGGCATCTGCATGGGACTGTGGCTTAAGGTAATTGAAGAGTTATCCCACCGTAAGTAAAGTGTAAACTCTCAGTTAAATGATTCATTGTTTCGGTAAACAAGTAACCGCAATATTTCTCCAACAAAATATCTTAACAAACGCATGACTAAGGTACGACTTTAGTTATGAGAGACTAAAAAACTTTTACTGGAACCATAGCAATCACTAGTTTTGTCTGCCAAAATAACGTATATTAACGTGATTTGTTTCATATGGTCGTCTATTCGCATACATAATTACATCAATTTAAGTACTTTTATTTATCGTCAGATAAAGTCAGATTTAATTTGACGGACGGACGCACGCTCGCAAGGGCAGATCGACGCCTTCCATTTCAATATTTCCCCCGCCTTTCGGTGTGAGAAAATAAACGATGCTGAAATTTCAGTCATAAACGAATTACACTAGAAACATATGGGTCTGTTATATGACCGAATGTTTGGAGCACGAATCCTTACACTGGCTAAGTGCGATATATGTTATAGGGCGTTTATGGCTTCGATGTATTTGATTAGGTTAAAATACTTAATAATTTGTTATACATTGATATAGTTCATGAGCGCATTTTACGAAACAGTGTCAAACGTAAAGTCTTTGTGTATGTGTTATGCTAACAAGAAAAACAAAAGAGGACATCAGCGCAGCTTTGTTGTTTATGTATAACATCATGTCATGTAAACAAAATACATGAACATTTGAACTCTTATGGAATGAACATGTACATGTAACGCTTTCAAACGGCGTATGGAGTGTCAATACAAGTGCATAAACGCCGAACCTTATTATTTAAAAAAAATGAATGTATACTCTCAGTTAAATACTCTCGGCGCCGAAACTGCATTATACTTTGTGAAATGCGTTACAGTTTTCTTCTTTTCCGCACGACATGTCGTGACCGTTTGTTTTCAAAAACCACATACTAGTCTTGCATAGTGATAAAGCCTGATAATATATTTCATTCTCATAGTTGTATTTTCTTTAATTCGATGGATCAACGCAAGAATCTCGCGTATTTTAAAAACGTCATTGTTATTTATCTGTTGTTTTAGCTTCTCAAGTCAGACAATTCATTCACGTTCACAGGCGATCGCTTTTGTGTTATCTGAGCATGCGGTATCGCTATGTGTGAACATTACAAATTATGAAACCGCGAATGTCTACAAGCCAAAGTATTCATCCAAACAACCAAAACTTTTCGAATAAAAAGTTTTATTCTTGAACTAGACAACGACAACAAGCGTGTAGTAATTGTTTGTCCTACTACCATATGTTTACACAGATCTTTTCAATAACGCATTAACTCGTGAGTAATGTTTACGCACTGTCAATATGTCCAATTAAGAATTTCCACACTAAGGTGACGCGTAAATCAATACGTTTACTCGAGCGATTAGAGATCGATTGTTTCCCTTCGGGATTTTGTTTATCAACTTTTGCCCGAACCTTAGCAAGAAATGCGTAAGTGCTTATCTGCTAATTAGTATGTACATATGGTAGATGGGTAGGCCTTTAGATCGGTCAATTATTGACGTCTGAACATTGTTTAATCACATATATTGACAAAGAAATATTTGCACATGATACGCTGGTATTTATTGTTGTAAATTAAGTGCAAGGTTTGATATGCGTTAAACTTGTTACACATCAATTGCCTTGTAGGCATTGCGAAACGGCAATGTTCCGGGCTTTGATCATGTCTATGCTTGGTGCTGTAAATTAAGTGTTATATTCGCGGCGTTATAAACACAAAAGCAAGTAGGATGGGGCATGTTTGTGACCTACAAGAAATATTCTACGAATATTCATGAAATGGAGTTACAACTTTACCAATCTAGCTAATATAATTGACGAGTTATCCCACCGCCCAACGTTTAGTGTTGATTCTCATTTAAATTGTACATTGTGTCTGCAAACAAGCAACCGCAATATTTTTCCAACAATAAAAAACTTAAAAACGGATGTTTCGGATACGTTTTGAGTTATGGGAGACTAAAGATTGAAGATTCAACTATTTCTGGAACGAACCATAACAATAACTAGTTTTGTCTGACGAATTAACGTATGTAACGTGCAATTTTCTCGTATGGTTGTCTTTTCCCTTACAAAATTGCATTAATCTAGATTGAGTACTTTTAGTTATCGGTAGTTTCTGATTAAGTTTGACGGACGGACGCACGCTCGAACGGGCGGATCGACTTCAAAATCCCCAACGCCAGACAGAAACGAATTTAACACTTGAAACAGATGGGTCTCTTACTTGACCGAATTTTAGGAGCTCGAATCCTTACACTGACTTAGTGCGTTCTTGAATACGGCGTATATGGCTTCGAAGTATTTGATAACTATAAAATAGTTAATAGGTTGTTATACATTAATATAGTTCAATACATGAGCAAATTTTACGCTACAATGACATGTAAATGGTAAAGTATATGTGTGTGTGGTATGATAACACAAATTAAAGACAACTAAAGAGGACATCAGCGCCGCTTATTTGTTTATTTATAATATGTCATGATAACAACTGAACAAAACACCTAAAATTTGTGAACTTTTCTGGAATATTATACTTTTAACACCTTTTAACTGTTTATGAACTGTCAAGACAAGTACATGCACGGCGACGCTTAATATTTCAAAACAAAATTTATGTATATTGTAAGTAAAATACATGTACTCTCGGGAACGCAACTGCATTCTATACTCCGTGAATGCGTTCCAGTTTAAATTTTTCCGGACTCCCTGTCGTGGCATTTTTTGTATATCTTTGTTTAAATTAACACCGTGGAATCTGATATAACGAGTCATGAAATCATAAATCCCGGCACATATGCTTTTGTCATAAGTGCACAAATGTCGCCCTCGGAACCAAAATAGTGTATATAGGATTTTATACAATCAAGCATGAATGCCTTATCATTAACATGCATTTAAAATAAAAAAGTAGTTCTTATGCCTTATATATATATATTTAAATACATATACTAAATGAAAAATAAATGTGTTTTGTGCAGTTTGCAAAACAAAATAAATAACTATCATGGAAGTATAGACTATTCTCAGTCTTACCATTGTTGACTGTAGTATTCGATAAAACTCCCTGATTTCAACTATTAAACTTGTTTGTTGATGTGAGACATGTCCATTTATGTTATTTTGAGTGACGTTTGATTATTTGTTATATGATTATACAACAATTTGGAACGAGATCAACAGTATATTGCAATGGAAAATTACTGTTTTACATGTACACATGTCAATGTTTATTCCGTTTTATAGAAAAGCTCTTCGCAGTGTCACTTTAAGAAACATGATTGACTGATTTAATTGCGATCATTCCATCATTACGTTGAAACAAAATAAGTGTTTTGCTACCTGAGAATCACCAGCACTTCATAAACCATACGTACACCATTCGAATTACAAATGCGAATATGTTAAGCGTAAATACAAATTCACACAGTTAATATCATTGTTATGTCATGGTGCGTTCTTAAGTGGAAACTACTGTTATGTTATGGGCCATCTAACATACATTCTGATCTTTACTACAAAAAGTCGCCAAGAACAAAGATTTTTGATATAACTTTCGGCATGTTCATGCCAACTTAGAAAAAAACAGCGATCAATAAAACACTATATAGACTATTTACTATTGAATAAACGAATTATTTCCTTTAACAAAACGCAAATTTTTAAAAACAGAAGTAACCCTGATGTGCTAAATGTAGCCGTATACCCATAATACGAAAATGCCGACATTTTACGATTACGCGTTTTACGAGTTTATTACCGCTATTCTACCTTTACGTAATTTTTTTTGAGAAAATATATCACCAACCTAAGTGCAGATGCAGTCATGCTGACATTCTGTACGTGTATATGTAAAAGTAGTAATGAATCCCATGACAATGATAATACACTTTTATAAAGAGAAATCTTATGAAGCTGCATGAAGGTGGATACATTTTTTAGCTGTCAAAAGTTTGGTGTTGAACCCGAATGGGTGTTTTGTAATGATTTATATGTATTTTACTTTCCTATTAGTTTTTGATCGGGTTGTGTACCGGCAGGTACTAAAAATACATTTTTACGGCATACGTATAAGGTTTATAAACATACATTTAATATGTTTTGAGAAGTCGATTGCAAATTATCCATTCGTGTTCGTTGTTGAGCCAAAAGTGTCGTTAGAAGGAAAACGTCTGCATCCAGTGTTCTGTGCAGATAGCTGTTAATGTATTGTTCTGGTGAATATAAAACCATTGTTTAATTAAAAGAAAAAAGCTGTAGTTGTATGCTATTTAATTAGACTAGCAATACTATGTGTGTTTGTTCATTTCTTCGTTTATTTATTCATTTATTTAATTATGTATTTATTTATTTAGTTAGTTAGTTAGTTAGTTAGTTAGTTAGTTAGTTAGTTAGTTAGTTAGTTAGTTAGTTAGTTAGTTAGTTAGTTAGTTAGTTAGTTAGTTAGTTAGTTAGTTAGTTAGTTAGTTAGTTAGTTAGTTAGTTAGTTAGTTAGTTAGTAAGTTAGTTAGTTAGTTAGTTAGTTATAGCGATATTATTGTCTCAGTGTAAATGTGTACTATTAGCAAATAATAATGTTGTTTGGATTGCATTATTATAACACACTGATGATCAAACGATCTGCAAAGTCAAAATAAACACATACATGATGGATGCCTCCGATTTCATTTTCTAGTATGACCTTAAAGAAAACAACTAGAGCTAGCAGTTCGAAGATTGGCTACATGCAATTAATCAAAGTACTGAAAGTACTGGTTTGACGATGCATTTGAAGAGTATGGATATAAAGAGGATATTTGTTGTATACGGTGGAATATCGATTTTCGCAGAAGAACAGCGAAAAATATCGATATTTTCATTTTTATTTTTCACTGTTTAAAACAGTGGAATACCAGGGTTTTTTTTCACTGATATTTCTGTAAAAATCACCGGAAAGCATAACAATGAATAAGCATCCATTTAAGTTAATCTACATCACCGCAGTTGTGTAATTTTTATTCCTTGTCATTTATCCGCAAGTTAATAGTTAATGGTTGTGGTGCAATCGTTTTCGTTCTTGGACACTGCACTCCCTTCAATAAGATGTATTTACCTAAATATCTAATATTTGAACTTACAATTCTTTTGGGTGTAATAATCCAGACAACTGGATAAAACAGCAACAATATGCTAACCCATTATTTTTCGAGGAACATAATTGAGAATTCCTTTGCTAGCCACCAATCACAGTATGTTGGGGTACAATAATAGTCAAATTTTGTTTTTCTTCTCAAAAGATTGTTGTAGAATATAAGTTGAGGAATATATCATCCAAGACTATAACTTTTAGAAAGCCACTTTTTCATTTATTTTTATTGATAAACAATGTTTTGTAACAATCTATACTATACATAGATAGCTTTAACAGCACAATGTGGCTCACCTGAAACTGATTGTTGCCTAGTGGTGTAAACTAATTTTTCATGAAGATCTAGAAAAAAACAGGCATTGTGAGTATGAACAAACTATTTGCGTCTATCCGATCTAGTTGAGCCTTGTTACCGAGTTCCTACTTTTATTTTTTTGAACATTCTGATCAACTGCCATGAAGATCAGGTAAAAAGTAAAAAATGTAAGTGTTAACATAGATTTAAATGATTTTAGTTATTGATCAAATGCTTGGAAGCACATCATCCACTTTGGAACGTGACCTGTTAATCACTGAGACTAAACCTTTAACCTTAATGTTGAATATGCTACTTTCAAGCTTGACTTTGAAATCATTTAAAATAATGTTCTAACCAATTTACAAGTGGATCAAAGAGAGAATGTGACCACTTAAGTATTAACAGACCATTTCTTATATTTGACCTAGTGCCCTAATTTTTGATAGAATATGAAACCCAAAATGACATAGAGATGACTAGTCTCACAAAAATCTTGCAAAGAGGTGAAACCCAAATTTAAACATTGTAAAATGATATCTTATGTGTTCACAATAAACTTTGAATAAAATACAACAGACAAAGAGTGATAACAAAAGCTCACCTTGTCACGTCATAACAAGTGAGCAAGATAACCAAAACTATGACATCATATAATTGCTCAGTTACTTCCAATAACAATACAATGTTACTTTTGAAACAAATACAATACTTTGCCTTGTCTTACTACAGGCTGCTCTTTAACAAGATAGCCCTGTATCGCTCACCCAAAACTCCTTCTATAGTGTCAAAAACTTGTGTATGATTTGACTAAGTTGTAACCTAGCTTTAGCCTGCAAATGATCAACTTGCAAATTAAGCTCTTGATTTGATTAAGATGGACATTGTAAGCAATTTCCATGAAAATCAGGAAGATAATGTGACCTGTAGAAAGGTAAAGGAAGTTTTCTATATTTTGACCTAATGACCTAGTTTTTGACAAACTACCAACTTTCAAACTGAAACTTTATTTCATCGAGATAACATTCTGTCCGATTTTCATGAAGATCTGGAAGAAAATGTGACCTCTGGAGTGTTCACTAACCTTTTCTGTGATTTTGGTTTGTTGACCTAGTTTGGACCACATATGACCTACTTTCAAACTTAACCTAGAATTGACCAAAATGAACATTTACCATCATAAGACAAACAAGGGCTGTTTGTAAAACATGCATGCCCCCATATGGGTTGTCAGTTGTAGTGGTAGCCATTGTGTGAATACTTTTTTTGTCACTGTGACCTTGACCTTTGACCTAGTAACATGAAAGTCAATAGGGGTCATCTGCGAGTCATGATCAATGTACTTAAGAAGTTTCATGATCATAGGCGTAAGCATTCTTGAGTTATCATCCGGAAACCATTTTTCAAAGTTGAGTCACTGTGACCTTGACCTTTGACCTAGTGACCTGAAAATCATTAGGGGTCATCTGCGAGTCATGGTCAATGTACCTATGAAGTTTCGTGATCCTAGGTATAAACATTGTTGAGTTATCATCCGGAAACCATTTTACTATTTCGGGTCACCGTGACCTTAACCTTTGACCTAGAGACCTGAAATTCAATAGGGATCATCTGCGAGTCATGATCAATGAATTTAGTAAGTTTCATGATCCTAGGCATAAGCTTTCTTGAGTTATCATCAGGAAACCATTTTACCATTTCGGGTCACCGTGACCTTGCTCTTTGACCTAGTGATCTCAAAATCAATATGGGTCATCTGCGAGTCATGGTCAATGTACCTATGAAGTTTCATGATCCTAGGCATAAGCATTCTTGAGTTATCATCAGGAAACCATCTGGTAGACGAACATACGGACATACGGACCGATATGTGCAAAACAATATACCCTCTCTTCTTCGAAGGGGGGCATAATAATACATACTGTTTGATATACTGTAAATAATGTAACTACACATCCAAGTAGTGAGTCCATCAAACTATTGCAACCGAAACACCTGGTGTGCCAAGGCACCAGCAGAAGTCAAATGCCTTCTGACTTAGTGCACTTTACCATTTATATTTGTATGCATTTGTATGTATTTGAAAAAATGTATAATCTTAAATGACATCTTTTGACCATGCATGTCCTAGATTTCAAAATCCAGGCCCTGGTCTGACACATTGGTAACATTAATGTCGCGGTGGTGTAGTGGATGAGGTGTCCGCCTAGCGATCGTGAGTTCGTGGGTTCGCTTCCTACTCGGGGAGCAATCTCATTATCTCCTCCACAGACACCAAGTACTGGTTCTTCCCAGGAAACGGACTCGACAATGTCCACATCTGCCTATAATAGGCCTTCCTGTAATAGTCAGCAATTGACTGTAGGAAGTACGAAGTAGAAGAGGTAGAAGTTAACGTTAAACTGTTACCAGGCTTCTGAATTTAATTAGCCAGGTCACAAGAAACGGGCAGTCTAATCAGTATCCAATTAAACTATTTGCCATTGTCAGAAAACCGCTCTTAAGCAAACATCTTTCAAGCAACTGCAGGCTGAACTGGATCTAAACTGGCCACAATCGCATTAATGTCTCTTTTACTGGGATACAGTTCATTTAAAGTGATATTATGGCCATCTAACAGTTAATAGGTGTCTATCGCAACCGTTGTTTATTTTTGGTGTTTTCACTTCATATTCACTTATATGTTAATGCAGCATCAACATACTAAAACAATATCCATGACAGAGAAAAATAATGCATTTGAATATCGGCCGTACTTTCATTTGACCACTGATCATGCATGTACGTTTTGAACCTAAATTTAGTTTTAGTGCAGATTCGTTCATACGACACAAAGACACAATTTTGTTTTACGGATCATTTCGGTTTACAGGACTAGGTGGGTCACGTAAGTAAATCGAATATAAAATATAATTTTTTTAAAAACTGGTAGCAAGATGAGTTGCAGAAAATTGATCAGTAACCACAATTTAACTAACTCTTTTGATGTGGTAATTCTTTTCATCTCAATTCAACAGTGCAAAATGCTCATACTATCACTTTAACTTTAAAGGGATCTTTTCACGTTTTGGTATATTGACAAAAATTGAAAAAAAGTTGTATCGGATTCGCAAATTTTCGTTTTAGTTATGTTATTTTTAGGAAACAGTATTACTGAACATTTACCATGGTCTAATATAGCCATTATATGCATCTTTTAACGATTTAAAAATTATAAAGCGTTGCAACGCGAAACGATTGAATATTTTGGAGAGTTATGTTGTTGTTGTTTAATTGTGTGAAACTACGAAGATTGCTTATATTAGGTATAAAATACGTCTTCTTCTTCTTCTTCTTCTTTGCGTTCGCGCTACACAATCATGCCAGTTTCTGCAATGAATGTTGTAGTCCGTCTTAGATCTTCCAGACCTCCATACAGTTTTCTGTTGAGGGTTGTGTCTTCGGACCACTCCGCAGCTCGCTCCTGATCGTGTCTTTTGCATCTTTGAAGAAAATGTTCAGCAGTTTGTTCCTCTTCTCCACATGGACAGAGTGGTGAGGGTACCAGCTTGTATTTTCTGTACAAGTGGGCATTCAGTCTGTTGTGTCCTGAGCGTAGTCGAACCATCACTACTTGTTCTGCTCTGTTAAGCAGGTGATAAGCATCTTGCTTTTGCTGGGGCCTGGTGATTGCCTTTATGATGCTGACTTTCTCTCTGTATGTAACCTGGGTATTTGGTTGCTCTGTTTTTGCTCCCTGTTTAGCTAGTTGGTCAGCCTCCTCGTTTCCTGACACTCCACAGTGGGCAGGTATCCACTGGAGTGCTATGTTGAGGTTATTGCTGAGTCTTGTCATAAGTTTTGCTAGTTTTGGGGAGGTGTTGTTTGTCAGAGCTTCAAGGACTGATCTTGCATCTGTGAGGAATACTACTGAAGTGGTATCTTCAGGTGAGTTCTCAATCATAGAGGCTGCCTTCATGAGTGCTTCTGTCTCAGCTTTGTAATTGCTGCACCTCTTTCCTGTGGCCATGAAGTGTGTTTCATTTCTGCCTGATGGATATCTGATGAGGATCCCAGCTCCTCCGTCTTCAACGGCTCTAGTAGCTGATCCGTCTGTGTATACATGTGTCCACAGATCTGATGGGAAATCCTCGTTTATCATGGCTAAGGTATGACTTCTTTTCAGGATTTCATTGTGTGCTTCTGAATCAAGTAGGGGGACAGTAAGTCTGATTTGTACTTTTGACAGATCATTTGCTGTTGGATTAACAATGTCTTCAGAGCTGAGTGGAGTTGTTTGAGTGTCCAGCTGTTGTGCAAACTATCTGTTAAGTGTCTTCACTTGGTGTACAAAGCTACCTCTCTTCAGCCGGTTTTTAGTACCTTCAGTTAATCTAGCTTTTATTGGATGGTCAGGTAGGGATTTGAACTTTTCAGCCTGTAGTAGTACTTTAGTTTGTCTTCTTTCATGCAGTGGCTGTATACCAGTAAGTTTTTCCATGAAGGCAATGGGTGTCGACTTGGTGGCCCCTGTTATGATTCGCAGTGCTTGGTTCTGTACCTTGTCGAGGGCTTGCTGGTTGGTCTTGGCTGTAGTGGACCATGCTGCTGAGCTATATTCCATTGTGGGTCTCACTGTGCCCTGGTATATGGTTTTCAATATTTGCTCATTAGCACCCCATGTTGTTCCAGCAAGTTTGCGCATCAAAGCAAGTTTCCTTCTGGCGGTTCCTTCAATACGGCTGATATGTGGCTTCCAAGTTTGCCTCTTGTCAAATGTGACTCCTAGGTATGTAGCCTCATCTTCTTCCTTCAGCTGTGTTCCTTCCATCATGATCTTTCCAGCTCTTTGCTTTGTGGACATGGTGAATAGTGTTGTGGATGATTTTTCCTTGTTAATGGAGACACACCAGTCATTGGCCCATGCTGTAAGCTTGTCTATGGCTCCCTGCATTCTGTATGTGGCCGTGGTTGCATGTTCTTCCTTACACCATAGCACCAAGTCATCTGCATAAAGTGCGGCTTTTACTCCCTTTGGTAGCTCAGACACTATGTCATTGATGAAAAGCACAAAGAGTGTTGGAGATAAGACTCCACCTTGGGGGACTCCATGGCGCAGTAGGAACTTCCTGCTTTTTGTTTGGTTCAGACTAACCCTGGCTCTCCTGTTATATAAATATGCCTTGATCCAGGTCAGCATGGATCCGTCAACTCCGTTCCTCATAAGTTTCACTTGTAAACCATCAGTCCAGACTTTTTCGAACGCCCTTTGAAGGTCAATCCAGACTGTCAAGACTACCTTCTGTTCTTGAAATGCGTCTTCGACCTCTTGTGATAAGTAAGTAGTCTGGTCTTCAGTTGAGCGAAACTGTCGGAAACCTGCCTGTTGGGGTGCCAGTAAATCATTGGTCTCCAGATACCACTTGAGGCGTGCATTAACAATCCTCTCCATTGTCTTGACAGCACAGCTGGTGAGACTGATCGGCCGGTAACTTGCGGCTTTCTTAGGGTCCTTTCCTTTCTTGTGGATTGGAATCATGGTAGCCTCTTTCCAGATTTGGGGAAGTTTACCTTGTTTCCAGCTGTAATTGTATATGTCAAGGATAAAATACGTCAACCATTTATACTTGGCAGAATAGTCGAGCAGGCTAATGCGTTTTTACTCCAGGACTAAGGGGGTCACTGGTTCGAGCCCTGCTGCGGACTTCTTTTTTATAGAATTATATTCTGGATTTTTAACTGGAGCTTTTCAGATCCAATGTTTACATTTATCATTATCAGCATTTAATGACTAACTTCAAAACATGTCAAAATCTGTGAAAAGGCCCCTTTAACATCATATCTACTCATATAAATATGAGGTCGATATACATGGACTAAACGGTAAATTACGTTTAATTCTTTGGACTATAATGATATAAACTACTTATATAGAAAGAAGAAAAAATTCATACAAACCAGTAATTTGAGAAACGAGTTTGTAATCAATGTTGTATTTCAGGACAGCTTGGTGATATGCAAATACCATATGACATGTTGATATCGGGTATCATAGCCATTCAATAAGTCGCAAAATGCTTGAACAAAATTTATAAAGCAAAATGTGACTTAAATTGATAACTAAAATTACCAGTATAATCAAGTATGCCAGTTTTGCCTTGTCAAGCTGTCGAGATCCAGAAAGTGCTTCATTCACATTGAATATATCCTTAGAATTCCATTTATTGTTGCATTACTAAATAGCGAAACAAGCCGATTTAAACTGTTAGAAAGTTTTGTCACGAGTGTTATCAAGTCTCTCATGGGCGAAGCAGTTGTTGTAGAAAGTGATCCATTCACATCGAATATATCCTTCGAATTCCATTCATTGTTGTCATTAGCGGAGATTTAGAGAATAAATAATTCATATATCATAAATGACAGCTTCTAAATAGCGAAACAAGCCAATTTATGCAGTAAGAAAGTTTTGACTCGAGACTCTCATGGGGGCGGCCATTGTTGAATGTTGAAACACGAACGACAACTCTGCTAGGAGAATGTTATCAATGAAAATCAACGAGGTCGAGGTATTTCGATTAGAAAAAACGAGTTATCTCAATCGGACTGGCTAAGTCTTTTACATAGGTCGCCAGTGTGAAGAATTTTTTTATGGTTATCATACCTTAGACGATGCTGTTCAAGCATCGTCAAAAATGCATACCGTATGTATTACATAGACACCTTTTAAAATATAATAATTGACGTTGGCAGCATTTGGATGTATCGCTAATATGATAATTTACAATTAATGTGTATGCTTAATTTGGCGTAACCTGGGATGGAACTATTTAAGAACGTTTAACATTATTAGTGATGTTTCCCAATGCGTATACACTATCCTTGTAAATATGCTCGAATTCTTTCAGATTCCATATATTATATAGCGACCAAGGAATGTTAAGCACTATGTCGTTATCAACACATGTACCCGTTTTGGTTGAATTACCAAATGTTATGTATAAATGTTGTTTACACCGTTCTGGACAGGTAAGGTTTATTTACGAATGTAGTACATGTATATTTTGATTGATTTAAAATTGTACAATCGAGAATTATTTGTAAGTTTATACATTTAATTGTGTGCTTCATATGTCGTAACCTAACATGTAAATATATAAAAACGTCTAATAACATTATTAGTGGTGTTTCCCAAAGCGTATACGAAATTCTGGTAAGTTTGTTCGAATTCCAAAAGATTTCCTATAAAATATAGCGACCAATGAATTTTAAGCACGAAGTCGTTATCAACGCTTTTACCCATGTTTGTTGAATTACCAAACGTTATGTAAATATGTCGTATACACCGTTCTGGACAAGACAGGTTAATTTAGGCATAGGACAGGTATATTTGGATTGATTTAAAGTGGTACAATCGAGAAATATTTTCGAGTGTATAAACAACGGTTGCGTCGATAATACTGAACCATGGATTCAGACATTTGTTTATTTATCATTTTTTAATAATTATGTTTCTGTTTTGAACAAAGAACGAAGATCATACAAAAACAGATATGAACGTTTTAAAAGTATTATCTTGTTTATATGAGTTAAAGTGACATATGTTTGGCATTTGTTGTATCATGTGATAATACTATATATAATTATTATATTATATATATATTATTTTTTTAATGCGAACGGTGAAATTGTTATAGTTAAAAGTGTTGGGTTTTTTTTGCTCATTTGTGACAACATGTCCTTAGAATCCCAGACATGATCAGATATTATAGAAAAATACATAGTCGATGCACACCTATGACAACATAATAGATTCTGAGATTCTCTCCTAGATGATGAGGGTACATGAACGTTTACAATATGTTTTCACTTCAGAATGATAAATGTGTTGACTTCAGAAGGCATCAATTCGATGTATAAATATAGGAATGATTAAAACACTGTGATCAACGCGTTGGATCGGTCAATACAACGCATTGGGTGGACTCTCCCATCCTTCTTAATTAGATAAATTTATTTCCAAAATTAGGGTTGTCTAGTATATTTATTTCTACATTTAGAATATTTCTTACAGAAATTACTGAAAGTAAACAGCGCATACCCTGATGAGTCGCCGCAGCATGCGGCCTCTCATCTGGGTCTACGCTGTTTGCCAAGGCCTTGTTTCTAGACGCTAGGCATAATTGGGTTAATAAAACGATTTGAGGGCTAGCCGGACCGCTAATAAGTTATAAACCAACGCACGTTTTAACCGATTTAAATCCAATGTATATATGCAGACAGAAAATGAAAACATAAAATGCAAAACGTTACGCGCGAATCGAAGTTTTACAGTTTTGTAATTATCGGAAACGTATTACAGAGATTAAAATAAATGATTAATATGGTTATTAGTGTGCACAAACAGTATTCATCTATAAACGATTTTAGACTATTGCGGTTAGAGATGAATCTACAGAAATGTGTTTAGCTAGTTGTAAGAATGATCGAAGACATGTTTCATTCACATAATACAAAAAGATACCGCTTACAGCCTCTTAAGACTGAAATTTTTAAAACGGGCGTACACCAATAAGTTAGATTGATTCGCGACGTTACAGGAACGATATCACATTTTGTATTCAAAACAAGTAAGAAAATGTTTTTATAAAAGCTCGTTAATATCTTAAACATTTTAAACTAATAATGATAATTAGACACTAAGTTTAATAACCATGTTGGAAGATACTGTGAAACGAACTCTGTGGATGTAGGAGCAATTATAGCTAACACGCTACGCATGGAGCATTCAATGTTTCGATTTAAACAGCGTATTATAATCAGTATCTTAATGATATTCTTTCCAAATTATCAATGAAAAAACATTACGAATTCTTTATTATGTTATCGATTTATGATTGTAACTAAGCAACACGTAACTATTAAATATTGTGTTAAGGGGTATTATTTTCCTTCTCTGATTGTAATGCAAAGTGTCATTGTGTGTTCTACAGGTTGAACAATATAAAGGGAAGATCACATTAAAATGCGAACAGAAAATAGAGAAAACAGTTACACGCAGCGTAATGCAAATGTTTGGTTTAAATAAAATGCAATTAACATTACCCTTAACCATGTACAAACTAATTATCCTGAGGCTTATTAAAAACAAAGAAGTTCTATCCGCGCCTATATTAGCGTCATTTTGGGGAAAACATGACTCAATACATGTGCGTTAAATGTTGTCCCATGAAAGCAAATATAGTTCGCACAGGCTAATTAGAGACCACACTATTAACTTGTATTTCATTTTCGTTTTAAAGTGATATGTGCTCAACGAACATCTAGTGTAGGCGAACATGTTGTCCCTGACTAGCACATGCATTAAACCATTTATTTCCAAAATGAGATTCATATGTCTAACTACATCTGCCCAAAATTGCTGATTCTCTCTAATAGTTTCTATAAATGTCTTATGTTAAGCAATAAACTTTGATAAGAAAGCGTATAGTAACATGTTTTGTATATGTCAACATCTTTTTAGCAATATGTGATTGTCCAAAGCCATTTCAAGTCTAAATTGTACGATTGGTTTATCATTAACTAGTTTCCGGTTATAAAGATATATCTCATAGCACGCCTGCTACCCAGTAACAAAAGGCATGTAGTGTCATAATAAGAAATCAGTTGTATTCTGTCCGATGAAAGGACATAAAATACGCGTTCCGTGTAACAGATGGGACTGTCACATGCACACATTTGTCTTGCTTTAACACATCAATTGACCAGCACACCGCGTTTAATTAGCCGCCGCAACTGAGTGTCGAGCCATTCGATTGAGGTAATACAGCAACACGCAGTCTATGAATGGGATCATGACCAGAATTACGGAGCATTTATTTGTAAAAAAGAAAAAAATACATATGATCAATGAAGTAAAAAAAAAATCGTAAAAAAATACGTCAAACAAATCGAAAATTTAAGATATGTAATATAACTACCGGATCATATTTACTACGTCAACAGTTTTCATTTAAATACAGTACTAAAATCCGTTAACAGTTATTACGTGTTTATGTTTATTTATATTATTAGCGATCCCCACGTTTAATTTGTATAAACGATCGATTTGTGAGCCAATGCTACCGACCATTCAGCCGCGATAAATGTTTACGCCCGGTAAATATGTTCAATTAAGCATGTACATACCGAAGTGGCAATGTCAACATTCAAGTTTTCCCTGGTGTATAATTTTTGAATAGGTGCAATTAGTTTCCGAGCAGATGATACGCATGATGGAGAATGTTTTTGTTAGGCAGAAGAAGTTGTTGAATTCCGGAGATATATTGATATTTGTCGTTTGTGACTTTGATCAATTTTCTGAGACGTAAACACTTTTAAAGGAACCTTATCACAGATGAAATTTGTCATGAAATGCTTTATATGATCAATGTTAACATTGAAATTACATAGCTCCAGTAAACAAAAAGAATATAAATAACAAAGGACAAAGTGTAGTCCTTAACTGGACTCGAAACATTGACACTTGGAGTAAAAGTCTAGTGATTAAACCACTCGGCCAACCGTATTCATAAGAATAGTTTATATAAAACATTATATAAGCAATCTTCAAAGTTTCACAAAATATATAGATAACAACAGAACTCACCAATATATTCAATCGTTTCGAGTTTATAACGCAGTAATATAATAAGGTTTATAACCGTAAAAATATGCATAAAACGGATATATTAGAACATGGTAAAAGTTAAGTATAATTGTTTCCTCGCAAAAATTATATCTACAACACAAATTTGCGAATGTGAAACAATTTCTTTTTAATTTTGTCAATTAACTGAAACGAGAAATGGTCCCTTTAAGGGGCAATATGGGCGATAAAATGGTGTTGATTGTCATATATACTATTACACTTTAATGTGATTTTATTGTTATCACATTTGACTCGTTTTTAAGAAACACTAATTATAAAATACATACGAGTAATAAAGATCATAATATCCAAAGGTCGAGGGATAAAATCAGTTAATGTAATAGCTCGTCCCTGTTTGTTAAATGGAATTTACATTCATAATAGTGGAAGCGTTCTATCGATAATGGAATTCTCATTGAAGTCGGCGATTTCTGTAAACATATGTAGCATACAAATAAAAATGTGTGTGAACCTATGAGATGTTCATTGTTTTAAAGAATGCAACATTTAAGGGAGGTATACCGAAAATGTCCCCGTTTATGTGCTTGTCTGAATCTTTCAAATGCGAGACATACTAATGTAAGTCTGTGTTTGTTTATCCTGAGCGTAGTTTGGATTAGACGCGAATGCAATAGCGGTTAAATTGACGTTGCTAAGGAAACCTACCTTTAACTTGTAAAGCTACGGAAGAAAGTAGGATAATCACAACTACCTTACTAAGTAGATTTCTGTTTTGATTTGTTAAGATATTGATAAAAGTGACTCTTGCTCTGGGAATACCGGGCTCAATGCATGTGACAAAAGTCTTATTTCGCAATAACATGCGCTTTCCACAGACGATTTCCACTGACATGGAAGTGATTTGTTGAAATGAGGTCCCTTCTTAAAAATAAAAATCAAGTTGAATCTGAAAGATCCGTCTCAGATAAGTCTGTGCGGACAGCACACGACAATCTGGGACGGCACTTAACGCCCATGCGTTTTGTTTTCCCAGAGCGCGGGGCCATATTAATCAAGTTAATAGTAGCAAAGTGAAGTCTACAACTAGTAACAAAGTAAAGTCTACAACTAGTTACAAAGTAAAGTTTACAACTAGTAACAAAGTTAAATGAACAACTAGTACTATTTATACCGCGATTATCATCCAAATGTCGGAAAATCAAAAGCAGACAATTAACGTTCTTTGGAGAATATAATGGTTGAAGCACATCAATCAAATATACTTAAAGCATGAAACAAGATTCAGTTAATTCAAGCTTTTGTCATATTCATATTTATAGTCGCCAGAAACAAATAAAACATACACTTCACTACATAATCCATTAAGAATCACATGAAGCTATTTACTTAGCCTAGTTATTGATTTCACATTTAAGATATGAAACATGGTCTTTGTAGAACCAATACATCACAGGATAATGGAACATGTGAATACCATTCACTTACATGGTACTCATATTTCAACACAATCCTAAAATGACCATTCAAGTGTCAAACACAATCCCCTATAACTTATAGCTCTGATATTTACGAAGACGATATTTTAACCATAACTTTAAATAAATATGTAAAACATGTATGTGTCAAATCAGAGGTTTAAGCCCTGATGATTGTGATAAATAGGAATGACATTTGTTGTTTACATATGAGCTCTGTGAAAACTGGGCTTAATGCATGTGCGTCGAGTGTCTTCCTGGATTAGTCGATTCAGTCCGCACATTCTCATCATCGGGTTTCCGCCTATACTAGATTTTTGCTAAGACGATACGTCCTTTAAACGAAAAAGACCATAAACACTCGTCAATTATTAGCTTGTACGAACGCACATGCTAATAAGTGGACGATAATTGACGCACATGCATTAAGCCTCGCTTTCCCAGAGCAAAGCTATTATAAATTCGTGTAATCTCTTGTCATTTAATGCATACCATATGATCCTTACTAAATATGCAATTCTAATATAGTTTTACCAACAATTTATAGATGATTTTGTCCGTTGTCGGTCAAACTCTGAATTTGCGTAATTAATTTTTAGACATGATATTAAATAACTTATATGATTTTTGCATAAAACATGCATTTTTCCTCACAATACATATTTTAAGAAATTAGCACGGATATTTGCAGTGCATCGCAAAATGTGTGGCATATAATGATTGTTTAATGAAAACATCATATTAACAACCTGTACTTTTTAACATTTACTTTAACAACACCCATGTATTTAACGTAATGTATTCAAGACAATGTCATATGCTTTTCATAATGATTTTATAATTTATGTAAATAAACAAACAACGTTTCGGACTTGTTTCGTAAGAAATACGGACGGAAACAAATATTCCAATTTTTGAACGATTCGAATATTCGATGTGTATTGAACAAAACTTCCAAAACAGGTTTGAGTATCAAATTATTTTATTGCAGACGACTTTCGTATGTCAGTTACCGCTGCAGCTGCCAATAATGAGCGAGATCTAGAATATCAGGGGATGGGTAATATTTTGTGTGGCTTTATCCGTCAGTCTACATAGGTGTGAATACACCTTTTTTATCTCTTGCGCAAGATAAATTAAATGATAGTCACACGCAAGCGTTTCAAACTTGAGACAACAAAGACAACCAGAATTGATCAGAATGTAGTTACTCAAATATTAACTGGTTACATATTCGTGCAATTCTTAACAGCATTAATTATAAAGAGATATGTAACTGATACACCGACAATTTATATTTTAACTAATAATTGGTAAATGAAATCCACAATGCCATCATGTGCCGGGAATTATTTAACATAGTGTTTTTTAAATACATTACGATGCGGTGTTTTGAAATAAATAAAGATTACGGCCATCTGCTCACTGGAAATATTGTATTGTTTATGAATATTATATACACTAAACTAATTACATAATGAGGTAATGATTTATCGTTTTAAAGAAAATAATTTAAAGATGCAAGTACGAAACATGTTATAGTAGTATAGGATGGAGTCAGGAACACTACATAGTTCTGGACGTTAATAAGTTCGGCATTCACGATATCGAGGCAAAACGAAATTATAGACGATGAGGGTTCAAATCTTTTTATTGATATGGAAATGAAAAACAATTACAACACATATTTATATTCGCAAGAAACGCAACATAATGCATACTTACGATATATCCATTTGTATAATAAAATTTCCACAAATAAAACAAGGGCTACATTCAGAGGGGGCAATCACGTGACAAACAAGATGGCGACGTCCATGCCGAGGCAGGTATTTTTCGTCGTTTAATACCCTTTACTACTTGTAATATTATTTTTTTATTCCGCTCACTTTCCAGCCATATTAGAAAGAAAGTTACTGGTTTGTATTTCGAGGTGATATTCGCTCTATATCTCGACTTTACTCGGTGCAAAATTCCTTAGCGGGATGACCTTATTAGGGCTCCACTAAGAAAATTTGCACCGAGTAAAGTCGAGATATAAAGCGAATTAAAATACGAAGTAAACGCTCATCACCTTCTTACTGATATGGCTGGAAAGTGAGCGTCATTTGAAGAATAAACAGAAGTAATAAAGGGTATAAAACGGCGAAAAATAACTGTCTCGGTTTGGACGTCACCATCTTGTCTATCACGTGATTACCCCCTCTGTACATTAAGAAAGGCACGTTTACGTTTTAAGTCAACTAATGTTACAGAGCAAGTTTTGCAAGCCAGTATGCGCCTAGCTGCGCAAGGAACGATAACCACGTGTCAGATGCACTACCTGCAGTAAAATTATGAAGACGACGAATGCTAGGAGCGTCTGCTCTACTACGCTAGGAACGATAACCACCGCATCTGCCTGTTTATAGTTCACCACTGGTACACTGCAGTATGTGTATATGATAAATAGTTTTTAAGAGCTTGTAAGACGGCATCGGCCAGTCTAGTGTTTATCACTGAAATCTGTACATATTGGCTGATTTCAGGGAAAACGGAGCTTAATGCATGTCGAATAAGATTAGACTGTGCACACTGATTAACCTGTGCAATGCGCACAAGCTAATCAAGGACGACACTTTCTGATTGTATGGTGTTTTTCGTTTAAAGAGAGTCTCTGGTACTGGGATGACAATTAATGCATATGCATTACGCCCTGTTTTCCCAAAATGAAGCTTTAATAATCTATTTATTAATGATTTGAAAAGAACAAACACATCTCGATGCTTTAAGACACACTCTTTATAATTGTGAATGGGTTGTGTTCATTTCAAATTTGCAAAATATAAAGCTATAACATAATTTTGAAAACTGAGTTGCGTCTAAGATTATACAACAGCGAACAGCTTCATTGCCTTCAGCGCTTTGATTGAAATTGATTGCGCATTTTCAAATACATATATACCTATAAGTAGTTGTTCATTGTTTGCAGTGTATAATTCATTTCAAGCTGCAGTGGTAAACGCGAACTTATAAAAAAATAGACAATGTATAGAATGTAGAAGTCACTGCATAAACACATGCAATTTCAGAAACGTTATCGGGATATACATAATTACTAAATCCTGTTAGTATGTTATCGATTGCTTATACAATACCCGACCTTACATACACCACGACATTACAGGCAAAACATGATTAAATTAAACTATTCAATTACTCGTCAGACCAATTGCTCAATCTCAGAAATAATCACTAATATAAAGTGTATTCTATTGTTGTTGTTGTTTTTTTTGCAGCGTCCCATCTCTTTTGAAATCAAATCTTAGGACATGTGAGCCGTCAAACTGTACGTCTCACATGTCCTTAAAATCCCAGACACGTCAGATATTCTAGACAAATGCATGGTCAGTACACATGTACGAAAGCATAATAGATTCTGATCATTCAATGTTTTGATTTAAACAACATATTATAATCAGTATCTTAATGATATTTTTTCCAAATTATCAATGAAGAAACATTACGAATGCTTTTTTATATTATCGATTTATTTTTATCAATAAGCAAAACGTTGCTATTAAATATTGTGTTAAGGGTCATTTTGCTTCTTTGATTGTAATGCAAAGTGTCTACAGGTTGAGCAATATAAAGGGAAGATCGCATGAAAATGCGAACAGAAAATAAAGACAAACAGTTACACGCAGCGTAATGCAAATGTTTGGTTTAAATAAAATGCAATTAACATTACCCTTAACCATGTACAAACTAATTATCCCGAGGCTTATTAAAAACAGAGAAGTTCTATCCGCGCCTATATTAGCGTCATTTTGGGGAAAACATGACTCTATACATGTTCGTTAAATGTTGTCCCATGAAAGCAAATATAGTTCGCACAGGCTAATTAGAGACCACACTATTAACTTGTATTTCATTTTCGTTTTAAAATGATATGTGCTCAACGAACACCTAGTGTAGGCGAAAATGTTGTCCCTGACAAGCACATGCATTAACCCATTTGTTTCCAAAACGAGATTCATATATCGAACTTTATCTGCCCAAAATTGCTGATTGTCTCTAATAGTTGTTATAAACGTCTTTTGTTAAGGAATAAACTTTGATAAGAAAGCGTATAGTTACATGTTTTGTATTTGTCAACATATTTTAGCAATATGTGATTGTCCAAAGCCATTTAAAGTCTAAATTGTACGATTGGCTTATAATTAACTTGTTTCCGGTTATAAAGATATATCTCATAGCACGCCTGCTACCCAGTAACAAAAGGCATGTAGTGTCATTATAAGAAATCAGTTGTATTCTGTCCGATGAAAGGACATAAAATACGCGTTCCGTGTAACAGATGGGACTGTCACATGCACACATTTGTCTTGCTTTAACACATCAATTGACCAACACACCGCGTTTAATTAGCCGTCGTAACTGAGTATCGAGCTATTTGATTGAGGTAATACAGCAGCACGCAGTCTATGAATGGGATCATGACCGGAATTACGGAACATTTATTTGTAAAAAAGGAAAAATGCATACGTTCAACGAAGTAAAAAAAATAGCAATATCGAAAAGAAATACGTCAAACAAATGAAAATATTAAGATACGTAATATAACTACCGGATCATATTTACCACGTCAACAGTTTTCATTTGAATACAGTACTAAAATCCGTCAACAGTTATTACGTTTTAATGTTAAATTAATATTATTATCGATCCACACGTTTAATTTGTATAAACGATCGATTTGTGAGCCAATACTACCGACCATTCAGCCACGATGAATGTTTACGACCGGTAAATATGTTCAATTAAGCATGTACATACCGAAGTGGCAATGTCAACATTCAAGTTTTCCCTGTTGTATAATTTTTGAATAGGTGCTATTAGTTTTCGAGCAGATGGTACGCAGGATGGAGAATGTTTTTGTTAGGCAGAAGAAGTTGTTGGATTCCGGAGATATATTCATATTTGTCGTTTGTGACATTGATCAATTTATCAAGTTCTGAGACGTAAACACTATTAAAGGAACCTTTTCACAGATGAAATTTGTCATGAAATGCTTTATATGATCAATGTTAACATTGAAATTACATAGCTCCAGTAAAGAAAAAGAATACAAGTAACGAAAGAACAAAGTGTAATCCTTAACTGGACTCGAACCATTGACACTTGGAGTAAAAGTCTAGTGATTAAACCACTCGGCCAACCGTATTCATAAGAATACATGTAGTTTATATTAAACATTATATAAGCAATCTTCAAAGTTTCACAAAATATATAGATAACACCAATATATTCAATCGTTTCGCGTTTATAACGCAGTAATATATTCAGGTTTATAAACCGTGAAAATATGCATAAAACGGATATTTTAGAACATTGTTAATAATAAGTATTATTGTTTCCTTGCAAATATCATAACTACAACACAAATTTGCGAATGTGAAACAATTTCTTTTTAATTTTGTCAATTAACTGAAACGAGAAACGGTCCCTTTAAGGGGCAATATGGGCGGTAAAATGGTGTTGATTGTCATATATACAATTACACTTTAATATGATTTTATTTTTATAACATTTGACTCGTTTTATAAACACTAATTATGAAATACATACGAGTAATAAAGATCATAAAATCCAAAGGTCGAGGGATAAGATTAGTAAATGTGATAGCGCGTCCCTGTTTGTTAAATGGATTTTACATTCATAATAGTGGAAGCGTTCTATCGATAATGGAATTCTCATTGAAGTCGGCGATTTCTGTAAACATAAGTAGCATACAAATAAAAATTTGTGTGAGCCTATGGGGTGTTCATTGTTGTAAAGAATGCAACATTTAAGGGAGGTATACCGAAAAGTTCCCGTTTATGTGATTGTCTGAATCTTTTAAATGCGAGACATACTAATTTAACTATGTTTATCCTGAGCGTAGTTTGGATTAGACGCGAATGCAATACCGGTTAAGTTGACATTGCTAAGGAAACCTACCTTTGCCTTGTAAAGCTACGGCAGAAAGTAGGATAATAACAACTACCTTACTAAGTAGATTTTTGTATTGATTTGTTAAGATATTGATAAAAGTGACTCTTGCTCTGGGAAAACCGGGCTTAATGCATGTGACAAAAGTCTTATTTCACAAAATCATGATTTCCACTGTCATGGAAATGTTTTGTTGAAATGAGGTGCCTTCTTAAAAATAAAATTCCAGTTGAATCTGAAAGTGCCGTCTCAGATAAGTCTGTGCGGAAAGCACACGACAATCTGGGACGGCACTTAACGCACATGCGTTTTGTTTTCCCAGAGCGCGGGTTCATATTTATCAACTTATTAGTTACAAAACAACTATAGAATCTGGCACGAGTTGTCATATCATACCATATTTTATTAAACGAGTTCAGAAATTGTGCTAGTTACCGAGTTTTATAAAATATGGTATGATATGACAACGAGTGTTAGATCTTTTTTACCACATGCTTTTAAATAAGCAAATTAAATAAATATTTACGCAAACACACTGCTAAATCCCGAATGTTGTTTACATTTCGTGACATCATTTGACCTCTCAACGTCATTTCAGCAAAATAACAAAATGCGAAGAGTCAATTGAACGAAAACTAAGCCAATAAAACGCTTAAAAAGTATATTGCACATGTGTAAAAGTAAAGTCTACAACTAGTAACAAAGTAAAGTCTTCATCTAGTACTATTTATACTGCGATTACCATGCCACAAAAAATCAAAAACAGACAATTATCGCTCTTTGTAGAATGATTCGCGCACATCAACCAAATATGCATAAAGCATAAAGACAAGATTCGGCTCATTCAAACTTTTGTCATATTCATTTGTTTAGTCGCCAGATTACTCGCATAAACAAATTAAACATACACTTCACTATATAATCCATTAAGAATCACTTGAAGCTATTTACTTAGCCTAGTTATTGATTTCACATTTAAGGTATGAAAAAGGTCATGGGCTTTTTAGGAGCAATTAATCACAGAATAATGGAACATTTGAACGCCATTCACTTACATTGTACTCATATTTCAACACAATTCAAAGATTACCATTCAAGTGTCAAACACAATCCCCTATAATTTATAGCTCTGATATTTACGAAAACTATATTTTAACCATAACTTTAAATAAATGAAATTTTCATGTATGTGTCAAATGACAGGTTTAAGCCCTGATGATGGTGATCAACCGGAATGACATTTGTTGTTTACATATGATAATATGATTTATAATTGTGAATGGGTTGTGTTCATTTCAAATTTGCAAAATATAAAGCTATAACATAATTTTGAAAACTGAGTTGCGTCTAAGATTATACAACAGCGAACAGCTTCATTGCCTTCAGCGCTTTGATTGAAATTGATTGCGCATTTTCAAATACATATATACCTATAAGTAGTTGTTCATTGTTTGCAGTGTATAATTCATTTCAAGCTGCAGTGGTAAACGCGAACTTATAAAAAAATAGACAAGGTATAGAATGTAGAAGTCACTGCATAAACACATGCAATTTCAGAAACGTTATCGGGATATACATAATTACTAAATCCTGTTAGTATGTTATCGATTGCTTATACAATACCCGACCTTACATACACCACGACATTACAGGCAAAACATGATTAAATTAAACTATTCAATTACTCGTCAGACCAATTGCTCAATCTCAGAAATAATCACTAATATAAAGTGTATTCTATTGTTGTTGTTGTTTTTTTTGCAGCGTCCCATCTCTTTTGAAATCAAATCTTAGGACATGTGAGCCGTCAAACTGTACGTCTCACATGTCCTTAAAATCCCAGACACGTCAGATATTCTAGACAAATGCATGGTCAGTACACATGTACGAAAGCATAATACATTCTGATCATTCAATGTTTTGATTTAAACAACATATTATAATCAGTATCTTAATGATATTTTTTCCAAATTATCAATGAAGAAACATTACGAATGCTTTTTTATATTATCGATTTATTTTTATCAATAAGCAAAACGTTGCTATTAAATATTGTGTTAAGGGTCATTTTGCTTCTTTGATTGTAATGCAAAGTGTCTACAGGTTGAGCAATATAAAGGGAAGATCGCATGAAAATGCGAACAGAAAATAAAGACAAACAGTTACACGCAGCGTAATGCAAATGTTTGGTTTAAATAAAATGCAATTAACATTACCCTTAACCATGTACAAACTTATTATCCCGAGGCTTATTAAAAACAGAGAAGTTCTATCCGCGCCTATATTAGCGTCATTTTGGGGAAAACATGACTCTATACATGTGCGTTAAATGTTGTCCCATGAAAGCAAATATAGTTCGCACAGGCTAATTAGAGACCACACTATTAACTTGTATTTCATTTTCGTTTTAAAATGATATGTGCTCAACGAACACCTAGTGTAGGCGAAAATGTTGTCCCTGACAAGCACATGCATTAACCCATTTGTTTCCAAAACGAGATTCATATATCGAACTTTATCTGCCCAAAATTGCTGATTGTCTCTAATAGTTGTTATAAACGTCTTTTGTTAAGGAATAAACTTTGATAAGAAAGCGTATAGTTACATGTTTTGTATTTGTCAACATATTTTAGCAATATGTGATTGTCCAAAGCCATTTAAAGTCTAAATTGTACGATTGGCTTATAATTAACTTGTTTCCGGTTATAAAGATATATCTCATAGCACGCCTGCTACCCAGTAACAAAAGGCATGTAGTGTCATTATAAGAAATCAGTTGTATTCTGTCCGATGAAAGGACATAAAATACGCGTTCCGTGTAACAGATGGGACTGTCACATGCACACATTTGTCTTGCTTTAACACATCAATTGACCAACACACCGCGTTTAATTAGCCGTCGTAACTGAGTATCGAGCTATTTGATTGAGGTAATACAGCAGCACGCAGTCTATGAATGGGATCATGACCGGAATTACGGAACATTTATTTGTAAAAAAGGAAAAATGCATACGTTCAACGAAGTAAAAAAAATAGCAATATCGAAAAGAAATACGTCAAACAAATGAAAATATTAAGATACGTAATATAACTACCGGATCATATTTACCACGTCAACAGTTTTCATTTGAATACAGTACTAAAATCCGTCAACAGTTATTACGTTTTAATGTTAAATTAATATTATTATCGATCCACACGTTTAATTTGTATAAACGATCGATTTGTGAGCCAATACTACCGACCATTCAGCCACGATGAATGTTTACGACCGGTAAATATGTTCAATTAAGCATGTACATACCGAAGTGGCAATGTCAACATTCAAGTTTTCCCTGTTGTATAATTTTTGAATAGGTGCTATTAGTTTTCGAGCAGATGGTACGCAGGATGGAGAATGTTTTTGTTAGGCAGAAGAAGTTGTTGGATTCCGGAGATATATTCATATTTGTCGTTTGTGACATTGATCAATTTATCAAGTTCTGAGACGTAAACACTATTAAAGGAACCTTTTCACAGATGAAATTTGTCATGAAATGCTTTATATGATCAATGTTAACATTGAAATTACATAGCTCCAGTAAAGAAAAAGAATACAAGTAACGAAAGAACAAAGTGTAATCCTTAACTGGACTCGAACCATTGACACTTGGAGTAAAAGTCTAGTGATTAAACCACTCGGCCAACCGTATTCATAAGAATACATGTAGTTTATATTAAACATTATATAAGCAATCTTCAAAGTTTCACAAAATATATAGATAACACCAATATATTCAATCGTTTCGCGTTTATAACGCAGTAATATATTCAGGTTTATAAACCGTGAAAATATGCATAAAACGGATATTTTAGAACATTGTTAATAATAAGTATTATTGTTTCCTTGCAAATATCATAACTACAACACAAATTTGCGAATGTGAAACAATTTCTTTTTAATTTTGTCAATTAACTGAAACGAGAAACGGTCCCTTTAAGGGGCAATATGGGCGGTAAAATGGTGTTGATTGTCATATATACAATTACACTTTAATATGATTTTATTTTTATAACATTTGACTCGTTTTATAAACACTAATTATGAAATACATACGAGTAATAAAGATCATAAAATCCAAAGGTCGAGGGATAAGATTAGTAAATGTGATAGCGCGTCCCTGTTTGTTAAATGGATTTTACATTCATAATAGTGGAAGCGTTCTATCGATAATGGAATTCTCATTGAAGTCGGCGATTTCTGTAAACATAAGTAGCATACAAATAAAAATTTGTGTGAGCCTATGGGGTGTTCATTGTTGTAAAGAATGCAACATTTAAGGGAGGTATACCGAAAAGTTCCCGTTTATGTGATTGTCTGAATCTTTTAAATGCGAGACATACTAATGTAACTATGTTTATCCTGAGCGTAGTTTGGATTAGACGCGAATGCAATACCGGTTAAGTTGACATTGCTAAGGAAACCTACCTTTGCCTTGTAAAGCTACGGCAGAAAGTAGGATAATAACAACTACCTTACTAAGTAGATTTTTGTATTGATTTGTTAAGATATTGATAAAAGTGACTCTTGCTCTGGGAAAACCGGGCTTAATGCATGTGACAAAAGTCTTATTTCACAAAATCATGATTTCCACTGTCATGGAAATGTTTTGTTGAAATGAGGTGCCTTCTTAAAAATAAAATTCCAGTTGAATCTGAAAGTGCCGTCTCAGATAAGTCTGTGCGGAAAGCACACGACAATCTGGGACGGCACTTAACGCACATGCGTTTTGTTTTCCCAGAGCGCGGGTTCATATTTATCAACTTATTAGTTACAAAACAACTATAGAATCTGGCACGAGTTGTCATATCATACCATATTTTATTAAACGAGTTCAGAAATTGTGCTAGTTACCGAGTTTTATAAAATATGGTATGATATGACAACGAGTGTTAGATCTTTTTTACCACATGCTTTTAAATAAGCAAATTAAATAAATATTTACGCAAACACACTGCTAAATCCCGAATGTTGTTTACATTTCGTGACATCATTTGACCTCTCAACGTCATTTCAGCAAAATAACAAAATGCGAAGAGTCAATTGAACGAAAACTAAGCCAATAAAACGCTTAAAAAGTATATTGCACATGTGTAAAAGTAAAGTCTACAACTAGTAACAAAGTAAAGTCTTCATCTAGTACTATTTATACTGCGATTACCATGCCACAAAAAATCAAAAACAGACAATTATCGCTCTTTGTAGAATGATTCGCGCACATCAACCAAATATGCATAAAGCATAAAGACAAGATTCGGCTCATTCAAACTTTTGTCATATTCATTTGTTTAGTCGCCAGATTACTCGCATAAACAAATTAAACATACACTTCACTATATAATCCATTAAGAATCACTTGAAGCTATTTACTTAGCCTAGTTATTGATTTCACATTTAAGGTATGAAAAAGGTCATGGGCTTTTTAGGAGCAATTAATCACAGGATAATGGAACATTTGAACGCCATTCACTTTCATTGTACTCATATTTCAACACAATTCAAAGATTACCATTCAAGTGTCAAACACAATCCCCTATAATTTATAGCTCTGATATTTACGAAAACTATATTTTAACCATAACTTTAAATAAATGAAATTTTCATGTATGTGTCAAATGACAGGTTTAAGCCCTGATGATGGTGATCAACCGGAATGACATTTGTTGTTTACATATGAGCTCTGTGAAAACTGGGCTTAATGCACTTGCGTCATGTGAGGTCCTAGATTAGCCGGTGCGGCCTACACATTCTCATAATCAGCTTTCCGCCTATACTAGATTCTTGCTAAGACGATACTTCCTTTAAACTAAAAAGACTATAAAAACGGTCGTCAATTATTAGCTTGTACGAACGCACATGCTAATTAATAAGGGGACGATAATTTACGCACAGGCATTAAGCCCCGCTTCCCAGAAAGAGGCTATTATAAATTCGTTTAACCTCTCGTCATGTCATGGATACCATATGATTCTTACTAAATATGCAATTCAAATATAGTTTTACCAACAATGTATGGATGATTTTGTCTGTTGTCGGTCAAAATCTGAATTGCGGTAATTAATGTTTAGGCATGATACTTGTATGAATTTACCATAAAACATGCATTTTTCCTTCCAATAAAAATCTAAAGAAATTAAAACGACTATTTGAATTGCATCGCAAAATGTGTTACATTTTATGATTGTTTCGTAAAATCATCATAACAAAAACGATTCGAATTAATTACCTGCACTTATTAACATTTACATTTACAACACTCCTGTATATAACGTAGTGTATTCACGGCAATATCATCTGATTTTCATATAGGGTTGTTTATAAACAAATAAACAATGCTTTGGACTTCTGTTTCGCACGAATTATGGACGGAAACAAATATTCAAATATTTGAACAACAGTCGAGTATTCGAGTCTAGAATTACGATTTAAATATTCGATTTGTAACGAAAGAAACTTCCAAACAATGTGTAAGTACCAAACTGGTATAGTGCAGACGACTTTTGTACGTCAATTGCCGCTGCAGCTTCAAAAAATGAGCGAGCTCTGGAGTTTCAGGGGAGGGATAATGTCTTGTTTTTAAATCTATTGTGCAAGATAATTTAAATGATAGTCACAGCTCAGCGTCTCAAAATTGAGACAGCAAAAGCATCCCGGCTTGCTTATTTTATCAGAATTTAGTTGCTCAAATATTAACTGGTTACATATTTGTGCAATACTCGAGAGCATATATAAAAAAGAGATATGTCCCTGATACACCGGATACACCGACAATTGGTATTTGAATTAATAATGGGTACAAGAAATCCACAATGCCGTCCTGTGTTGGGAATAACTTTGCGAAGTAACGGTGTATTGAAATAAATGAAGATTAAAACCATGTGGAAATATTGTATTATTTATGAATATTAAATAAATGAAAACTAATACATATTATTATAATAATTTATCGTTTAAAAGAAAACTATTTCAAAGATGCAAGTACGCTACGTTTTATAGTTGTATAGGATGGAATCAGGAACACTCCCGAGTTCTGGACGTTAATAAGTTCGCCATTTACGATATAGAGGCGAAACGAAATTATAGACGATCATGGTTCAACTCGTTATAATGAAATGGAAATGAAAAACCATTACTACAAGTATTTATATTCGCAAGAAACGCAACATAATGCATACTAACGACAAATCCATTTCTATAAGAAAATATTTTCACAAATATAACAAGGACTACATTAAGAGAAAAACCTTCACTTTTTTATATTGTTGTTGCGCATATTCAAATACATGCATACCTATTAGCAGTTGCTCAGTGCATCATGCATTTCAAGCTGCAGTGGTAAACGCGAACTTTTAAACAATAAGAAGGTATAGAATGTAGAAGTCACCGCATAAAGGAGCCCATACACCAAGCACGTTCTTAGACAGTTCGACTACGTTCTGAAGAAAATGCAGTACGGGATGTGAACTTGCTTGAACGTGTAGTTTTGGTCAGAAAAAAATCACAATATGATTGAATGACGTTCATACACAGTTCGCGCTACGTGCAGATCTTTCCTATCCCGTCCTATCCCGTTGCCCCCCGTCCGTCTTTATCCAGTTCGAATTGGGTCAATTTTCCCATTGTCCCCGTTGGTATACCGTTTCCAGTCAGACCGAGCCCGTCCTCAGTCAGTTTGAACACGTTCGTACGCAGTTCTTCTTTATTCGTTGTGCAGTGGTAACTCGTTCAAAGGCAGTTCTCACTCCGTCCCACTACGTTCTTAGTACGTTTAGGAGTTAGTTCTAGCCACGTTCTGCACGGCGATAATAAAACCGACTACGTTCCTGCCAGTTTTCATTTATGTTTCACGCTTTGAGCCGACCAGACGTACATTTGTAATGCCTCCAAGAAATAATTCCGCCAAATTGGCAGTGCGGCTAAAGGCTATCGCAATTATAAAAAAAAAAACACAAATCAATATCTCAACTGAAACACGTCAAGAAAATGCAGAAGGTATTGAAAATCCTGAATCTGCCAAAAATAAAAATAAAAATAATATCACAAATGATGAATTTTGAGACAACGACTTCTATTTATATGCACATTGTCTGTATTGTATTTACGGTTTGAACGTTGTAACAACTGCATTGAACGAGTACAACGTACTTGGAAGTTACTGCTAACTCCTTAAAACGAGAACAACGTACTAAGAACTTACTGAGAACTTATAGAACGTGTTGCAAACGTTGATAGAACTTATCTTTTAGTTTCTATTTATTTACACGAAACAAGATCGTACTTGAGACGTAGTGCTGACGGGGTCGGTCTGTCTGAGTACGGATTGGACGGACTAGAAACGGACTCGATCGGTGTGGCATCGTACAGATAATTTCGGTCGGATCGCACTACGTTCTGGCACGTTCCTAACTCGTCCTTAGTACGATCTATCCGTTATTAGTACGTCCATTCCGTTTCCAGTACGGTGTTACTACGTTTAATTGAAGAACGGGATGATCGGAAGAAAATGTTGAGTAGGCTCAAAATTCTGAAACACCTCTTCCATTCAACCCGTTCACAAAGTTCGATGACAGTTCGTAACATGTTGCTACTACGATCACGCCGTTCTCACACAGTTCGAGCCCGTTTAGTCACATTTTTCAGAACGTACTTCGAACGGAGTCGGTGTATCGGGGGTATAAACAAATGCAATTCCAGAAACATTATCGGGATATACATATTTGCTAACTGCCTGTTAGTATGTTATCGATTGCTTATACAATACACGACCATTCATACACCACGACATAAAACATGATTAAAGTTGGAAGCACCGCCTTGCAGCGGCCTATAAACAGCATTGGGCGTTTACACTTTTCATTAACTCGTCAAACCAAGCGCTCAATCTAAGAAATAATCACTAATATAAAGTGTATTCTATTGTCTGTTGTGTTTCAGCAGCGTCCCATCTCTTTTCAAAAAAGGAATACGATCTTATAATTATATGCGTTATTGTTTCGTTTTGTTCCATCCTAATTGAAATACAATCGAAGATAATATGTGTAGATATGCTTGCTAAAATATTATTTAGTGGTTTGAAACGTGTTTGTGCTAACTTTTAATCACCCATTTTAATTATTGGTATCGACTAGCCTATTTGCTTACGCCTACGATATATTGCGTTGTTCTACAGGCCTTATACATGTATATCGTGCATAAGCAAGGTATTGAAATTTAAAACGCACTTAGTACTTTTTTTTCTTAAAGTTCATCAGGTCGATGTGCTCTTTTTAAACAACTTTTTTTCTGGTTAAACACTGCCTTTTACATTTCCACTATCGTTATTTAAATTCCATGATGTGTGTCGTACCTCGAGATTTCGGAATTGCTTCAAGCGTTCGCTATTTGATTTTTTTCATCTAGAACATAAGGCCAAAAATAAACTTTTGTTTGTAAACCTTTCCCGGCTGACCCACCGACATTGCAAAGACCCGAACACAATTTGGGACTCCCACGTGGTAAAAACTGTGTTTAGCAGAGTATGAATGAAACGTAATATGAATCTACCAAATCGTGATCTCCGGCGTGCGTTTACCACACCCTAAGGACAAAGCATAGAGAACCATCGTTACCAACATGACACCTTAACGAAAATGCACAGAGAACAAAAGTAACGAGCCCGTCAGAGGAAGAGTATTATATTTATGACGGTCGACTGGTAACCTTTGCTTAAAGGGATCTTTTCACGCTTTGGTAAATTGACAAAATTGAAAAAAGTTGTTTCAGATTCGCAAATTTTCGTTTTAGTTATGATATTTGTGAGGAAACAGTAATACTGAACATTCACCATGGTCTAATATAGCCATTATATGCATCTTTTGACGATTTTAAAACCTAAAAATTATAAAGCGTTGCAACGCGAAACGTTTGAATAATTTGGAGAGTTCAGTTTTTGTCGTTAAATTTTGTAAAACTACGAAGATTGCTTATATAAGGTATAAAATACGTGAAGAATGTGTACTCGGCGGAATAGCTCAGTAGGCTAAAGCGTTTTTACTTCAGGACTCTGGCAGGACTCCAGGGGTCACTGGTTCGAAACCTGGTCCGGGCAATGTTCTTTTCCTTTTTTTAATTTTATTCTTGATTTTTTACTGGAGCTTTTACGATCCAATGTTTACATTTATCGATATAAAGCATTTAATGAATAAGTAAAAAAATGCCAAAATCTGTGAAAAGGCACCTTTAAAGTCAATATAACGCTCAAAATCAACGAATATTTCGATAAGAATTTCGTAAAATAAAGTTAACACCTTAACAATCAGTGTTCCTAATAGCAATAGCCAAAATTTCAACGCTAGATGTGGTATGATTACATAGATTTTTGTAGATACAAGATGCTTGTTTTTATTTATTTGTGGCCACAATTAATTCCCACGAATATATATATTCATACGACACACGAACACCGTGTAAGTGTTCATGTGTCGTATGAATAGATATGAAAAACAATAATAAAAACGAGCATTTTGCATCTACAAACATCTATTTTATCAGACCATATCTGGCGTTGAAATTTCGACAATTGCCATAAGGAACACTGAGTTTTAATTGGTTAAGTTTATTTTACGAACAATTGTACGAATTTTTCGTTGAATTTGAATAGTAATGTTACTTTAATGTACTAGTTTATGTTAAAGTAAATTTAAAGGGATCTTTTCACGCTTTGGTAAATTGACAAAATGGAAAAAAGTTGTTTCAGATTCGCAAATTTTCGTTTTAGTTTTGATATTTGTGAGGAAACAGTAATACTGAACATTTACCATGGTCTAATATAGCCATTATATGCATCTTTTGACGATTTTAAAACCTAAAAATTATAAAGCGTTGCAACGCGAAACGATTGAATAATTTGGAGAGTTCTGTTTTTGTCGTTAAATTTTGTGAAACTACGAAGATTGCTTATATAAGGTATAAAATACTAATAGTGTATTAACTCGGCGGAATAGCTCAGTAGGCTCGAGCGTTTTTACTTCAGGACTCTGGCAGGACTCCAGGGGTCACTGGTTCGAAACCTGGTCCGGGCACTGTTCTTTTCCTTTTTTCAATTTTATTCTTGATTTTTTACTGGAGCTTTTACGATCCAATGTTTACATTTATCGATATAAAGCATTTAATGAATAAGTTAAAAAATGCCAAAATCTGTGAAAAGGCCCCTTTAAAGTAAATATTGAATGATATTATTCAAACTTAAGATAAATCTAAGTATTGGAAAATAGTACTGCTAGTATGGTTGATTACACATCAGTGCATGCCAGAAACGTAGACTTCTACCTTTGTATTGTTATAGAACAAATATTTTTGAATGTTAACTTTCAGAAATTGTGTTGGGGCATTCACACTTCCCAAAATTGTTTAGGTTATATGTGTTATGCATAATGCATTTATGTGAATATACAACTCGTGCTAAATGTGATATCTACTGCCAGCATATCTAGCTTGCATCGGTCGGGCAGCAGAAAGAAACTTTTTTTATTTTAAATATTAGTAAAATGTTCAACTAGTTTATTCATAAGGAGGGCATTTATTTGTTAAGTATTATTTTTACATGTTTTTCAATTGATTTCAATAACTGTCTGGCTTACGTATTTGCGATAGTATGACATTGACAACCAAATACTAGTTGATAGTTAGCTGTTCACTATTTTCCGCGTTTTATCTTTATACGCAAAAAACGTCTTTGATTGCTGCTTATAGTTGTGTGTATGGCTGCGTATAAATATTGACTGATTGCTTACTTGCTTAACATAAATAATGAAGTGAATTTCGCTGATCATTTCAATGGCAAACACATAAAGCCACTCTTAAACAAAGCAAATACAACCCAAATTTGAAAATCATTAGCGTATACATCAGGATGTGGATGAATACTGAATTGCTATGCGAGTATTACCAGACCACATCTAGCGTTGAAATGTTGGCTATTGCTATAATGAACATTGATTGTTTATCTGTTTACTTTATTTTTCGAAATACTGTACGAAATATTCGTTGAATGTGAGCGTGTATGTGCTTTTAAGTGTATGCTATCCTTTTTCGTGCAAGTTCATACGATTTCAATGTCAACATTTCAACTTAACGATCTTTAACAAACATAATGACATTACCATGAAATGTTACATAATACTACTTGACAATCTTTTCTAGTCTCAGCGTTTACTTCAGTGACATCCATAACAAGCGAAGTAAATGTCGACACGCGTACTCACATTTGTGGTAAAATACAAAATTATGTTTGTGTTTCGTATGAACACACATGTACAATCAAAAGGAGATTTTAAAGTAAATTTTCCGTGACTGTACATGAAGGAGTTTCTGATTTGCAGCCGAAATTTATTGACACTTAAATACAATTTTTCTTTCCTTTAGTTTGTGTCATACTTTTTAATAACTTCAATTCTAGTTTCATGGTTCAACAATGTTTTATCTGGTTTTACCAAAAAGTAATAACTTCGTAAATAATCGTCGTTAGTTCTTGAAAAATGTTAATAACAAACAAGATAGTATGTTTGTTTACAATTCTTGAAAATGTCATGAAAGGCGTGCATGGGTATAACGGGGTTTAATGCATGTGCGAAGAGAGTCGTCACAAATAAGCCTGTGTAAGTCAGCAGATACTAATAATTGACGATATTTTCCGCCTTAATGATATGTTTAATTTAACGAAGAGTCTTTTCTTCGCAAAACAAAGTTAAGAATGCATTGGCTTATCTGGAACGACACTTTACGAACACGCATCAAATTCATTTTATCAGAGCGTGGCTCAAATAATGTTGTGTTGTGGCGCTGACAACGAGATTGGAAAATGTGGTCTGCACCGTTGTCGCTAAAACTTCAGTTTCTCTAATTAGAGAATTCCTGAACACGAAAAATACCATAAAAAAAAAAAAAAAAAAAAGAAAGTGTCGTAGCTGATAAGCCTGTGAATGCCACACAGGCTAAATGGGACGACACTTTCCGCACATGTTCAAATCACTGTTTTTCCAGAGCGAGGCTCACATATTTGAAATCTCATTTCAAGTTGATCACACTCGTCCACGATACATTTGTTTTATATTTCAAAACAATATGTTGACAAGTCCCTTTAAAGGGGCCTTTTCACGTATCGGTAAATTGACAAAATTGAAAAAAATGTTTCAGATTCCTAAATTTTCGTTGTAGTTATGAAATTTGTGAGGAAACAGTAATACTGAACATTTACCATGCTCTCAAATATACAGTATATGCATCTTTTGACGATTTAAAAACTTAAAAAACTATCAAGCGTTGCAACGCGAAACAATTTTAAATTTTGGAGAGTTTTGTTGTTGTCGTTATATTGTGTGATACTACGAAAATCGCTTTTATATAGTATAAAATTCCTTTCCCATGGTATGAGCGCGGATGGCCGAGTGGTCTAAGCGATTTTTACTCCAGGATTAAGTGGTTCGAGCCCAGTTGAGGGTTACTTTTTTATTTCTTCATTTTTTTTCTTGTTTTCTATTTGAGCTTTTTATATCCAATGTTTACATTTATCAATATAAAGCACTTAATGAAAAACTTAAATACATGCTAAAATCTGCGAAAATGGCCCTTTAAAGTGATCTTTTCACGTTTATGTAAATTGACAAAATTGAAAAAACTTGTTTCAGATTCGCAAATTTTCGTTTTAGTTCTGATATTTGTGAGGAATCAATAATACTGAACATTTACCATGGTCTTATATAGCCATTATATGCATCTTTTGAATATTTAAAAACCTGAAAATTATAAAGCGTTGCAACGCAAAACGATTGAATAATTTGGAGAGTTCTGTTGTTGTCGTTTAATTTTGTGAAACTACGAAGATTGCTTATATAAAGTATAAAATACGTCTCTCATACATACTTGGCAGGATGGCCGAGCGGTCTAATTGTTTTTTACTCCGGGGGTCACTGGTTCGAGCCCTGCGGCGGGTTACTTTTTTCCTTTTTTTAATTTTATTCTTGATTTTTTTACTGGAGCTTTTAAGATCAAACGTCTACATTTATCAATATTAAGCATATAATGACAAACTTCAAAACATGCCAAAATCTGTGAAAAGGCCCCTTTAAAAGAGACTCAAGTCGCTATTTGTCTAGTATGATAAAATCTAGTATGTTGTTTAATATTCCCGATTTCAAATTTATTTGAAGAAGTAATACACACGTCTACTATCGCTAAATGCATTGATTGCTTGCGAGTAAAGAAACAACACCTGCAGTAAGGTATTATAACACTAGTACTGCTAATTGTTTATTGCATAACTTATGCAGTACAAATAATGTTAACACATAAATAAAATCACAAATATGCAACATGGTTGTATGAATTGTATAACGAATTAGTTTATATAATGACAGTTGACAAATGTATTATTTATCCACGTGTAAAAACAAATAACATATGCATCATGATGAGAAACGTGCCATCTAGATTATGCAAATTATTCGATTCACTGTGACTGACTGATTTCACTAATGCGATTTCGAACATGTGGACAGTAGCTCGAAATGATCGCTGCTATAACGTAGTTAAATATCGTTTCAATTGCGTAACTAAGAACTTTCGTAGCTTCAATTTATTTTATGAAATATTTACATAACCGAGTAATAACGACTAATTCTACCATGCACTTTATATCATGCAAGGTTTCGTAATCTAATTACTAGCTGAAATGATGCCTCCTCATTTAAGTATACGAATGAAGAGGCTTCACTGTTCGGATTGTTTTAGGCTTAACCCATTTATGCCTAGCGTCTAGAAAAAGGCCTCGGCCAACAGCGTAGCCATCATGCGGCGTCTCATCAGGGTCTGCGATGTTTGCTTAAAGAACTTTGTATTAGAAATATTCTAAATATATAAATAAATATACTAGACATCCCTAATTTTAGAAATATTTTGATCCAATTAAGAAGGATGGGAGAGTCCACTAGGCATAAATGGGTTAATATGCCGCATAAGCATTTAGTTTGTGAAATAGATTAGCCTTATTAAAAACTATATGTATACAATACGTAAGATAACTCTTACAACTTATACAATTTCGAAAGAGTCTTTTCTTTCGCTTCAAAGACTGTCATATAATAATTATTCGTGGAAATTTTGTTTTTGTTTTGTTTGAAAACCAAGAAATTGCATGCGGACGAATATTTTGAGTTTACCATATTTTAAACTTATGAATACACTATCGGAAAATACTGTAAAGAAACAAATAATCTTGACTGCAGTGAATAATTGTGATAGCAACATACATTGATGGCCACCTAACAGATGATAAAATAGTTATTAAAACATGATTTGTTATAGAATATTTGCTTCTTTGCAAAATAAAAAACACAAAAGGGTGTCTTTAATATGCAGGTATATTAATAAAAATAAAAGCAAACAATAACTTGGAGTGATATGAAATTGCGTACAAAATTTCAACATGTGTCAAAACACTCTTTCATACAGATATGGACAACGAACTGGGAAACGCGGCTTAATCAATTTGCGTACAGTGTCGTCTAAGATACATCTATACAGTCCGCACAGGCTAAGCCTCGTTTTTATCTTTATTTAGATGACTTGTTTAATAAATTCAATACAAAATGACCACTTATGCAAGACCCTATATATGTTTTTAAATTGTATATGTCAAAATGTTCTTAACAATATGTAATTGTCCAAAGCCATTTAAAGTCTAAATTGTACGACTGGCTAAAAATTAACACGTTTCCGGTTTTAAAGATTTATCTCATAGCATGCCAGCTACCCAGTTACACAAGCATTGTAGAGTCATAATAAAAAATCAGTTGTATGCTTCCCGATGAAAAGACCTAAATACGCGTTCCGGGATGGGACTGTCACATGCACACATGTGTCTTGCTTAAACACATCAATTGACCGACACACCGCGTTTAATTAGCCGTCGTAACTGAGTGTAGAGTCATTCGATTGAGGTTGTCATGAAATGCTTTATATGATCAATGAAAACATTGAAGCTAAATAGCTCCAGTAAACAAAAAGAATACAAGTAACGAAAGAAAAAAATGTGATCCTTAACTGGACTCGAACCATTAACCATTGGAGTAAACGCCTAGTGATTAAACCACTCGGCCAACCGTATTCATACCAATAGTTTATATAAAACAGTATTTAAGCAATCTTCGTAGTTTCACATAATTTCAGATAACAACAGAACTCACCAAAGTATTCAATCGTTTCGCGTTTATAACTCAGTAATATATTCAGGTTTTTAAACCGTGAAAAGATGCATAAAACGGATATATTAGAATATGGTAAATGTTAAGTATTATTGTTTCCTCGCAAATATCATAACTATAGCAAAAATTTGCGAATGTGAAACAATTTCTTTTCAATTTTGTCAATTTACTTAAACGAGAAACGGTCTCTTTAAGGCGCCATATGGGCGGTAAAATGGTGTTAGATTGTCATTGCCACAAATACACTTAAATCTGATTTATTTTATCACATTTTACTCCTTTTTTCAACACTAATTAAGAAATATTTATGAGTAATTATGTTCATAATAATGTAAAAGGCGAGGGATAAAATCAGTAAATGTATTAGCTGTTTCATATTTGTTAAATGGAATTTACATAAATAATAGTGGAAGCGCTCTATCAATAATGGAATTCTCGTTGAAGTCGGTGATTTCTGTAAACATAAGTAGCATATAATCAAACATTTGTGTAAGCATATGGTCTGTTCATTTTTTTTTAAATCAGCATTAAAGGACGGTATACCGAAAATATTCCCGTTCATGTGCTTTTCTGAATCTATCAACTGCGAGACATGTTTGTTTATCCTGAGCATAGTTTGGATTAGACGCGAATGCAATAGCGGTTAAATTGACGTTGCTAAGGAAACCTACCTTTAACTTGTAAAGCTACGGAAGAAAGTAGGATAATCACAACTACCTTACTAAGTAGATTTCTGTTTTGATTTGTTAAGATATTGATAAAAGTGACTCTTGCTCTGGGAAAACCGGGCTTAATGCATGTGACAAAAGTCTTATTTCACAATATCATGTGCTTTCCACAGACAAAATCCGCTTTGAATATGAAAGTGTCGTCTCAGATAAGCCTATAGGGATAGCACACAACAATCTGGGACGACACTTAACGCACACGCGTTTTTTCAGAGAGCGGGTTCATATTAATCAAATGAATAGTAACAAAGTGAAGTGAATACTGCGATTACCATACCACATGTCGCAAATCAAAATCAGACAATAAAAGTTCTTTGTAGATTATAATGTTTCACACACATCAATCAAATATACTTAAAGCATGAAGAAAAGATTCGGCTCATTCAAGCTTTTGTCATATTCATATTTATAGTCGCCAGATTCCTCGCAATAACAAATAAAACATACACTTCACTATATAATCCATTAAGAATCACATGAATGTATTTACTTAGCCTAGTTATTGATTTCACATTAAAGGTGTGAAACAGGTCGTGGTCTTTTAAGGACCAATAAATCACAGGATAATGGAACATGTGAATACCATTCACTCACATGGTACTCATATTTCAACACAATCCTAAAATGCCCATTCAAGTGTCAAACAGAATTCCCTTTAATTTATAGCTCTGTTATTCACGAAAACTATATTTTAACCAATACTTTAAAATAGTTTACATTTGCATGTATGTGTCAAATCAGTGGTTTAAGCCCTGATGATGGTGATAAATAGGAATGACATTTGTCGTATACACATGAGCCTAGGTCTGTGAAAACTGGGCTTAACGCGTGTGCGTCAAGTGTCCTAGATTAGCCGGTGCGGTCCACACATTCTCATAATCAGCTTTCCGCCTATACTAGATTTTTGCTAAGACGATACTTCCTTAAAACGAAAAAGACTATAAAAACGGTCGTCAGTTATTAGCTTGTACGAACTGCACATGCTAATAAATAAGGGGACGATAATTTACGCGCATGCATTAAGCCTCGCTTTCCCAGAGCAAAGCTATTATCAATTCGTTTAATCTCTTGTCATTTCATGCATACCATATGATCCTTACTAAATATGCAATTCAAATATCGTTTTACCAACAATTTATAGATGATTTTGTCCGTTGTCGGTCAAACTCTGAATTTGCATAATTAATGTTTAGACATGTCACTTAAATGATTTTTGCATAAAACACGTTTTTTTCCTTTCAGTAAATATCTAAAGAAATTAACACGGATATTTGCAGTGCATCGCAAAATGTGTGGCATATAATGATTGTTTAATAAAAACATCATATTAACAACCTGTACTTATTAACATTTAAATTTCAGCACCCATGTATATAACGTAATGTATTCAAGACAATGTCATATGATTTTCATATTGATTTTATAATTTCTGTAAATGAACAAACAACGTTTCGGACTTTTTTCGTAAGAATTAGGGACGGAAACAAATATTCCAATTTTTGAACGATTCGAATATTCGAACTATATTGAACAAAACTTCCAAAACATGTTTAAGTATCAAATTGTTTTATTGCAGACGACTTCCGTATGTCAGTCACCGCTGCGTCTGCCAATAATGAGCGAGATCTGGAATATCAGTGGATGGTTAATGTTTTTTGTGGCTTTATCCGTCAGTCTACATAGGTGGGAACAACCTTTTTTAATCTATTGCGCAAGATAATTTAAATGATAGTCGCAGGCAATCGTCTCAAACTTGAGACAACACAGGCGACCAGACTTTATCAGAATTTATTTACTCAAATATTCAATGGTTACATATGCGTGCAATTCTCGAGAGCATTAATTATAAAGAGATATGTCCCTGATACGACGACAATTTATAGTTTAACTAATAATTGGTTAAATAAATCCACAATGCCATCCTGCGATGGGAATTATTTCACATAGTTTGTTTTTATAAAGTCCGAAATGGTGTATTGAAATAAATAAAGATTATGGCCATCTGCTCACTGGAAATATTTTATTATTTATGATTATTAAATACATTAAACTAATTACATAATGAGATAATGAGTTATCGTTTTAAAGAGAATAATTCAGAGATGCAAGAACGAAGCATGTAATAGTTGAAAAGGATGGAATCGGGAACACTACATAGTTCTGGACGTTAATAAGTTCGGCATTTACGATATCGAGGCGAAACGAATTATAGACGATAAGGGTCAAAATCGTTATATTGAAATGGAAATGAAAACCCATTACAACAAGTATTTATATAAGCAAAAAACGCAACATAATGCATACTAACGATACATCTATTTCTATAAGAAAATATTTTCACAAATATAACAAGGGCTACATTAAGAGAGACACGTTTACATTTTTTAATTGTTGTTATACCTATAAGTATTTGTTTATTGTCTTCAGTGTATAACGCATGTCAAGCTGCAGTGCTGAACGCGAACTTTTAATAAATTAGACAAGGTATTGAATGTAGAAGTCACTGCATAAATAAATGCAATTCCAGAAACGTTATCGGGATATACATATTTCCTAACTCGCTGTTAGCATATTATCGATTGCTTATACAATACACGACCATTCAATCACCACGACATTTAACATAAAACATTATTTAATTTGGGAGCACCGCCTTGCAGCGGCCATTAAACAGCATTTGGGGTCGACACTATTCATTTACGCATCAAACCAAGTGCTAAATCTAAGAGTTAATCACTAATATAAAGTTTATTCTAGTGTCTGTTTTTTCAACAGCGTCCCATCTCTTTTGAAAAAAAGTTAAACGTTCGTATAAACTCGTCAAAGTTTCGTTTTGTTCCATCCTAAATTGAAAGGCATTCGAAGATAATGTGTGTAGATATGTTTGCTAAAATATTATTAAGTGGGGTGAAACGTGTTTGTGCTAATTTTTATTACCTAGTTTAATTATCTGTATCGTCTAGACTAGGTGCTCACGCCCACAATATTTCGCGTGGTTCAACAGGCCTTTAAATATCGTGCATAAGCAAGGTAAGGAAATAAAAAAAGCACTTTATACAAATTATTCTTAAAGTTCATCAGGTCGATATGCTTTTTTAAACGACTTTTTTTTCTGGTAAAAACTGCCTTGTATATTTCGACTATCGTTATTTTAATGTCATAATGTGTATTGTACATCGATATTTCGGTATTTGCTTCCAGTGTTCACTAATTATTTGTTTTTGTTTTCTCTAGAACATAAGGCCAAAAATAAACGGTTTACTCTCGATTGTCCCACATTTTGATTTTTAGGATTCAAAATCGATATCAGAAAATGCAGGTAAGATGACTGCCTGGGGCTAAAATCCAACTACAGTTAGGTTCAATTTGTTGTCCACCATCTACAACTTCTACACTTCAGCATATCGTCAGTCTCGATAAAAAAGGACAAAACTGCATTTTGTAACAATCTGAAATAACATCCTTTTCGATCGATACCGACGATATACCGTGCGATGATTGAGGAGTTGTTCTCTCATTTCTGTTTATGTATTTACTAACATAAAATAAACAAATAAAATGCTTCTCGATCAATATTTTATTTTTATTTTCTCCAATAGCATGAAATATAGACTAACTTTAATAATAATCGTATATTTCAAAACCAATTGATTTAATACCCATAGAAAATGTAACAAGAATTTGTTCCTATAACATGAATTTGTTCATAGTCAATTAAATTTCCGTACCTCATCAGCCTGTGCGCATTACACAGCATGATATAGCACGCAAATGTCCAACGATCCCAAAACTCAGACAACCCCATGGAAATGTTTCAACCCAAACAAGAAAATCAAAGATGTACAAAATATGAACAGGCATCCGCATACTGCACAACAGTCATAGTCTGATCAAGTAGGCGCCCCTTCATGGCAACAAGTTGTTGGTCTATGTTTCTGTACTTCCTTTTCTTGATGGGTCGGGTGCCCCCCGTTGAGTATTGTAGCTGTCGGATGTAGCTCAAGGATTCTATTTCTTGAAGTGTCCTGATGATACTGTATATGTTCGGGTGCGGATGATGGATAACTTTCTTCAGCATACTATGCCATCCTTCTAGGTTGTTGGTTGTTCTAGGACCGTGTGTGCTGAAATGGTTCCATACTTCCTTCTCGCCTTCGATCCAGTGTTCAGTAACATAGTCGGTAAACGTCTCTACTGCTGCGGGAAGGTCCAAATCTCCTACGTCTGTGAGGGCGACACCAAATAAACTTACGTTTGTTTACCATTCCCGGCCGACCCACCGACATTGCAGCGACCCGAACACAATTTGGGACTCCCACGTGGTAAGAACTGTGTTTAGCAGAGTATGAATGAAATGTAATATGAATCTACCAAATCGTGATTTATGGCCAGCGTTTACCACACCCTAACGAAAATGCACAGAGATCCATCGTAACCAACATGGCAGACAATGCAATTCCGAGTCCGTTATGGGATGAGTATTATTTCTATGTCGACTGGTAACGTTTGCTGAATGTACTAGTTTATGTTAAAGTAAATTGAAACTAAATATTGAATGGTATTATTCAAGCTTAAGATTTATCTAAGTATTTGCAAATAGTACTGCTAGTATGGTTGATTACACATCAGTGCATGCCAGAAACGTAGACTTATACCATTGTATTGTTATAGAACGAATCATTTTGAATGTCAACTTCCAAAAATCATGTTGGGGCATTCACTCTTCCCAAAATTGTTTTGGTTATATGTGTTAAACATAATGCATTAATGTGAATATACAACTCGTGCGTTATCTGATATCTACTGTCAGCGAGAGTTATGATTTGCAATGTATAAATAATTGCAATGTCGAGAGTTTTGATTTGCAATGTATAAATAATTAAATATAAGTATAAAAGAAACATTGTAACTAGAGTTCTAATTTATTCATGAATATTATAGCTATGCATTCTTACTGACACGCAAGAATAACATAATAATGTATTTTACAATATTTTCAATTTAAACCAAACTCTTTTGTATAGAAAAATTGTGTTTTAGCATTGAACTATTACCACGTAATTATTGTTAATTCGCACACGCAAAAGGTTCAAAGCAGCGAATCGAAATCCTCATGATAAAAAAATAGAAAATAAAGGTACCTTCATGTACCTACCCAAATCTAGCGTGCATGTGTCGGGCAGGGCGACGAAACATATTTTTTATTTTAGTTCTTAGTAAAATGTTCAGCTAGTTTATTCATTAGGACGCAATTTATTTGTAATGTATTATTTAACATGTTTTTCAATTGATTTCAATAACTGTCTGGGTTACTTGTTTGCGATATTATGACATTGACAACCAAAAGCTAATTGATAGATATGATAGATAGATTTAGTTGATAGATATAGTTGTTCACTATTTTCCAAATTCAATAGACCTCGATATTATTTGTGAAAACACACTTTTACTTTCCGCTTGATTTATAGCGGTTAAATGTGTTTCGTCAATTTTTAATGCGTTTAATCTTTATCTCAGTATAAGCAATACACTTTGATTGCTGATTAAAGTTGTGTGTATGACTGTGTATAAAGTTTGACTGATGGCTTACTTGCTTAAGATCAATAATAGAGTGAATTTCGCTGATCGTCTCAATGGGAAACGCATTAAGACACTCTTAAACAAAGCAAACACAACGCGAATTTGAAAAGCATTAGCTTATCCATGAGGATTGGGATGAATACTGAAGAGCTATGAGAATATTCGTTTTTAAGAATTCGAATATATTTAAAATTAAAGTAACATAAATACTCAAATTAAATGAAATAGTTCGTACAAATTGTCAACGCTAGATGTGGTATGGTAACACACATTTAACGAGGAAAAAAATGTTTGTGGCAAAATATATTCCATTTTAATTTTCTGAAACAAGATTTATTCATACAACACACAGACACTACTTTTGTACATAAAATGTGTTGAATATATTGCCATACACAAAAAAGAGCTTTCTGTATCGCGTTAAATCTATGTTACCAGACCAAATCCAGCGTTGAAATGTTGGCAATTGCTATAAGAAACATTGATTATTTCTCTGTTTACTTTATTTGTCGAAATACTGAACGTAATATTCTTTGAATGTAAACTTGGATGTGCTTTTCAGCGTATGCTATCCTTTTTCTTGCAAGTTCATGCGATTTCAATGTCAACATTTCAACTTCACGATCTTAAACAAACATATAAACATTGCAATGCAATGTTACATAATAGTAAGTGACAATCTTTTCTGGTGGCATCGTTTACTTCAGAGACATTCATAACAAGGAAAGTTAATGTCAATACCGTCACGTCTATTCATATTTGTGGTAGGAAAAATAACGATTGTGATTCGTATGAACACATATGTACAATCAAATGGATATTTGAGAGTACATTGCTCGAGACTGTACATGAAGGAGTTTCTGATTTGAAGCAGAAAATTATTTACACTTGAAAACAAATGTTCTTTCCTTACGTTTGTGTCATACTTTTTTATAACGTCAATTATATTGTAATGGTTCAACAATGTTTTGTCTGTTTTTACCAAAACGTAATAACGTCAGTTTTTGTAAAGTGTTAATAACAAACAATATGGCATATTAACATTTGCTGAAAAATTCATGAAAGGCGTGAATGGATAAAACGGGGTTTAATGCATGTGCGAAAAGTGTCATCACAAATTAGCCTGCAAGTCTGCAGAGACTAATAATTGACGACATTTTTCGCCTAAATGATTTGTTTAATTTAAAGAAGAGTTTCTACTTCGCAAAAGAATGTTTAGAATGCACAGGCTATTCTGGGACGACACTTCACGAACACGCATGAAGTTCATTTTATCAGAGCGAGGCTCAAATATAGGACCAGGTGTGTGGTGGCGCTGACAACGCCATTAGCCAATGTTGTCTGCACCGTTAACGCTTAAACTGAATTTTCTCTAAATAGAGAATTCCTGAACACGAAAAATACCATAAGAAAAAGAAAAAAATAACTAAAAAAGGAAAGTGTCGTCGCTGATTAGCCTGTGCATGCCACTAGGGCTGATCTGAGACGATGCTCTCTGCACATGCCCAAAGCCCTGTTTCCCGGCGCGAGGCTCAAATATTTCAAATATCGTTTCAAGTTGATCACAGTCTTCCACGATACATGTTCAATTGGTTGTTTTATATTTCAAACCAATATTTTAACAAGTCCCTATAAAAGAGATTAGAGTCTCTGTTTGTGTGTATTGATAACTTCTAGTATGTTGTTTAATATTCCCAATTTCAAATTTATTTGAAGAAGTAATACAAACATCTACAATGGCTAAATGCATTGATTGCATGCGCGTAAAGAAACAACACATGCAGTGATAACATTAGTATTGCTGATTGTTTATTGCATAACTTATGCAGTAAAAAGGATGTAAACATATAAATAAAATCACAAATATGCAACAATGTTGTATGAATTGTATAACGAATTCGTTTATATAATGCCAGTTGACAAATATATCATTTATCCACGTGTAAAACAAAAAAAATATGCATCACAATGAGAAACGTGCCATCTAGAGCATGTAAATTATCCAATTCACTGCGACTGACTGATTTCACTTATGCGTTTTAATCTAAATATAACGCAATACATTATTTTATCAGTGAAAATCATCTTTTATGTTGTTTTCCTAAGGATTTTTTACTTATGGTAAGTGGTTTATAGTAATTGCATTAAATTTGGCTGATTGTGTGATGACAAATCATTTGCAAACAAAACGTAATCTAAGAACACATACATGTCAGAATAATAAATACAATATCCTCATTTACGATTGACTTGACACTCGTTTGTTCTAAGAAAAGACACATTTAAATTCCCAAATTCGATAAGAGACTCTAAAATACTCAAGCGCAGTCTTATGAAATGTACAACATGTTTATGCAGATTGTGCAGTTCAACATCAATGGAGCATACGAGCCGCGTTCTGGGAAAACTGGGCTTAAAGCATGATCGTTAAAGGTCCTCGCATATTACAATGAGCTGTCTACACAGGCTAATAAGGGACAAAATCTTCGCATACACTGGGTTTCCGTTTAGAAGAGAGATCATTAAATTGAACTTTATTTAAAAGCGGAAATTTCGTTCAAGATTAGCCTCTGCAGGAATCCCAGTTTTACCCAAACGCGTCTCAAAGTGTCATACCATTTGTGAAGTGGCATAGCATCGCGGGTAATACATTTTGTATTCTGCATCCATCGGACAGAAACAAGTGAATGCTCTATTAAGAATTCATGTTCATTCAGTCACACATCTCAAACGATTATGTATGAACATATCACAATACATTTTACACTTGTAAGTTGTAAACTAGTAGAGTTTAAATCGTTGTGTGCTTTAAATAAAATACCCTAAACTAGTGCGTGAATCATTTGCACTATTTTGCAATTTTGAAATGTTCAATTGATTTCATCTTTAAATATTAAGTAAATACATATGACAAATACGCCTGTGTAAATATTGCAAGTTTTGGCAAAATGAGCTTACGTATAACGTTTTACTAAATATAATGCGTTGAACAAATTGAGATTTACCATTCAATTTAGGAAAATCATAAATATTTGTGAATGAATAAATAAACGCCCGATAACATTTGTTCTTCTTGACCCATATATGAACGGAGTATATATTCCAGTACATGCCTGTCACATAAAATTAAATATTAACATAAACTACCGGATTTATTTCCGACAAGCGTGCTTGAATTTCTTTTACGAATTAATTTTTGTTTTATCGCTTCTCATCAATAGCTACGAATAGTTGATTATTGGACGATACTGCGAACAGTGTCAACATTCTACCGCGAGTTGACGAATAGTTGTTTGCAAATAGATTATCATGCCCATAGTGGTATACTGCGTTCTGCTTTAAAACAGTGGAACACGTTTTTATTAAATCAAAAGTAAAAACACTGTTGACATAAATCAATAAATATCAATAGCAATGTCTTACACATGAAAGAAAATATTAATTGCAATATCGTTTACATCGCACAAATGACGTGCAAATGGCGTATGCATTATTGTAACGACGTATAAATGCGTATATATGAAGCAAAACTTAACGATCTACGTCCAAATATATAACGACAGAGTTAAATCCCCATGGTACGGGGAATACAAACTTGTGCAATGTCGATCATTATGTTGGAAAAAGTCATAAATATCCAAAAGCCACTGTATAGTGTGTATATCTTTATTTCGCATCTATAAGATAACGACATTGTGTTATATTTATCATTGAACAATCGAAATTGACGCAGAAATATAATTATACCATGTGTTTACTCATATCTGCTTAATATTCAGAAAAGAACAATAGTTAGTCGTGTTAACAAATCTTAATAATGCGGGCTAATTGTATATAATTAAGTTGCAATCTTGATTTACAAATAAAAGCGATTGCGAAAATGTGGACAGTAGCTCGAAATGATCGCTGCTATAACGTAGTTAAATATCGTTTCAATTGCGTAACTAACATCCTTCGTAGCTTCAATTTATTTTATGAAATATTTACATAACCGAGTAATAACGACTAATCATACCCTGCACTATATGTCATGCAAGGTTTCGTAATCTAATTACAAGTTGAAATGATGCCTCCTCATTAAAGTATACGAATGAGGAGGCTTCAGTGTTCGGATTTTTTTAGGCTTAACCCATTTATGCCTAGCGTCTAGAAAAAAGGCATTGACAAACAGCGTAGACACTGATGATGAGTGCTTAATCAGGGTTTGCGCTGTTTGCTTAAAGGAATGTCTGTAAGAAATATTCTAAATATAGAAATAAATATACTAGACATCCCTAATTTTGGAAATAAATTGATCCAATTAAGAAGGATGGGAGAGTCCACTAGGCATAAATGGGTTAATATCAAACGACGCGGCGCATAAGCATTTAGTTTGTGAAATAGATTAGCCTTATTCAAAATATTATTTATACAATACGTAAGATAACTCTTACAACTTATACAATTTTGTAAGAGTCTTTTCTTTCGCTTAAAATACTGTCATATCTGTATTATTCGAAGAACTTTTTTTTTTAAACCCCGAAATTGCATGCTGTCCGATATAATAAGTTTGCTTATTTTACAATTAGGAATTCAATCTCAGGACATATTGTTAAGAAACTAATCATCTTGACTGCAGTGAATCTTGTGATAACAAAAACATTGACAACATTGACAGCCACGTAACAGATGATATAATAATTATATAAACATGATTTTTTTAGAAAATATGTGCTTCTTTACAAAATAAAAAACACATTAGGGTATCTTGAATATGCAGGTATATAAATAAAACTAATAGAAAATAATTACTTGGAGTGATATGAAATTGCGTACAAAATTTCAACAAGTGCCAAAACACTCTTTCATACAGATATGGACAACGAACTGGTAAACACGGCTTAATCCGTTTGCGTACAGTGTCGTCTAATATAAACCTTTACAGTCCGCACAGGCTAATCAGAGACGCGCCTTTTTGTATTTTGCATTTACAGGAAAACCCAATAATTTATTTATATCTCTGTTTAGCCTTTGCGGACTGTTAATGCTAATCTGAGGCGGACATTAGGCACAGGCTTGAACCCATTTATGCTTAGCGTCTAGAAAAAGGCCTTGGCAAACAGCGTAGACCCAGATGAGACGCCGCATGATGCGGCCTCTCATCTGTGTCTGCGCTGTTTGCTTAAAGGAATTTCTGTAAGAAATATTCTAAATATAGAAATAAATTTACTAGACATCCCTAATTTTAGAAATATTTTTTTCAAATTTAGAAGGATGGGAGAGTCCACTAGGCATAAATGGGTTAAACTCGGTTTCCCAGAGCGCGACACATATTATATTGCTAGGGTTTTTTTAAAGAGAAAAACAAGTGAATGAAATCGTTTGATATTCGATCACATTTGAACCAACATATAGTGAATTGTTTGTTTTCAAATCAAAATGCACACCATGTCAAAATCACGACCTTCAAAGACATAAAAGAAACCTACTTTACTATCAGGTTAATAAAAATACTCCAATTCTTATTAATTTAACGTTTGATAAAGTCTTGCAATAAAATGTAACAATACATTAATGGGCATTGGGTTATAAAAGATGCTCGTTTTATTAAATGTACATGGCATATCAAACCAACCTCGGAGACCTAGATATATGTATAGATTACTTTGATAAAAACACAACGCAAACTCATTGTGAGTTATTAATAAAAGACACGCACGTATCACACAGATATCACACATTATAACTTAAAATATTTACAACAATACACATTACATTTTCGAATAATTAAAGACATGAAAGATCATAAACTTCTTATTCAATTATATTTCACTTCACGTACAGACATGTTATTATCCAAATTATGACGTTCATACTTTTGGAATCGTTACATCAATCGAATGGATGTTTATATACAAATACAAAAAATGTACAATGTGTGCAATATTATCAATAATTACCAGAACTATTACCCGCGTCCTGCTTGAATGGGTCTTATGCCTACGTTAAATCCCAGCCAGTGCATTCGCCTACCCTGTCCGTGTGTGTGACTTCATATAGCGGACTGGTTAGTTCCCGACTAGACTGCGCGATTGCGCAGGCGGATCTAAAGCTTTGTTGACCACACATGGCATAATACCCATTTTCGCATGACGCGACTCTTATGGTAATCGATAAAATTAGTTCCGCAGATAAAAACAAAACAAGACCCGCGTTATTTGACTATTTCACAGACTGATACTTTCGGGAACGTACATGCTAGCTACTCGTTCTCCTCATTAAATGAAAATATATATGGTTTCTGTTGCAAAAAGATGTAATGTTGTTTATTAGTAAATATACAACCATTGATATTAATTCTAATTCATGTACGTGTATATTAAAAATATGGACCAGAGCCGACGTTGTTCAATTCTGATGTTTTATAACTAAAAATCAGTATGTGTTTACATACTACTATAAATCGGATCATGTTCATTTTTTAAACTTGAGCCGCCCCATACGAAAATGGGTCTAAAACAATACGCGAGCCGCAGAGCTCCTGGGTGACTGCGATAATTCGAAGGTTGTTTTGGAGATACCATGTCGGCTATGCAGACGAATAATGGTGTTGAGTAGACTCATAAAAGGAAATTGTAGCTTATAAACCAGGTTCTAACTGCTTTGCTCGGATAAGGCATAAGACCCATTTTCGCATGATGCGGCTCACTTTTGACGCCTGCATTCATGTGTGTTATTTTATTATTTGTAACATTAGAAATTAATTATGTGATGATACATATTTAAATGTCAGCATTACCATTTAGCAGGCTGTATTTATAATGTACAAACAGTTATTGCGTCAAACACATATTAATATGTACAGCATTTTAAACTAAAAATACTAAACCAGACATAGCCTGCATTTCTATCACATGGCATAACACTTTTTTTAACGCGCATCTTTTATTCCATAGACCGGCGACACATTAGATTTCCGAATACCAAATTTAGATTCCTCCACTCGATCACGCTAGTATTGAAAAGCACCGCACCCGTGTCTTGTTCATCTTCCCAGGAAATTAAACCAACACAATTCCATGGTCGTTCTCGCACTATAACGCAGTTATCCTCTCGTCAACGAGAGGATGGTTTGAGTCATGCGATGCCTTCGATCCGTTTTCATGCTTCACTGTCAAATATTCGCTATTATTTTTCGACGACGCCCCATTTTTCACTTTCTTTGGGCTTCCGTACCGATAATTACGCTGATCCTGATTACAAAGTTGGCATGAGCGTGGAAATAATATCCTCTTGAAGGCGCTCCGGAACTCGGAATTAAATATGCTATAAATGATGGGATTCAAGCACGAATTGAAATATCCTAACCAAGTCAATATTTGGAAAACAATGAATGGAGTATTTTTATTGTACGCCTCGTAAAGATTGAGAATAAAGAATGGCAACCAACAGAAGAGAAACACGCCCATGATGACCCCTAAAGTCACCGCGGCCTTGTGGTCACTCAGTTTGGACGACTGTCCGGAACCACGGCTGTCTCCAAACTGGTTATGTACGAGCGTTCTGTTAATACTTTTCACCTGCGCACGAGCGTACATGTACAGCTTACAGTACAGACCGATCATCACGATACACGGTATGTAGAAACTGATTGTAGAGGAAACTATTGCGTACGTCCCGCTGATCTCTAAGAAACACTGCTCAGGGGGCAACTCTACTTCCGCTTGTCCGGGGCTTTTATGCCACCCGACGTTTATTGGAATAAACGACATAATGATTGATATGGTCCATACAAGGGCAATTGCGATCGCCACCTTTTTCCACGTCATCCATCGTGCGTATTTCAGAGGATCTCGAATGTGAATATACCTATCTAGTGATATCATGCACAAATTCAAAATGGAAGCAGTCGAGCCCATGATGTCGGACGATATCCAAATGTTACAATAAACGCGCCCAAAGCGCCACTTCCCTGTGACGTCATTTACTGTTGCAAACGTCATCACCATTAGTGAAACCCATAGGTCAGCTACCGCTAGAGAAACGATGAACATGTTGTTTAAACGCTTTAACCGTCTGTCTGTAAATACAGCTATGCAAACCAGCACATTGCCTACAAGCGACAAGAAAATTGTTAGGCACAAAAATGTACCTATAACGGCTGCGTTTGTAACGCTCGTCTCCTCTTCGACGACGTCAGAAGCATTTGACGTCACATTATACGTTGACATTAAAACTTCATAAGCCGTAGTCGTTTTCGTCGTTGTAACAACTTCAATCATATGTGTTAGTAGCGGTTGCTTTGTAAATCCAATCACTGTATAATTGTTCAACATTTTGACAAACAACTGCGTCCCCCATTCACTTTCGGGTGAGTTATCCACTCGTGTAACGGCTAATTAATTCTCACAATTCTCCGGCACATTTAATCACACTATTGGCGAAGTTTAAATCACGAAATCATAATTAAATTCAGGGCTTATATTTTTCCCTAAAGACCCATCTTGCTGTACGCTGACGTAAAATCCTGTTAAAATATGCGTTGAATTATACGGTTTCAATTAACTTAATTAACCGCATGCCTGTTTTATCACCCATAATGCCTTCAACAAAACTGCGATGCCCTTCCATGAATAGATCGTGCCTAGTAATTAAATCACATCCACCGTTAACACTCCTCATTTATCGCTCAATTTCGACATGTTCCCATCGACCATTCACTGATAACTTCTGAAATGGAATTATCCGTAAAGCCAATTTGAAAACGATGAAATATTTATTTTGCAATGTTTAATATTTGAAAGGTGTACTTATCAATAGACAGTACATCGCTCCGCGATAAGTGTCTACGCTTACATTTAAGGCTCCGGTTAGTGGTGAAATTTATTGAGCTCCGCTATGTTATTTACATCTCATCATTCAAATCATTTCACTATTGAAGTTTAAACCGAAATCGCGAGGAAGCTATTGATTTTCGTAATTTAAGTGAGATGACTTGTCAATACCATTTGTTTAATGACTACGGATTTCTTTTAGAACATTTTTTTATATTTCTATCATTAAAATGCTTTTCAAATATTTGTTAAATAGGAATCCGCGTGTGCTCATGAAACGTTCTCTTTTGTATCCGCTAATACTGGGCGCAGCAGGAGATCAAATTGGCATAACGAACTTAATAAATGTCATAATTATTCATAACCATTAATGACAAGTCGTCCTCTTTGTAGGACTCAGCGTTTATTCGCTCGATCACATTCAAACGTCTTTTGACACGGATAGTTAATGTTGTTTCGCACTCGCGCTAAGTGCTGGTGATCCAATTTCAAATTTCTGTTGTTTTGAAGGATTAAACAAAGCCAATTGAGCTCGGTAACCACGAAGCTTGGTAACCATGGAGCTCGATAAAATCTGAAAATAGAAAGATTCAATTAGCCATATGCATATGTGATTTATTAAAATCTATGTAACTGTTACTTAACAATGCATTAAGTAAACTACGCATTCCACGAACCTAACAGACTGGCAGGAGTAAACATGTGTGTTTACGAAACTAATAAAAACAATAAAAGGCAATTAAAACAATTATCTAAAATTCCAAAACGATGTTAGACAAGATCTCAAAATAATTCGGTTATTCCAATATAACCGGTGCCCGTGTCTAGAATATATAAAACTCATTTTCGAGAAAACATCCAAATTTCATTTTCGAGTAAGTGTTCTTCGTGTCTCTCCGTCTTTAACGTCTTTCAATTTATCACCGGCTATGTCGGAAAATATCTTATTCATTAAATCGAATTATGTTTGTCTCGTGTCTTGCATTGTGCTGCATTCTTCCAGCAATTTATCTCGATGTTATTTGGTTTGTTTGTTCATGTTACAAAATTCTTACACGTTTTCTTAATTTCCCATACAACTTTTAATATACCAGAATATCAGTTTTATGACATTTTCTTGGCGATACGGAATTATAATTGTGTAATAAAGCTCTACTGCTGTAGATTTCTTTGAATTCCTAAGAAAGCCAGTCCCGTCTCAATCCCTTTCCTGCTGTGATTATGATTATGTTTATTCAGAAAGGTTTGAGATATCGGTGCGCTCCGTGGGTTGAGCGCTCCTAGCGCGTAGCCGATTCAATCCAATACAACGGAGGTTGAATTAAATCGTTGAGTAATTCTTGAAATGAACCAGATGTCACATTTTCTCGAGTCACCATCCTTGGTTAAGATTAAATTGTTGTGATATATGAACATAGTTTTGCTTGTTTCGTGTTTTTGAGTATGCTCACGTGCACGTATCCGGGCTCGCACCCGAGCATGGAACGGTCGCGGGGGAGCGGACGTCAATGAACTTGAGAACTAAAAGGAACTTCAGCCTTATGCTTTAAGTGGACGTCTGAACGTTGTCATTCTGAATGGGGCCCGTATTCGAATACCCATTCTTATACTTTATTATTAAGACTAGAACAAGGACAAATACTTCAGCATTTGAATATTTGCAGGGCACCACTGGTGATTACGCCATTAAAAAAATGCTCTTCATGTAGAACGATGAAGAAAGAGATGTGTTATGTACAGTTTAAATTCAAAATAAAGCAGTAATTATATTATTGAATATTCCGATTGAAGAAATTTTTTGTATTGTAAGACTTAAGTGTAACAATTGTTTGGTAAAAACGGGCCGTAATCACAGGTCGTAGACTCAAAATAATGCTGTTTGTTTCATGTTGTGATGGGACATACGTGAACTAAGATTAGCACATTCATATTGATGTCATAAACACATAAACGTCTCACTTATTAAAATTTTGTAATGCGTGCGTATGAAACAAAATATGTGTATCAATAATTGGCAAACATTAACATTTTGGGATTCATTAAGTAAACATAAAGGCACGCGTTAACGTCATTTGTAAATTGCTTACACCGAAGAATTAACGTTTATGCGGGAAGACTTCTTAACAAATGCCCGATTATTTACTTTAAATAAATGCAGATCAATTTGATAATGGGAAATTTGTTTTACATTTTGCAGATTTTTAAATACAAAATGCTTCCACTTACTTCAAAATAGCGTCTTCGGATTAGAAATCAGGTCTTGGTGGGCATAAAGCTGAGGTATTGATTTGTGAACGAGTCTGACAATGGGTTGATATTATCTTTGACAACAATGTTTATTTTATAACACATAATTGATTGTCCTACAAACTAACCATGGGAGAACGTAATCTAACTTTATTTTTATGTGCTAGTTACTCAATTATAATGCCGTATAAATTTCAAAACACAATCGTGTTTGCTACTCATACATCGTTTCATATTTCACGTGTCTAAATAATGTATTAACGTTATGTCAAGATAATATGCACTTAAACGAGTGTTATTTAATTGTTAATAAGACATATATACTTTACAGAAGTTTGTCGGAAAAAACAAGCCTTTCAAGGCCGAATAATTGCATTCGTAATGTTTTTTTTTCCCAATAAAGCAAGCATTTTATGTCGGGTATTCACGTCAGAAATTCAGAATTAGAAGGTCAGGTATGTTGACCCAGCCGAACTATTTTTTTGTGGCGTTTGTCCACTTCTTTTTAAGTAAAAAATTGTATATAAGATCATTGAGCTTTCATTTAATTGAACATTAATATATCACACGATTGAGATCTGTCCAATAATGCTTCAATCAAATGTCTTTGTAGAATTGTTCGAAGTGATATTGGATTCGATAACATTTTAGGATGATTAATATAATAACTCTTATAAATTTAACGGGTGTCATTACAAATGATTGACTTCTTTTTAATCGAATTTTGACATTTGACATACGATTAATATCTTTAACGCTCTAACGTTTGAGAAAGATGACCCTGATTTTATTTTAGAAGAATAAAATTTCATTTAATATCGATAAAATCCATCGCTTCTTGAAGAGTGGGGTATTTTTTAAGATTTATTTTAACATATTCATTTTACAATTCGAACAACCGTTCGTGTTCGAGCCATACAGTTACATGTTTATGCACACTAATGTTATTAATAATGATTATTACGTGTTTAAACAATATATTTATCTTCATGTTATATGATTCCAACATTTGATCTGTTTCACAGGCATGTATCCGGTTCTCCGCCTCGGATAACCACAATTCAACAAACATTACAATAAAACCTAATCCGAATCATCTTACCAATAAACACAGTCGTTCAATAATCCATCGTAGATTTCTATAAAGAAACACTGATTTCGTCGCTGGATAATATTACACGTTTCTCAATCCATTCGAATTGTCACTACTTCCTTATATTGCCTACTTCCTATACTCGTCACACAGTTGATCTAATCCCATCCGGTACTCCCGATTTATAAGCCGGACTAAAATTCAAACAGCAAGGCTATTTTCCAGATGCAGTAATGACCAAAGCGGTAACAGAGTTCAGCGATCACGACGTACAATCGAAGATTTTCAGCCAAGATAGTTTGCCGACTTACAGCTGTAGACTTCCAATGATTTTACCCATCAGCAAGTGTATTGGAAAATATGGTGGAGCTCTTTTGTGGCGCTGTACGGCTTATGAAGTTAGAAGCCTCAGAATCGCCTGTGGGTAAATGAACATATGTTTTATTAACGCAAATAAATGTTATCGTAACATATTATCCACGGTTAATAATAGCGCGAGCATAACTGTTCACAAGCAACGGCGTTTAATGGCGTCTCTTTCATGGATTGTTAGTTGTAAAACTATTTGTAATTAGAATTAATGTTCCTTCGCTTCTGCCCAAAAGAAATGTTTATTAATTAATCATTGTTGGCAAAGCATAGACACACAAATATGCGTCTACAAAACGATTAATGACATTGATTTCCATGCAGTTTGTACTTTAGTAAAATACAATCTTGGCGAAAAAGTCAATAACTATTTACAGAGCTAAAATACGCACATATATGTTTTTATCAGCAAAGCATTGTGGTGCGTTAAGTTTTAACCTATTTTCACTCGATTACAAATCAGCTATAATTAAGTATTTCCGAGTTTTTCAATAGCAATTTACAGTTTATAGCGGCAGCTATTCGATTTCAAATGCAACAATCCCGTTAATTTGATAGTATTGCTTCCTATAATACTATTTAGAAAGTGTGTAACGTCCCTTGTCAAGTCTATTTTAATAGATATCTGAATTCCTGTACAAAACCGGTGTGACCGTGTACACGGTAAATGGATCACTCTTGTCATTCATTTTGTGATTTCGTTTGAAATTAGTATTTACCGATGTATTGATTTTTATGAGAATGTTGACATTTTTTATTTCAAAACTAGATGTTCTGTCGGCCTTTTTGTTCGTAATGTTTAAACTACCATTGACAATGTTAATGAATAACTTACCCACTGACGCAGCTTGTATGCTTTGAAGGATTATCGGGCTGGGCCTGAACATAAAATAGTTTAATTTCGCTGTTATTTGCGTTGTCAATAAAACTATTTATCTCTCGTTCCAAGCTATGGGTTAAGGGGGCTGATTCAAAAAGCTAAACATATTCACATATTTTCACATATTTACAAATATTCGGTGTTATTTTCCTTATAGATACTGTTTTACATATTTTAATATATTTACCATTTTTCACGTATTTACATACTTCGAATTTAAACATTAATTACAGTGTGTTCTATTCCGTATAATTTATTTGCAGAATTAAGATATGCACTGGACAAGTTAGCATAGCAGAAAATGTAATCATCCTTTTGATAAAAGTGTAACCTACTGTTAAAAATATGTTATCAATCGTTAAGGTAACTTATGTACCAGGCAAAATTATTTGACTTTCAATCTTTAACCACGGACATTAGTTTTAGCAGTCAACAATTGAACATACCACAGAACCTTGACAATCATCGTTCCAAGAAATCATTTTAACAGAAAAGATAAACACATTTATCTTTATCGTGATTCGATTTATTATTTATCTGTTTTAAATGTGAAGGGCGTAAACACATTTTAGAATTCGCAAGCACTGGATGCGTACTCATATTGCCCGTACAATACTTGTGTTCTAAAATCAATCACTAAATGCGTTTTATATTTCAAATTATTGGCATCTAAAACAAAATTCATAAAATACAATCGGATTTGTTTTATTGGACTGCCAATATGCTTACATTTTAAAGTATCCCTGTACATAATATACGCCTTAATAAATCTTTAAAATAGATATAGATAGCATTGACAAAAAATCGAAGGTCACTCTCACCCTTATAACGACAGATTAAACATGAATGCGATGATCCTATCAAACCTCCAAGCTTGTAACCTGTCGTCATATATGTACTACTACTTCTACTACAAATACTACTACTACTACAAATACTACTTCTACTACTAAAACGACCACCACCACCACAACCACTACTTCTACAACTACTACTACTGCTACCACTACAACAACAACAACTACTACTACTACTACTACTACTACTACTACTACTACTACTACTACTACTACTACTACTACTACTACTTCTACTACTACTACTACTACTACTACTACTACTACTACTTCTACTACTACCGTCTGGGCCTAGAAATAAAATATTTACATTTCGTTTTCATTCTCAAAGGCTATACAAGATCGACAATTCAAGTCCAATTCAATCAGCTTAAAGTGGATGATTAACATATGAGTTTCTGCAAGAATGGGGCTTAAGGAATGTGCGTAAAATGACGTCCATATTAGCCTGTGCTGTCCGCACAGGTTAATTTGGGAAGACAATTTGCGGCTAGACTAGACTTGCTTTTAGATGAATAATTCAATTAATAAAAATATTCCATATAAGCGTTAAAGTGTCGTCTCTGATACGCTTTTTTGGACTGCACAAGCTACTGTATGAAAACACTTCACGCACATGCATTATGGCCTGTTTTCACAGACACTGTCTCAGGTTTGTTCAAATTTAAACCTTTTTTAAAAGTGTGTACCTCCTCATGAGGTATTTACAGAGCAAAGAAATGAACGTGACAATTTCACAGCGGAAACGCGTAAGCATCGTTTAAATAAATGTTTTGTAACTTAAACAAATTTTATACCGGGTACATGCATCGGAGTGTCCGTCTTAACGGATGAAAACTATTAAGTAAATAAGAAGTGAATACACAACAGAACATAGACTGTTGAATCGTATCATCTGTCCAAGAAATAATTGAACACAGAAGAGGAACAAGATGTCTTTCTCGTTATTATAATTTTAAAAATTCTGTCTTCAATGTAAATCGCTGATCATCGGATTATAATGGGCTTATATTTTAAGAGAACGTTATTGCACATACAATACATGCTATCAATCGACAAAATGCGCTTTATTTTTAAATATTGGTAGATTTAATCAATATCTATATAAAAAATACTGTTTCCAACAACCGTATAATAGTGTCCTTGTTCTCATATTTGAATTCCCGCCCCCTTTTAATAACAAACACTTTCAGAAACTCTTACAGTGGAAATGCGTCACATATCGAAGGTCAATCTTACAGATATGACGAAGAATTAAAGGTAATTAAGGTCGTTCGTCATGATTCAAACCAGTCCTTATATGTGTGTACTTTTGGAAAAATATTTATGGAAGGGTAACCACGATGTGCAGTATCAGTGTTACTATAAATGCATTAATATTATGATGATGATGATTATGACGAAGATGATGATGATTAAAATGATGATGATGATGATGATGATGATGATGATGATGATGATGATGATGATGATGATGACGATGACGATGACGATGACTATGACGATGACGATGATGATGATGATGATGATGATGATGATGATGATGATGATGATGATGATGATGATGATGATGATGATAATGATGATCATGATGATGATCATGATAATGATAATGACGACGACAACGATGACGACGACGACGACGATGATGATGATGATGATGATGATGATGATGATGATGATGATAATGATAATGATGATGATGATGATGATGATGATGATGATGATGATGATGATGATGATGATGATGATGATGATGATGATGATGATGATGATGATGATGATGATGATAAAGGCGTGATTTAATTTAAATTCGAATAAATTAAAAAAAACTAGTTAAATGTCTTTGTATAGACTATTCCGATTACACTAACGTGCGGGGTGAAATTGACGCGTTATGAGATCTAGAAAATAAAACAAAAGCGATGCTATGCTGATTTTGTTAATGATAATTTGTGTCTTGTCGTTTCAGATCTGCATTAACGTCGTGATGTATCGTGAACATTCGTCGGTTAGTAATTTTGTCATATCGACGGAACTGACGAAGCATCGGATTGTTTAAATAAAGGAATTATACTAATTTTTTCTACTGCTACTTCTTCTGCGTCCACTACTACTACAACTCCTAAAACCAATACTTAGTCTACATACTATTGCTATTGTGACTGATATTATGAATGCCTTCTACTATACTAACTGAAAAACTACAGTAAACTGGTAATGCCACCATCACTTGGCAAAAGTAAGTTCCAATCCATACATGCGTAAAACGGCTTTTAAAGAATCAATTCAAGGGGCCGTCCAACATATTTTGGCATGTATTGAAGCTTGTCATTAAATGCGTTGTATTGATGAATTTAAACATTTGAACTTAAAATCTTCAGTAAAAAAAAGCAAGAATATAATTTTAAAAAAGGAAAAAAGTAACCCTCAACAGGGCTCGAATCACTGACCCCTAGAGTCCTGGAGTAAAATGTCGCTTGACTATACCACTCGACCATCCATGTTTATGCTTTGAGCGGATGAATTTTTTACTTATATAAGCAATCCTCGTAGTATCCTAAAATAAAACGACAACAACAGAACTTTCCAAATTATTCAATCGTTTTGCGTCGCACGACGCTTTATAATTTTCAGGTTTTGAAATCATAAAAATATGCATATATTAGATATTTAAGAGCATGGTACTGTAGACTCTCTGTAAACCGGACGGTCTGGGGACCGGCCTGATCGTCCGGTTTTCAGAGAGTTCCGGTTTACCAAGAGTCATGCCGAAATATACATTGTATACATTGCGTACAAAATCATATAAGAATAAAATAAACCATATACATTTACATGAATTATGTGATAACTGTTCTCATGTAATGTTTATGTTTAAAGCATTCTTCAAAAAAAGCATTCTTCAAAAAATGTGCTTTTATTCGATTAAAAGCAAAAAACATTCCATACCGACTTGTTTTGATTAATCCCAAAGTGAGCGTGGTGTTTTATACATGTACGTACGTGACATTTGTCATATAGTGAGTCGTGTTCGAGTTCGATATAAATAGCTCTGAATTAATTAAACATCAAAAACAAATTTTGACGAATAACGACACAAATACGATTGTTGTGGACACACGATTTATTATTCAAGACAAAACACATTTCACAAAACATACACACACACACAAAAGAACAGCGTCATAATTATTTTCCATTTAAGCGTTAAAAACATGGCTATACGATCTTTAAAACTACCCGAGCAGACCACAAGAAAGTGATCGTCGCAACGGCATGCATTAATTTTGCAATTGAATTGTTTATCATAAGCTTCATAAAACGATCGAGTCACTTTTTGGTGTTAACGCACGTCTATTATAGACATTCACAGTTTGTTTTACATTATTTAATCGGACTTTAACGCGGTAACGACTTGACACCTTTATGGTATGTTTAATCCGATTATCGATAATTGCGCGAGCAAAATGTGTGACACCGCACGACGCGCTGTGCTGACCAGGTTTTGTAATTTTCACGCCTCGGGCATCTTGAGAATTTGGACCGTCCGGCGTTCTCAATGTATTTTACGTTTAAAATGACCAAATTCACGGAGATACACACACACACACAAAAGAACAGCGTCATAATTATTTTCCATTTAAGCGTTAAAAACATGGCTATACGATCTTTAAAACTACCCGAGAAGATCACAAGAAAGTGATCGTCGCAACGGCATGCATTAATTTTGCAATTAAATTGTTTATCATAAGCTTCATAAAACGATCGAGTCACTTTTTGGTGTAAACGCACGTCTATTATAGACATTCACAGTTTGTTTTACATTATTTAATCGGACTTTAGCGCGGTAACGACTTGACACCTTTATGGTATGTTTAATCCGATTATCGATAATTGCGCGAGCAAAATGTGTGACACCGCACGACGCGCTGTGCTGACCAGGTATTGTAATTTTCACGCCTCGGGCATCTTGAGAATTTGGACCGTCCGGCGTACTCAATGTATTTTACGTTTAAAATGACCAAATTCACGGAGATATTCGTTCGGTTTCCGGTTTTGAGAGAGTTCTGTTTATTCAACATTTTTTAACAAAGAAATAGAAGGAGAAAATACGGGACTGGCCCGACCGTTCGGAATCGGGAGAGTTCCGGTATTCAGAGAGTCTTCTGTAAATGGTCCGTATTACTATTTCCTGAAAATTATCAGAACTAACACGAAAATTTGCGAATCTGAAACAGCTTTGTTAGATTGTGTCCATTTACTAAAACGTGAAATCTGTTGGACGGCCCCTGTAATAATACAAATATTATCATCATGCGCTGACATAAACACAGCCGTAATTCGGTATAAATTTAAAGCGCGATTATACGATTTTTATAAAATTTAAATTATAATGAATTGATAAAAGTATGTTACAATAACACAAAATAGGCAAGAAAAAATATACATTGAAGACGAATTTCATAAAATGCAGCAAAGACAAATTAGCGCCGCGAGCCGATTGTGATGAAGATATTTTGAACATATTTTCCTACAATAATTGAAGCATTTGTCTTTTTATTCGGATCGGAGTTAGTGTTCGTGTGTCGTATGAATATATATCATTGCAGAAATTTAAAATAAACCGTAAAACTTAATTTAGATTCACACCGTACATGCATGATATACATGCTGGCGAAATCGACTGTACAACCTTTTTCGATTCCAAAATTAAATATCTGGCTTATTTCGCATTTTTCGACGCGTGTTCTTCATAACTTTTATTTTAATTTATATTGAAATATATGTATTATACGTTTTTACACATTCTCTATAAATTCATAAATTTTTGACAAAATCGTATAAACTCGCTTTAACAAGTACTCATTTAAAAACGTCATCTACCAATCTACTTCCCCAGCGCTTAAAACAACATTAGCTTATGTCCATGGCATAAACAGGTGAATACATCTTCTAATATTTGACCAGATGGCTGTTTTTACGCAAACGTTAACTACCGTAATAATTTAGTTGTGGCCTGATTTTATGTATCGCTTATAAATTATTATCATCGCGTATTTTGTTCTTGAACAACATGTAAGATATGTCCTTGCACTTTTTAGTAATGATAGATAAGTGAACGTGTGGAACACAGTCATTTATTTTTGGTTCTTAAAGGGATCTTTTCACGCTTTGGTAAATTGACAAAATTGAAAAAAGTTGTTTCAGATTCGCAAATTTTCGTTTTAGTTATGATATTTGTGAGGAAACAGTAATACTGAACATTTACCATGGTCTAATAGAGCCATTATATGCATCTTTTGACGATTTTAAAACCTAAAAATTATAAAGCGTTGCAACGCGAAACGATTGAATAATTTGGAGAGTTCTGTTTATGTCGTTAAATTTTGTGAAACTACGAAGATTGCTTATATAAGGTATAAATTACGTTCTGCATGCGTACTCGGCGGAATAGCTCAGTAGGCTAAAGCGTTTGTACTTCAGGACTCTGGCAGGACTCCAGGGGTCATAGGTTCGAAACCTGGTCCGGGCAATGTTCTTTTCCTTTTTTTAATTTTATTCTTGATTTTTTACTGGAGCTTTTACGATCCAATGTTTACATTTATCGAAATAAAGCATTTAATGAATAAGTTAAAAAATGCCAAAATCTGTGAAAAGGCCCCTTTAAGTAAAACCAAACGAACCAATTGAAAATAAGTGCTTGCACTTTCATGGGTTATCCTTGACTGCAAGGTCAAAAGAAATAAAAGTTATGCTAATTGGTAATCAAACATTTTTCTAAAGAGAACACTGATCGATACTTACGTTGCTCGACGGAATATCGGCCGCAGATACAACTAATACGTAGCTTTTATAGTATACACAATGTTTGTTATTATTTATGGTTTGCCATATAATACAGCAATTCATAAACATGTCATTTTTTTAACATTGATACGTATGAAAAGTATGTGCAACTTTTGCCAACTCCACTGCGTTTTATGCAAGATAAAATGGCAAAACAATGGACACTATAACTGAAATGTACAGTACATTTTCAAAACGCAAACGCGTTTAAACCCGTTCTTAGTACTAACATATTTAGGAGTAAACAATAAAGCTGTTCGATATAATTACTTTTAAGTAGAACACAAATTGGTTCATAGGGGACGTGGCCATTAATTTTATCACATTTGTTTTTTCCTTGTTCTCATTATTTCGAGCGTTAAGTTATGGTCTTATAAGTTATACTTTATATCGATATAGTTGTTTTTAATAAAACAGTTTTACAACGTACATGGGCATAATTCGTCCATGAAAAACAGATTGAAAATAGAGTTGAATATGTATTGTAGTGTATTTGTTTCATTCCAAATTTATCTGCAGGTGCAAGGTCATATCTGGAGTTGTCATGTTCCAATTACGTGTTATTGACGTAAACAATATACAGGCATACAACATAGGCTAGTTGACAATGCTAACATCGTTACTGCTCTATTACTGCTCTATGTTGGCTTTTTAACGTTCAAATGGCGATTACCGTCGCGTGTCAAAATTATGAGTGACCTCGACCAGAGTTAACAACGACAAACACAGGTGAAATGGAGTGCTCAAAATAGAACAGCTCAACATATAGAGACATTTGTACATGATGAAAAGTAAGAGTACCTTTTCTGTCCGCATATATTGACAAAATTAAGTTATTATTACAAATACTTATTTAAATGCTCGGATTGCCAAGTTTTTAGATCAACATACTTTCTCCCAATTACACAGAATTATGCAACTCGATTGAGTATGTCTACAGAGACATTAACCTACATAGTCAGTAGATGGACACAATAACACACTGGCACAAGGTCTAACACATTTCCTGTCTAAGAAATCTCTGAAACTTATGCGCCGTTTCCATTCAGCAAACTTGTGTGTAAATCTCTAATCGAGCTTAGAAGTAGGGAACGTTATTATACTCGATTCAACTTTGACTATGGACGATTTTGAGTATATGCTTATACTGGTTTCTCATTTGAAATATAATCCTTGAATTGTGATTTCTTAAAGCTAAGAATTGTAAAAAATAGTTGATAATGCTGTAAAACATCTTTTGACTATTGGGTCTTTTGCTCAATGATTGACAAGTAATTGACTTTTGTCTGTCCGGTAAGTGTTTTCTAAACGTTGGAATATGGTAAATATTCTATACTTATGTTTGAAAGTGAAAGTTCGACGTCCAACTTTTTAAATGTTGACATAAGTAGGTTCGTGTCTAAAGATGCAGTTAAAAAGACGTTCATTTACCTTGAATATTTTTTAAGGATCGACTTAAGTTCAAAATTCATATAGCACAGTCAAATCAGTTCAGAAATATATGTTAGCAAAAGCAGTGAACCATTTAAAAATGTATTTACGGGTTAAAGTTGATGCCACTTAATATGAATACTGCTAATACTTAATGAAAAACTGTACATTATAAACACAAAACTCTCCTTGATTTAACAGTCGACTTAAATCAGAACTCCACACATATCCACCTCGCAAAAAAGAACACGGAATGTTATACGAATAAGTAAAATTCATTCAATTTAACAGTCTCAATTATAGACTATAAATAAACAAAATCAACTTGAACTGAAATAAACCCCTGCTTACAAAATCTGACATTCGTTTTTATGAATTCTTTCTATTTGAGCATGAGCTTATATATTTGTTTATTTGTTGATGAAATAAATCCAATTATGACGCCCAATTGAACATTCATATTGTAAATGTAAATGACCTGTTTTTCATTCAAACGTCTTTTTTAAGTCCATTGCTTGAACCATTTAGTCAATATTATTGTCAATTTAGTTGCAACCCGTGCGTTAATACACCACTTCAAGCAATGAATAGCTTTCGAAAAATACGTTAAAATCCGGTGTATACAAAGTTTCAAAGACTGTACGAGTAGTTAACATATTTGGCTGTCCGTCCACTTCTTATAATTGCCTTCCAGTAGCCATTCACAAATATGTGCAATAAATCACGGACTTACTAGTTACAAAAGACGAAATGGTGTAGCTATAGGTTGGCTAACTAACCATGTCAACCGGATTGACCGAACTAACAATCGTTATTCACTTACGTTCCACATGAGCTGTTTACAAAACTGCTAATACCTTTCATACTACTTCCACTCAATACATGTGTCTAGTCGTTTATCCAATGTAGAAACTTGTTTATACAATACAATCCACATAAAAACTAATTTTTTAAACACAAACATTGTAAGACAAGATTAATATATGGGAATATACCTTTCAAACTAGACGATTATGAAACCAATTTTGAATGGACAACGATTATATCTGCGTCAAAGTTAAAACAATATTGATTGCAATTGACATTATAATGCTATTGAAATACAACATGTTGACATTAGATATTGGCAGTGATAGTTTGTGTTATTATTGTGTGTTTGTAGTGTTATCAAGTTAGTTATCCCCCGCCATAGGCGGAGGGATATTGTTTTGGCGTTGTCCGTCCTTCCGTCCGTCCGTCTTTCCGTCCGTCCGGCACTTTTGTGTCCGGAGCCATATCTTGGAAGCGCTTTGGCGGATTTCATTGAAACATGGTATGAGTATATATATGGATAAGAAGATACGCCAAATTGCATTGTACACCATCTGTTAATAACAGAGTTATTGCTCTTTGTATCTTAAAAAAAAAATGCTTTTTTTGTGTCCAGAGCCATATCTTGGAAGTGCTTCGGCTGATTTCATTGAAACGTGGTATGAGTATATATATGGATAAGAGGATGATGAACGCCAAATTGCAGTGTACTCCATTGGATAATAAAGGAGTTATGGCCCTTTATATCTTGAAAAAAAAGATTTTTGCTTCATTTTTTGTCCAGAGCCATATCTTGGACGTGCTTTGACGGATTTCATTGAAACTTGGTATGAGCAAATATATGAATAAGAGGATGATGCACATTGGCGTTGTCCATCCGTCCAGAAAACTTTTGTGTGCAGACGTATATTGGCGGGGGATATCAATTCAATGAATTTGCTTGTTGGTTCATGAACCGCATTCGAAAGCATTGTATCTGCAATTAATAGTGTTTAAATTGTGATTTTAGAAGCCACACTATTGCATATTTTTACATGTTTAAATATACTTGCTGTTATAATAAACCTATATACAATCGCTTATATATGTTAAAGAACTCATTATTAAACAAATGCAAGAGGTTTATAGGGTACTTACTTGAATTTGTATTGCCTTAGCATCGAATGTATCAATATAGTTGGCGATTTAGATATTTTGGTTTACTATTATGATCGTTAACATGTTAATTTGTTTTGTGTAAAAGTAACACGAATAGCTAACATTACTTTATATATAACAAATGTGCAATTGCGAGAAGTTTGTAGATGCCTTAATTAAAGTCAAGATTTAAGCGATAATATCTTGTACAGAAAGATCCGTTCTTACTCTACAGACCTGCTGCGACTCTACCATGGGTCCTGAACCAGCTGCAGCAATTAGTGTAAGAGTGGAGAATGACGTTTAATGTCAGAAATGTATACGTATCCGCAAAATCTTGAACGAAACGCCAAACATTTAACCATATAACAGAATAACACCGCGCACAACGACTAAGGTGCATTTCGGAAAATACAATGGCGTCCCCATGGAGGCTGCACGCATCAACTAACAATTAGGATTAATGACACATATAATTGGGCATTGATTCCTGTCGAAATGAAATAACGTCACACACACAAATAGACGAGGCTAGTGTAGTCGATAGTCGAGAACGTCATCTCAGTATGTACAAAATCAAGTGTTTGTCAAATATCGAGCTGTACCAAACCGTTTAACTGCCGAATGAAAGACAATTGATCATAGTGTGTTATTATACAGTGAGGAACATAGACAGCTGCGATAACCAAGATGTAAAAAAGGAAAATAATGTGTTAACAATTTGAAAATGCACTTAATAAAAATGAAAAAAGGACAATGACCTCCACGAAAATTAGCTTTGATCAAACGTGTAAGTGTTTTACTGTGTAATTTAAATATTGTTAACGGCGAACATTTATCATTGACAAGAATAAGATGAATGCCTTCTGAATCGTTAAGGTAATTGAACACAATAATGAAATCAAGGACACTATTTATGCCAAAACTTGTACAAAGAAAACCCCCGTACTGTGTCAGAGTGACATGGGAGTACTAATGGACATTATCGTTTTGAACAAAGCGCCGATATTGTCGAATAAATCACTATTAAGGTCTTTGTTTGTTCGCAATTAGTTAAGTAATGCGCATACTATATATATATAGCATTATTATATGATCACAATCCAATAAGCCCATCAAACAAAAAGGTCTTAAATTGAGACACTCGAATGATCAAACAGCACTATGAAATATGAGTTACACATTACACGAGGAATAATCAAGATTGTTTAATGCGAGTTTCAATAAATAATGCGCGTATGATTCACGAACTTTTCCTTTGTACGTGTTATACATGTAAGTGAGTTGTTTACATCCAAGTAAATAAAGACTGAATCAGACACAAAGTTATTTCTAGTTATCAGTGACTTAATTTTTTGTGTGAGGTTTTGGCCCGTCCCAGCTCAAATTGGTTCACATTACTGTTACTATGAAGTTATCACAGATTTACTGATGTTTTTATTTTATGTGTATTGTATTATGTAACCAATTTGTTACCAGACCCAAATCAAATAAATAACGAGAATGGCACTCCAAAAATTGTTTCTAGTACGAATGGTCATCTATATAGTATATATGATGAAACAAAAGAAAGTAGACACATTCAACTTGTGTCGCGAGGTAACAAAAAGTCAAGCACGTGATAAATGACTTTCAGGGCCACCGTTGCTTAGTGGATTTGGTATCCGCCTAGTGACCGCGATGTCATGGGTTCGATCCCCATTTCGACAGCGTTCTTAGGATCACCAACTTAAGATACCAAGTACTGGTTCAAGTCAAAGGCAACGGATTCGATGGCGTTTTAAATAAGCCTTAGGTCAATATAGCTTAAATAATCGAGCTAAAATGAAAAAGATTAAACGAAATCATAAATGTGTTGAACGTCATTTATCACGTGTTTGACTGTATGTTAATATCGTACAGAGGGTACAATGAGTAAAAGTAAGGAATTAAATTGCATAAAATTTCTCCACGAACATAATCCTTTTGAATAATTATAGCAGAAAAAAGCTGTATGTACATTTATTGTGCTCATGTATTGCAAATGTCTACAATTTCTGAACAACCAATTTAAATAGACAATAACTCTCCAACATCTTACAAAAAACTTCTTAAATGAACGTGTTAATTGTTTGTTAGTGAAACATGACATCGTTAGAGTTTTTATATGATCGATGGATGGTTAGGATATAATTTAGACATAATCGAAAGTATAAGCCCATCGAATAATGTTTCGACTTATACTACTGCTGTGGTTAACACATCGTTAAACAAACCCATATCGGCCTAATACCGAAACATTGTTTAAAGTTATACCTAAACAACATATGTGGAAAGTTCAAACTATCTGCGTGCAAACCTTAACGGAAAGAATGTAATTTGTGTTAAGGTCTTAAATAAGGACAGCCACGAATGGTTTTGCATAACCCGACAACTCCTGCTAGGCGACATTTGCATCTTCGAAAGCTTGATGGGCAGTTGAAAAGTTAATCATTCAGGAGATTGACATTTGTGGTGACAAAATCGAGAAACAAAGAACCATCAGATACTTAGGGGCATATTTGGATAATTCTTTGAGTTTTAAAGATCACATAAAGATCAAGTGTAGAAACGCAATGTTGAACTTTTTTAAGATTAAGTAAAGTATTCGCAAATACCTGACACGAGATGCAACCGAAACCCTCGTTCTCTTCTAAGTGATTCCGCACCTGGACTATTGTAACGTCATTTTGTATGGGATTTCTGGCTGTGATTTAGCAAAATTACAACGAATTCGAAACATGTGCGCTTAGTTAGTTTTGAATCGTAGAAGAAGAGATAGTTCCAAGCAGGCACTCTACAATTTGTTTTGGCTGCCGATCAAAGCAAGAATTAACTTTAAGATTCTCACTTACATGTTCAATTGTCATACTGGAAATGCATCAACGTATTTGATTGAACTGTTAACACCAAAAGTTCATAAACGTTCCACCAGATCATCAGAGTCCTGCATCGAGTGTTACACCGTGCCATTCAATCAACGCAAAATATTTAGCGACAGAAGTTTTAGCACAATTGGACACAAACTGTGGGTGGAATAATCTACCATTGAGTCTGAAACAAATCTCCTCGATTGACTGTTTTAAAAGAAATCTGAAAACGCACCATTTAAAGACTATTTCTCATTGTTTTAGCACGTCAATGAGTTTTAAAAATAGTGACATTTGTGACAGTAAACTAGAAGATTAATATTTATCTGTATTTATATAATTAGTCTATATCTTAATTGGTTTTAAAAAATTGTGATATGAAAATTTTAGCTTTATATATTTCTTATATTTTAATTTGTTGAATTTTTATTTATTTATGTTTTATTATTATTATTTATATATTTGTATTAATATAGATTATGTACAGCGCCATTGAATATGCTTAAATGTAGAAATAGGCGTTTTAGCATATAAACCAGTTTCAGTTTTTCAGTTTTAATAAAGCTCAGCTTAAATAAGTTCAACCAAATTTAATACTTATAAAAAAGCCGACAGCTCCGAAATTTTTTTTTTCGAGAACTATCTCAAATTATCGAACCTGTATGTAATATGAATACTACATAATAAATATCGCAACGGTTTACAAAACAATATATTTCAATACATAAGGTGAAAAGCTGATATTTCAAGTAAAAGAAGATAACCATACATGTAATTACATGTTCTGGAAATAACAGCACAAATCGCTGCTAATCGAGTAAAGAAATATATTCACCTTTAATCCGAAGCCTATAAAGTACAGAAGCAGTTTGCTTTATACCAATTTGTGAATAAGGCTACTTAATTATATAAGTAAAAAAATGTTCAAAATTCTGATAAATGCTCGTCTCGATATTCGTATGTAAAACACCTTTCAAAACATTTTCTAAGATTTAAATTTCAACTTATAGGTTACATCAATATAAAGATGATGACATCACAATCCTTAAAACGTGTTTTGAAGATTTTAACATTAAAATAGTATTATAGTAATGGAGAATCAACTTAACACACGCATCCAAGATACGCTTATATTTCAATAAGTTATATACATAGCGCTCTTCTGGAACGGTTTCATGTCAAAGCGTTGGAGTTGATGATCGCATTGTTTAGAAAAAATACGTTATTTGCCTCACCTAATTTAGATGCCAACTGTCCTGGAAATTTAATTTTAAAACAATTCTATCTGATAGTAAACGCGGATAAACTGTACAATATATAACAAAATACAAACTTGTGCAAACAATATTTAATTACTTTCAGATGTTTGGCCTCAATAGACCTAATGGGTGGTGATGATTAGCACATAAGTGTTAATAACTATTTGCATAAAGATCAAAGGAGATTTAAGCCGTTTACAGCCCATCTTAACACCTGATAGAGAGAATTGGCAAAGTATTACAAAACTACCTTTACTTTCCGAAAAAGGTCAAGTATTAGCACATACATTATGCTTTTATAGGCAATTACTTATTGAAATCGCACATTTACTGAAAACATGTGTTAAAGGGGCCTTTTCGCGTTTTGGTTAATTGACAAAATTAAACAGATTTGTTCAGATTCACAAATGTTCATTGTAGTTATGATATTTGTGAGGAAACCGTTATACTGAACATGCTCTAAAATATCCATTATATGCATCTTTTGACGATTTAAAAACCTGAAAATTATAAAGCGTCGAAACGCGAAACGATAGAATAATTTGGAGAGTTCTGTTGTTGCCGTTATATTGTGTGATACTACAAGGATTCTTTATATAAAGTATAAAATACATTGTAAATTTTATTTATTAGCAAGGATGGCCGAGTGGTCTAAGCGAGAGACTTTCACTCCAGGTGTCAGAGGTTCGAGACTACTGTAGTTGAGGGTTAATATTTTTTATTTCCTTAAATATATTCTTGTTTTTTTTACCTGGAGCCTTTTAGATTCAATGTTTACATTTATCAATATAAAGCATTTGATGAAAAACTTCAATAAGTGCCAAAAACTGCGAAAAGGTCAATTTAATATTGAATTCGAACGCTACTAACTGCTATGATTGAACACAGTTAAATCTGTAAATTGAAACCTAGTTTTGCGAACCAATGCATGCATGTCAAAAGATGTATACATATAATAAAACTGACTATTGATAAAAACAATGTGTTATGTTAGTATACGTTTCAGAGTTCATATTAATCTTGATGTCTGTTTGTTTACGGTTCGTTGGTTATTCTAAGCCAGAATTAAGGCTGACAGCGATCTTTTCAAAATATCGCTTAAAAACTTGTCTCTCATGCCAGTAGGGATTTATTAACCAATTTATGCCTAGCGTCTAGAAAAAATGCATTGGCAAACAGCGTAGAGCCAGATGAGTCTCACCAAAGTCTGCGCTGTTTGCTAAAGGAATTTCTGTAAGAAATATTCTAAATATTGAAATAAATATATACTAGACATCCCTAATTTTGGAAATAAATTGATCCAATTTAGAAGGATGGGAGAGTCCACTAGGCATAAATGGGTTAAACGATATATATCAACAACGAAAATATACGATTTAATATATTTAAGCCTTACTTCAATTTTCCAATTGTCAAATTTATCATGAACACAGCTACTTATGCTTAAACTTCTTTAAACCTTATTACAGATAATTAATGGTTGATACAAATTCAAAAGTCAAGTCACTGTTTTTGTTATAAAGATGAACATTATTTGTAAGTACGGTGACGTTTACAATTTCCATGAATTTTATTAAACGTTTTGCCTATAGCCGTCATATGGTTGAAACGTTTAATTTTCCATACAAACGTTGTTTTTTATTTTAATCAAACATCATGTATTTTTATAATGAAATTTTACGGTTAATACGACCTTACAAAAACAATAATTGTCATATGCAATTAAGTTTAAAAAAAAACTCATAATTTGGAAATAATACTTTATTTCATGAGTGTTGACAGCTTCGTGAATACATGATAGTTGATTTGCCATGCGGTATATTGAGTGTGTGACTTCTTTGCCTTTAACACATAGAAGCCATATGCGTCTATACCATTTATTGCGCATTTAACGTAAAGACGGTTTTATAGATAAAAGCACACTCAAATAATAGTAAAACAAATACGTATCTCTTTTCATTTTCATTTTCTTTGTTAAGCATTCAAAATCCCGATACCGCAATTTGCTAATACCATATCTTGTGTGGTAGCAAACGGGTTTCAATCATTGATGTTTTGTACATATAATAAACTATATATTCAAGTCATGTTGTTTAAATAATGTGATAATACTTGTGTTTAAGCAATCGATTTATTCTCTACTGTGTCTGCTATAGAATCGATCTAATTCAATCAAGGGAACAACTATACCAGATAAAACTGCATTCAATTAATTGTGTTCTATTTAAATGCATAATTGTTATTTTCGTTGAAGCCTCATTTGCTTTTACGAGATCAAATGTTTCTTGTGATACTTAAATCCAAAATAAGTGTGTGTGATTTAAAGGAATTGCATCACTTATTACCAACTCCAATTTTACACTGCGTTCTATGGGCTCATCTATGGCCTACCCCAAGAAATAAATGTAATTAACGTTCAATAATTAAAGAATATTGTGTTTGAGTATAGAAATTGTTTCATTTGTGGTTGCGTGTTGGTTAATCGTTTGTATTCATGGACAAGAAGAAATACACTTGAATTGACATGAGGTGGCTAAACACATGCATGCGTTAACAGGTAACGTAAATAATAAAAGTGTGTCCGCAACGAGACACTATTATGTCTGTAATAAAAATACTCAAGCTGTACACGCCTTCCCGAACAAGTGATTGTCACAATAAAAATAGACTAGATCAGTGCCAGATCTAGAACATGTTTTGCCAAACGTATCTCGTAATGACTCTGAGGATAGCGGACACATTTGTATCAAGTCTTGCAGTTTATATTTATGATCAACGTTTAAATGATAAATCACATACATTATTTAATATACCAAACTATAAGTAATTTCATATCATACAATGATACATATAACGAGAAAAAAGCATTGGTAGAACGGCTGACCATTTTACAAAACGATCTCATGCGCAAACATGAACTAACGCACTGGTTACACCTACAGATATATTTTTAATATACAATTGTAGCACTCACATTTTTATTTATTTCTTCATATACATCTCTTTGCATGTCAAATGCTAAAGCCATTACATAATAACTGTCTAAATATATATCATGCATTATTTGACGATTATACTTACCTACAGTACAACATACATGCTTGCATTTCGGGACCTACATTGATGACCTACGGTATCATCAAACACCCACATTAACTTTAACTGACGCGATGAATATGCAGTTATTCATTTCGGTAAGCAAGAACGTTTTTAATTGTTTCTCTTGGTGTATACAGTGCATCATAAAATGTAACTAACATCAATGAATTGCATTAGCTCACTGTAGCAAATACTAAAGGAAACAATACATTGGCGCCTTTGCTTTGAAAGTTATTACTGGGATAGCCTGCGGACTATGACTTGAAAACAATAATTGTTTGACTCAAGATCGGTTTCTAAGAAATACAATAAAACGCAATAAAATCCGCGGTGCAAGTGTGTGAAGTCAATCACTAAGAATAATTTTATCTTGTAATAAATACTGCAATAATAACTATATTAATTAACAGGTTAAGTTAATTAGCGTTTCTTTTGCTGTTTATTTATACAAATTTCGACAAATGCGTCGGGCGTTAGGTGTACATTGTTATTGATATTATTTTCAAAGGTGTTTAATCAATACATAGCACACATCATATTTAGGTAAACAAAAGACAATACTCAAATTTAAATGGAATTAGTATAAACCGCCATATAGCTACATTACGTAATTATTAAGAAACAAATGGTTGAATTTCAATAACAGTGTTAACATAATTAAATGAAACTTAAACTGAAATTACGACGAGGAAAATTAAAGTTCTGCCACTTGTCACGTGAGTCCGATCCGATCAAAACCGTGGCTGATGAGGCCTTGTATATATATATATATATATATATATATATATATATATATATATATATATATATATATATATATATATATATATATATATATATTATTTTTTTCAATGATCCTCTTTTAAATAAGGCATTATCCTTTTAAACTTAGAAATAACTAGTGGTTAATTTACATGTTTCTTATAAATACATGATACACTCACAAAGTTCAGTTTAATGAGATTAAACGCATCGAACTATATGCCGACACTATACGCATATGCGCGTTTTTCATAAAATGACATGCAAGTTAAATATGCTAGTTTTTATCAATCATATGAGTTGCGATAAACATGCGTAACACTACTGTGTATATTAACCCATTTATGTCTAGCGTCTAGAAAAGAGACCTTGGCAAACAGCGTAGACCCAGATGAGACGCCGCATTCTTCATTGGATCAATTTATTTCCAAAATTAGGGATGTCTAGTATATTTATTTCTATATTTAGATTATTTCTTACAGAAATTCCTTTAAGCAAACAGCGTAGACCAAGATGAGACGTCTCATCTGGGTAAATAACCCATCGATTGGGCAGACGGAACACACTCAAACATGCTATTTGTTGATTTGTAAAATTATTGCTTTTTATAATGAAGTTTGCAGATCTAATAATCTTAATATTAACCATTCTTAGTTAAATTGATAATCATCGAGTCCTTTGTGGCTCGAAACAAGTATTTTACTGCAGGTTGGTGATTATGGTTAGAACTAAGGTGACATCATGTTGCCGTTTATTTTTCTTGCAATTATGCCATGTTATTGCGCATGCAAAGTATTTAATAGTAAGCTGGGAGGAATAGGGAAAATTAGGTCTGACTTTTTATGATTATGTTCACCAGCCTTTTGGTCACAACCCTACTTTTGTTTAAGATAACAAAGTTGGAAACAAGAAGAATGCACTTTGGTGTTGTCCCAAAATTGGTTTGTAACACTAAACTGGTTTTTATTAACATAATCATACAGAAGAAGATAATGTTGATAAGCTGCATCATTAGTAGTCAAAGCATCAGCAGTATCGTATAAACAACAACTGTATCTGTCTTCCACATGCGTCATTATCATCAGCTAATTAATGAAAATAATATGTCCCTGCTGAAAGGAATATTAATACAATGGCTTGTATGATTTAAAGTTTAAAATCTTAATTTAACGCTAAATAGTTAATATATGCACTGTTTATCCTTCATAGTTTAGTGTTCAATCTTACATATTGTTGGCAGTATTCTATTAAAGCGGTTATCAATGAACTTGTACACTAATGTATTTATAAACCAGACACTCGAATGTCTTTTACATATTATTTTAACAAATATCATTACACTTCAACGCAATAAAACAAGTAAGTCCATTTGACTTATTCATGTTATCTGTCTGTCTTGCAAACCATTCCAATTAAGATATTTCCAGTAATATATCGATGGTGCCAAAAGTAAAGAGCCATCAAACACAAATGATTCAGACGAGATAGAGTGCACATGATATATATCGCGTGCTTTTGTTTATTCGAATCGTTCTCATGATTCAACTATCAACTTAATCAATTTATTTTATGCCGTTAAAGATTAGTTTCAGATAGTTTTCCGGTAAATGTGTAGAAGTTTACTGAATAAAATGTCAAATTAAAAATATATTTTTTACTGATTATGCATATATATATAATACATATGCATAATCAGTATCGATAAATTTATAAAATATATTTTTTACTGATTATGCATATATATATATATATATATATATAATATATATATAATATATATATATATATATATATATATATATATGAATAATCAGTAAAAAATATTTTTTTAATTTGACATTTTATTCAGTAAACTTCTACACTTTTACCGGAAAACTATCTGAAACTAATCTTTAACGGCATAAAATAAATTGATCCGAGGTTTAGGCTCCAGACAACAAAAAACAAGACACTTAGACATAAATACTGATTCCATTACTCTCCTGCATCTTTGTTGTGCGGAGAAAATGCGGCATTCCCTAGGCGGTAGAGACGTTAACATAAGCATTAAAAATAAATAATTTCACTCGTCCGTATGGTGCTAATAATGCATCATGGATACCGATAACTCAATCCTTCTCAAAAATGAAAATAAAAACACCGTTTAATCGGATGCAAGAAACAACAACATTTGTTAAGTGGGTTGTAAAGTGGACCAACTGTCACTTCATGCACAAATTCATGGCTTGAGTTTCAAAATACGCAATTTTAGCTATTTCATTATTTTCACACAAAACATAATGTGTTTTCAAGAAGATTTATTGAGTCCCTACGTAATAATTATATAAAAAAAAGTTATGTTACTAACAAATCTAGCAGGTAGAAAAGGGGAACTCAAAATCCAAACAAAGTAAACCGCTGTGTTTGATGTGTTCTTAAAATGACAAAAATTCAGCAACTGACATATGATGAAACCTAATACGATACTTACTTATACAACGCACCTATGCTTTTAATCAAAATAATATTTGTATTATTTAAGTCATTATTACTTTGCTAATGTCAATGAGTCACACTGCCTTAATCAAAGTTCTGACAGTACTGGTATGACATGCTTTTAAAAAGGATGGATATAAAAGCATCAATTTAAGTTTATCTGCATCACCACAATTGTGTATGTGGGTACGAACATTTGGGGTAAGAAAAAAAATGTGTACGATAATTTTGGGTACAAAAATTATGCCAAAAAAAATTGGGTACGAACAAAAATTTGGTTTCGAAAAAAAAATTGGGTTGGAAAAAAATTGGGTAGAAAAATAAATTTGGGTACGAAAAAACATTTGGGGGTACGGGGAAGAAGTACCCGTGGGGAACTTGACCCATTCAGCGAATCTGGGAGGCGGTTACATTCTTGATCAAATATAACAAGAAATATCTTTAAAAAATATTCGACGTGTATTTTCTGTACCACTTATCTTAAAAAACGTTCTATTACAGTAAAACATATGTGGGTTAAGTATATCATACCAAACTTTATATTTCGTTGTTTCCTTTCCTAAGTTAATGAAAATTGTGTACGGATGTGATTTCACATGCCCATGTGTATGAACATTTAATTTTTTCTCTTTTGATTATTAATTGTTTTTTCTCTATTTCAATAAGCTTAGGTATGTTTGTTCGTTAAGTACGACAATACTTTTGTGATGATTCCCGAAAGTAGGTATGAGCACATAGTCGTAAGAGCACTTGCATACGTGAGTTCGCCCATGAACACATGGTAAGGTTAACTAAATCTCCGCGATATAACCTAATATGTGTTTAAAACAGCAAACAATATCCAACAAACGAATGAATTATCAAACATAGTATGTGAACTGATGTAGCTCTGTAATTTCTGTTTGAAAAGTTTATTACATATGCAAAATGAGAGAGCAAGCATAAAAGCGAGTTTCATAGATAACGTACGGCTATTATGTTGTTTATATACCATATTTGCTATAACGTTTACAAATGGCAGGTTCGAAATAATTCGTTTTTTTTACACTCATGATCGCGTTAAACGTAAATTATACACGTATTCATTTGCAATTTATTTACAAAATCACGACAAATGTCAAATACAATACAGAAAATGCATAGTTGTTTCATTGATCTATAAACATAAAATGAATTGAATATAACTGATTTAAAATTAATGTTTTCAAAGTATTATTAAATATTTTTCCCAGAATATGCTGCCCTATTTATAGCTGAGCTTCCTTTATCTTTATTAATGATAATCAGCGAGGTATGCCGATAAGAAAAATCGAGCTATCTCAATCGGACTGGCTCGGTCTTTTACATAGGTCGCCATTGTGAAGATTTTTTTAATGGTATGATAACTTAGACGAGCTGCTTCGCAGCATCGTCAAAAATTGCACAAAGACGTAGACAAATACTTATAAAAAACGCATGTTATATACTGATCATTATTAGAGTTTCCATAATTATATTATAATTATAATATGTGTTTATTATTTAGGGTAATTATTTAAAGCAATTAGTGGCGATAAAATGTTATTTTTTCCCTAGGATTGAATTACTAAAATAAGGCGATGTATCACCAGTAGCTTTTCACACAATGAACGCTAACTTAAGAAACATGACAATAGCAGTATAAAATTATAGTGTTTGCCCATACAATGGTACACGTGGTACAAGACTAATTTAAAAAGCGGTACTAGATACATGTACTAGTAGTACATTAAATTTAGCGAATGTGTCTTGCATGGAATTTCCAGATTCGGAATGTAATTCGACCAGTCCCTGGCGGTGCGTGTTACGTTATACTATACACATCGATATTGTCATACAATGTGTGCACATTCCGATTGTTAATTGCTGCTGACCATTTAACATATATTCCGATGTGAATAGTGTCGATGAACTTAAGTATTTATAATAGCACTGTTAAAGTGGCTGCACCGCTACTTTCCATCGGTTATTGCTGCTTGTTCAAACAGTATCAACCGATCAGCACACACTTGCTACTAATATAACGTAACGAATATTTGGGGCATTATTGAATAAATAAAATAATCGAATTTGTTATCAAAGCAATAACCCAAATTTCATATATTCTTCAAAAGGCAGTCACGACTAGACCATCATTTTATTGCGTTTGGTATAAAACGTCAATAAGTGTCGGACACTCCGTGTTTTGTCATACTCGATGAATCCGTGTTGTTTGTGTTTTTTTTTAAATTCATAATAAGCGTCAAAACATCGGTCAATTTCGTATGTATTCGTTATATGTCCGTTGCATGCGTCATATTTACGTTGCCATTATTAGACACGTGACTTTGCATACGGCCCGTCAGAATTTGCACACGTAACAATTGACTGTTTCATTGTATATATGAGTGGTGTTCTGAGAAAACTGGGCATAACGCTTGTGCGTTAAGTGTCGTCCCAGATTAGCCTGTGCAGTCCGCACAGGCTTATCATGGAAGACACTTTCCGCTTTCGTTATATTCTTCGTTTAAATTAAGTCTCTTCTTTGCAAAAATCCAATTTAGGGGGAAAGTGTCGTCCCTGATTAGCCTGTGCGGACTGCACAGGATAATCTGGAATGGCACTTTACGCACATGCATTAAGCCCCGTTTTCTCAGAACGCGTCTCATATCTGTATTTTGACTAAGGTAACTAGGCAGCAACACGCACCCAACTGGGTATAGCGGGAACTCAACTTTTATCTTGTATATCACAAACATTATAAAACGTTGTGTTGAGTTTAATTAGCAAAAATAGAACGCAAAGCAACTGAAACGGACGTTTATGTTATAAATTTACATATCAAGAGCCATTAAAGGGATATTTTCACGCTTTGGTAAATTGACAAAATTGAAAAAAGTTGTTTCAGATTCGCAAATTTTCGTTTTAGTTATGATATTTGTGAGGAAACAGTAATACTGAACATTTACCATGGTCTAATATAGCCATTATATGCATCTTTTGACGATTTTAAAACCTAAAAATTATAAAGCGTTGCAACGCGAAACGATTGAATAATTTGGAGAGTTCTGTTTTTGTCGTTAAAGTTTGTGAAACTACGAAGATTGCTTATATAAGGTATAAAATACTTCACGTATATGTACTCGGCGGAATAGCTCAGTAGGCTAAAGCGTTTTTACTTCAGGACTCTGGCAGGACTCCAGGGGTCACTGGTCCGGGCAATATTCTTTTCATTTTTTTAATTTTATTCTTGATTTTTTACTGGAGCTTTTACGATCCAATGTTTACATTTATCGAAATAAAGCATTTAATGAATAAGTTAAAAAATGCCAAAATCTGTGAAAAGGCCCCTTTAAACACAAATGGTTCGGAAGAGATAACGTGCATATGTTATATATTGCATGCTCTTGTTTATTCAAATCGTTCTCATGATTCAATTATCAACTGTGAACTTAAAATAAACTGAGCTTCATGCACAATAAATGCGCGTTACTTAAATATATGCAAGTAATTTCACGGATATATTAATGGTCCCATAATGCATCTCCTGATCAGACTGTAAGATGCACAGGCTGGGCGGGCTATAGCTATGATAGTCGCAAATGGCATAGGACCCATTTCAGCATGACGCGGTTCTTTAGAAATCTCATGGCGTATTGTTAATGGCACATTTTAGCACAATGCTTTTCAATATAAAATTTAATTCAAAATAACAAATATAGCAAACAGGCAAATTAGGGTACCTTTTTGTATGCGTTCAAGAACGATTTCCAGACTTGCTAACCGAGAACGGCAAAAGTTTGTTGCATAATGACACGACTTCCGTCTTATCGTGACCCCATACTATTTCGATAGTGTTAATTTACTCATATTGAAAACAAAACTGTGTTTATCGATAGTCAATTAATTCTTCCTCTGACGATTTAGTGACTGATTACAGACCCTGATATTCTGCGAAATGGATGTTAACGCGTAAGTGAAACTGGGCCACAATTTATGTAAGAAATATAATATAGAAGTAAGTATACTAGACATCCCTAATTTTGGAAATAAATTGATCCAATTTAGAAGGATGGGAGAGTCCACTAGGCATAAATGGGTTAAATAATAAGGGTTGAATATTTCTTCAGCGTACGCATACACTAGAAGCGCAGCGTGAATACATGTATATACTCATAAAATTATGATATCACCTTCACCTGTTTCGAATTACTTTCCTTCAATTTTCACTGTTGTATTAATGCATTGCTCTTCAAACTTCATCTTTTATATCTATTTGTATTACTGAAGCATTTTATTAAGATTAATTTCTTACTTAAGTATAAATAAACGGCTATACATAGCTTATTTTTTTGCTCTTGATATCATCGCACATTTAACCGCATTTACAATAATTACACACATGAAAGGGAAAACACGTTTACCGATATTGCTCCTTTGATCTTTTTGAAACGAGTATTACATTGATTAAATCCATAAATAATTTTAATTAAAACAAAGTATACTAAAAAATGTTTGCTATTCAATTTTGTTGTGTTTATCTTTTGAGCAAATTACACATAAACTTAACTCCACATATTTTAAATTACATTACTTCATAGTTTTTCAAAGTTATTTGATATTTAAAGTCTATACAGCTTTTGTTTATTGACGTCTATTCGTGGTAGGTAAATGTTTTATGCTTAATTTATACGTAACCAAATATGATCCTGCATGCCGTCACAAGTATTGCCTTCATGGCCAAAAAACAAACATTTGTTTGTTAAAGATTAAAGCAAATTACGACATAAGCACTATTATAGTAGAATTATACGACCGATATAGGTATACATCATTAAGAAGTAATGTGACTAAGCTTTGTTACGTTATGGCCATCAACATACACACACCAAATCCATTTACAAATCACATAAACAATGATTGTATATCAAACAATGTATTATCTGCAAGAGCAAATAACATTATAATGAAATGTGTTTGAAGATGTGAGAATTTAAGAACCGAGTGTTAAACGAATGCGAATAGATTCAATTATTTATATCAAAATAAATATATTTAAGGATCCACTAGTACTATTTAATTTTGTATTTCTAACAGAATTAATCTGTAAAACAGCCAACCCTGCAATGCCCTCTTTGGTAAAAAAAGATAAACATATGGCCTAAAGATGTGATTGAAACCACGCTGATCTCATCACAGCTTTGCATACCATTTTTCCGAAAAATATGTGGTGTAAAGGTGCACACATTATGTTAAAGAAACAAATATTTTTGGATTTTAAATATCGTTTCATTATTTAATAAACTAATGAGCTTTAAGATTGTTTATGTAGATCGTCGCATAGATCGTCGCATAATGGAGGTTAAAACGTTAAGTTAAATGAAACACCCTCCTACGAGTTCACAGTCGTGTCAATATATATAGGAAACGCTAAAAGCCTAGTATACACATCCGCACATAAATATACCAACTGATTGCATTTTACAAACAGCATCCAATAACATTGTAAGAACAAAAGCTTTACGCGAAGGGTGTTTTTCAGCTCGAAACGCTATACGTGTTTTTTGCTTTGATTTCCGAAAAAGCGTTTTTGTAGGCTCAGCAATTGGCTTTACATTTAAAATTCATTGAACGTTTCTTAAATGCAATTTACACGAGGATTTATTAGCAGTGTTAAGATATTACGGTGTAATAATAATTTTTATTTTATGCTTTCCGCTGGTTAATAGAGAAATATCAGTGAATTTAAACTGATAATTTCACTGTTTCAAACAGTGGAAATTAACAGTGAAAATTATCGATAATTTTCACTGTTTACTGTGAAATGACGTCATTTTTTTACGAAATGACGTCATTATCCCAGTGAAATTATTAAGTTAATTTCTTTAACAATGTAAATAAACTGTGAAAAAATGCATAACATAAAAAGAAAATTTGTTGGATTCGGTGGTATATCGATTTAATTCACCCGTTATCATAGAAACGTGAATTAAAATCGATAATCCACCGAATCAAACAACTATCCTCTATATAATACTTGTAGAGAACATACAGCACAGATAACTCTTGCGCCCACAGGAATTTTCACCTGCATTGAAAACAATTATATGTTCAATTTCAATTTTGTATTTATGACCACATACACATCTGCATGTATATATTATCACGTTCACATTATACAGTTAGTTTTCTACACAATCGCAACGTTAAGTTCCATTGGTTTAAAAATATCTTACTATTTCTCTACAATTATCATTTAAGCGTATTAAGATAAAAATATCAGCTTAGCATGCATCATATAATTCAATTATTATAAAAGTAGTTATCGTGTTATTAGCAGAAATAGGAGAATATAACTGATTAATTTAAAATCCTGCGGATTCCAATCATACACCATAACAGCCGTATTAAAGCATGCGTTAACGGAGTGATGGTCGTGTATGATTCGTTGAGGTGTTTGTGCTTATAGAAATATGGATTAAATCTATATATTGTCAGAATTATTATATATTCTTTATCTTAACAGTAATATCGTCATTGAAAAATAATACAATATGCTTGCGAGTAAAATATTATTACGTATCAAGCAAGTTGTTATTTGGCTAATACATGTTTAAAATTAACATTTACTAAGGCTCAAAGCTTGATTTGGGATGACCATAATGTTAAGACTTATTTTTTATTTTATTTTTTCGAAACCTTCAATTAAGAATTCTTAGGTCCCAATTTGGAATATATATATATATATATATATATATATATATATATATATATATATATATATATATATATATATATATATATATATATTCCATTGGGAATGGGTTTTTCTACAAGTTGCACATTGGAACAAAAACAACAACACTTAACCGGCAATAACTCTTAGTTAAGAAAAAGTTGGTTATGGTTCTTGTTCACGGCACGTCTTTCCATTGATTTATAAACACACATGAAGTTTCATTTTGAACTATAGCAACTTATCTGAATTATAGCCCTGCAAAGTTCCATAGTACAAAAACAACAAGCGACAATAACTCTTATTTAAGAAAGTGATGGCTTGTGTTTCTTAACCATGATTTTTCTCCCCATTAATATCATTTAGTTTCCTGTTGAAATCTTGCATGCTATCTTAGATATAGCTCTGTAAAAATATATCAAATATGAAAAACCAAAGGTCAATAACTCAATTGAAGAAAGTGTAGGGTTATGGATCTTGTGCATAGCACTTATCCTTATTGATATTTGTATATACATATGAAGGTCCATCTTGATATATCTTATATAGTTTCTGAGACATAGCCCTTAACCGTTTTGTGACAGACGCAAGGACGGACTTACGAAAGGACAGACAACGCCGATTCTATATCTCTCAGCATTTGGCGGGGGTGATTGCATCGTTTGGTATACAAAAAATGGCCCGCACGTGTGCTCTTACAATAAGACATGCGCGCTAACATGTATATTCTCATTTGGTTTCGTGTTATTATCAAGTGTTTGCAATCATAAAAACTGTCATCAACGCAGTACCGTTTTAAAATGACGTTACCTTTTTTATCCTATAAACACTCAAAATAAACGAATATTTCGTACGCTATTTTGAAAAATAATGTTAACCATAAAAATCAATGTTACTCAAATAGCCTAACCGTCAACACCTAATGTTGTCTGGTAACATACATTTATCGCGATACAAAATGCTTTTTTTATTGTTTTGGGTGTCACAATTTATTGCATGTGTATTTTCGGCTATGATATCTCAACATTTACAAGCGAACGCGTGATTGGCCTAGGGAAGCTTCGGAAGTACGTCGTAGTTTTCATGAATACGTCGTTCTCCCGACGCTGCTCGAGGCCAGTCTCGCAATAATCTTATAACATGCAACATTGCACAGAAACTTAATTTCAAGTACAAGACAAATGTCATGATTCTTTAAATAATTTATAACAAGTAGATATGGCTGTATAGATATGATTAAATGTATGGAACAGGAATTGTTTTTTGTTTGAAGGTGAAAAGTAAATATATATTGACAGTATAGAGTTTGGATACTTATTTAAAACCAGTGATTTGAAAAGCAATGTCAACATTAACTTCACTTACTGCAGAATAAGTAAAGAACTCGGACTGAATAACACATATGAATGTTTTAAGTATGCTAGCAAACCAGAAGTAAACACCATAATCGGGTTAAATTCTTTAATTTAAGTTATTATACAGTTTGTGGTGATAAATATTAACTCCCATTGTTAGTGTGAGCGTTAGCTCACGCTAATGTTACAGACCAAATTTTGCAAATCAGTATGCGCTAAACTGCTTAACTACGCTATGGAAAGACAACCACTGCCTGTTTCAGTAAAATTAGCAGACGACAAATGTATGCTAGAAGCGTCTGCTTGGAAACAGTATGTTCACTGCAGTGGGTGTATATGACTAATAGTGTTTAACAGCTTGTAAGACGACATTGGCCAGTCTGGTGTTTATCATTGAATTATGCGTAAATATTGGCTCCTCTCAGGGAAAACGGGGTTTAATGCAAGTCATATAAGATTAGCCTGTGCATACTGATTAGCCAGTGCAATGCGCACAAGCTAATCAAGGAAGACATTTATGATTTTATAATGTTTTTCGTTTAAAGAGTCTCTGGTACTAGGATGACAATTAATGCATCTGCATTAAGCCCTGTTTTCCCAAAATGAAGCTTAAATTATATTTTTATTAATTATTAAAAACACATCTGAACCTGTGCTTTAAGACACACTCTTTATAAATTTAAATGGGTTGTGTTCATTTAAAACTTGGTAATGATATTAACAATAACGTACTTATTTGTAATGAGTACATTTGTATACACTAACAGACTGATATAGCATAAACTAGCTTCTTAATGTTTACATACTTGCTATCGCAATGCAAATACTGAACAGCAGAATTTGTTGTATCAATATTTGAGTCGCGTTCTGAGAAAACTGGGCATAATGCATCTGCGTAAAATGTCGCACAGACTAATCAGGGACAACACTTTCCGCTTTTATAACAGTTTTCGTTTAAATGAAGTCTCTTCTTGGCGAAATTCTAATTTGGGTGGAGAGTGTCGTCCCTGATAAGCCTGTGCGGACACAGGGTAATCTGGGACGACAATTTACGCAAATGCATTATGCCCAGTTTCCTCAGAACACGACTCATTTTGATAATATACGTTCATTTCGTAAATACAACTTACTCGTGAGTTATTATCGATATCTTCTTAAAATTGCCAGTCGTCAATGCATCCACGCGTTTGCACACACTGATTTTTATATACCAAAAACACAAATTAAGATCTGTATATTTTTTCAGCTTACGCATACATTAGGAACGAAACATAAGCGTTGTTCCTTGCATTTTTAATGTGTCGGTATACACCTAAAAGTGGTTCGCATTACTCTCTTTCAAACTTTCACCGTTTTACTCATGCATTTTATCTTCAAAAACATGTTATGCATTCCTGTGGCGTTTTATTAATATAATTGTGTGACAAAAATATAAATAAAAGAATATAAACACACGAGTTTCATCTTCCTACCTTGACTCATCTCAACGCAAACAACTATGAAACGCAGTTGCAATAATTGAACAATATTAAAGGGCAAACACATTAACTGATTTATATATTTGATCGTTTTTGTCACAATAATTTTTATTAATTTCACTCATAGTTCAATTAAATTTACAAAATAATTTGATTCACTTAATCATTGTGAATTCGCACTGTGGATGTATTGATCCTATGAACAATCAACAATAAAATAAACTGTCTATAGTAAAAAATTAAAACCGATTAGTTTAGCCGATTTCATCTTTAATAAGTCTATAGAGGTTTTCTTTAACCTTCGTTAACATGCATATACATGTCCAGTGCTATATTTATAAAGAACCAAATATTAGTGATCATAGAATTTGTATTTTTTTCTTAAGTGTTTCCTACATGACCAAAAGTGGATTACGTCTTTTAAAAAATCGTAATATCACAGATACAGGCAAAGTTATGCATCATACTAGCAGAGTTATACGACCGAAACAAATGTAAATATGTTATGTTGACATTTCTGTCACATTGTAGCATTGAAAAGAGCCATAGTATGTCCACTTACAACTCATGCAGGTTTAGAAACAAAGACTGTTCAAAAAGCAAAGAATTTAATTTCAAAAACCGAAACCATCTTGTGTGCATAGATAACATTTGTTTGCATTGGTACTAACATAAAAAATGAGTTCATTGCTTATATAGGACAAACGGTTCATATTGTTTACAACTATACTAACATCTGTTTTCATTCTTTGATCCAATTGATCGTTTCAGTTAAAGCAGATAATAGTACAAACACACAGAATAAGAGTGTATTTACTCGAATATAAACAGCCATAGTTTTGCCGCTTTATGGACGAATTGATCTGTTTTACTATTAAGAGTGACATGACACAAAAGCAAACATGACAATTTATACGCTTCAATTGTGTGTGAACAATAAATCATTAATTTTTAAAGCGTGCAATGGCAATACTTGTGTAGATGCATAATTTTATTCAATGATTACAACTGCTTAATTTTATTTTTTGATAACCAACATGAACACATCGTACAAAATAATACCTCCACTTCCCGTCTATGTACGGGTAAAAAAGGTCTGTTCCGACAGAACCACTGTTCTTCAGTAAACGCTTGGTCTCTACAACACGAACTGAACAATCGGCAGCAGTTGGTTAAAAGTAGAGGATTCATTTAATGACGGGAAATGTAAGGTTGTCCAAAACAAATTAAATGAAAGGCTTATAAACGCACCAACGAACATCATCTTAAAAGAGCACTTCGACTAACGGAAAATACTTAGGCGCCATTTTGACAGTTGACATATAATATGACGCTTATATGAATTAGTTACAAATTAGCATATACTGATGACATTTGTGAGGAAGCATTTCTAGCTGCCCCAACGAAATGTAACTAGGGCCTCGCTTACTGTTCAAATAACATATACTCTCAACGATACATTAGTCTAGTGAAGCCGGTTCTCAATATTACAACTCAGTATGAACTCAAACCTATATTTGTGAAATATCGAGCTGAACTGTCTGCATTTGAAAAAAAAATCAAGGCAATTAGACGATAAGAAACTATACTATTTTTACACAATACGCCCACAACATTCGTGAATTAACAAAATGACAATTCAATACTGTTTACGTTAATGCAAACAGTGTTTAGTATAGAGATGCGATTACTTGGCTCAACTGAAATAGATTGCACACCCGATTTCTACCCTAGTAATGTATCTTGATTAATATTATTTATTGCGTATGAACAAACTTATAAACGTTACCATATAAACTATTTAAAAACGTGTATAAACAATAGTTTATAACTTTTAGGCGGTCGACCCTTATAGACAGCATAGCTCACGACAATCAGCTAATGATTGTAATGATACAGATCAAAGAGCGTTGAAGCCGTTTCATAGAAAACCCTAGCACCTGTTAGTAAGCATTGTGACACAGCATTATACAGTAACATTTACATTCGAAAAACTGCAAAAGTATTGATGAAGCCAATTACTGTCTTAAATTGCACACTTACTGACCGTATGGGTTAAGATTCAATTTACCCTTTGTTTACTGCTCTTATTTAAAGATGTTTTTTATCCGTTAAACAAGTGTCTTGTTTTGAGAATAATGGCTTACAGGTTGAACCATATATCTATGTGCTTAAATTACTATTTATGAAAAACATGAACTCTTCTTTAAACTAAAGAGTGCCTATTCAGTTACGCAGTAAAAACGCTTGTGTGTTTACTGTCACCCAAATTACGTTTTTTTAATGTATGCTTAATCACATTTACTATTTTTCAGGGCCATATAATTTGCATTTTAATAGAAACATACATGTTAACTCGTGTTTGTTGAAGGAATAAATTGTTTTATATATATTTCCGGCAAAAAAACTAATGTTCCAAAAAGTGTAATGTCTCCAGGCATAAATTAATGTTCTTCCATAGAGCATACACTTATTAAAATGGAATACAACTCGTGTATCGTTCATTTTCTTGTACTGATTTATCTTTTATTTTAGATTTTCTTTATTCATCAACGTTTCATTTCTTTAGACAAAGGGCATTGGTATGTTATAGACATTTTCAAGCCAGCTCTCTAAGCGACGGCCTACTCATGAATTCATGTTTTCAGACACCGTTCTCTTCGTAATAATATATTAATACGCGTGTAATTATATTATGAACTACGCATAGTGTTTACTTAAACATACATTGCTTATGATATTTCTTCAAAAAGTCATTGGTTAATATGATTTATCTCTCGTCATTTTATAGCAACTTTGTTCTATTCATGTTAGATAACCGGTTTCAATTCATGCACATTATCTGGTGGAAGAGCAACAACTCTACTGACAATTTATTATGCGCCACATAAACTATTACGACAACTTGAATCATGATTTGATGTTAAAAATGGTAGTGTATGTAATATCTAGCATTGTATAGAGTGTTAGTAATTTTTCTAAAATCTAAAATAATAATTTATCGCCTGAATTATTTTAGTTCTATAAGCATAACTACTATTTTAGCACTTTTTAATATGATGTTCTGTTAAGTTGTTTGGCTTTGTATGTGTATTACGACTTTTATTAACAATGTTTACATCAGAATATTTTTTCACGATTTCAGTTTCGGTTAATCGAGTGCTACTTATTTAGTATAAACAAATTAAAGACAACATGACTCTACATTCTCTTGGTATAATGTGACATCCTTCAAACTTCGATTGAAGTTATACAATCTCTTAAATGCAGACACACGGATTTTCAATCAATTGCATATTATACTTAAAATCAATTGTATATTTTGAGTGGTAAATGCTATGAACCTATTCTTTTTGGTCGTGTTTAAAAAGTAATGATCATACACTCATTTGGCAATCAAATAATTCTGTTTTCTTTTCGTTCGAATTGATCTGGTGCAATCATTGTTACAATCATTGATACAACTGTGCTGCATAATTGTATTCGGCGTAATTAGTTTTGTACAATTTAATTACATTTTAATTACATTATTGTTATCTCCGGAAATGATAAATTACCTTGATCGATACCAAACGTTTCTTGCGATACTTAAATCCGAGATGAATTCGACATTCAAATGCATCGAAACACTTATAAACAAATGCCATTTAAAATCCGCATTTCACGGTGCCCCGCAGAAATAAAATGCAAAACAGTTGTATAATTAAAGGATATAACACTTAAGTGAAGGATATGATAAATATGATATTGCGTGTTGGTTATTTTTTTTATTGTATGTGTTTCGGTGGTTTGTATACAAATAGACGAGAATTTAAACTTATATTCACTGTTTCAAACAGTGAACATTTACTGTAAACATTATCGATGATTTTCTCTGTTTTACTTTTAAATGACGTTGGTTTTTATATTAATACGTCATTATTTGAGCGTAATACTTGAGTCTAAATATAACCATGTGTAAGCATGTGAAAATCAACTGTGACGGATTCGTAAGAAAATCGATTTTGATTCACTCGCGATCTAAGAAAAAAATATTGTTTACACTCACTCGTTAACTAAATTGATATTCCACAAATTCCAACACATATCCTCTTTGTATTTTCGAACAAGAATGAATATGAGCACACTTAAATGATGTTGACTGAATAAAAGCATGCAATAACAGGTTCAAAGATAAAACAAGCATATTTTGGTCTTTATAAAACAAGTACGTTTTCAAATTAAACTCAAGCAATTATACAAACGTTTTAGAACTATAATCATCAGTTTGATATTTGATACATCAAATAATCAATGTCATGCTTTGAAAGTTATATATAAATAGATTAAAATATACTAGAACGATAAACGCTTTTTATCAAAACAGTTATCGTTATGATTCTGAGGAGCACAGATACATTTTAATAAAGTTTCATCTTTGTATTTAATATCAACGTTTACATTATTTTTCATATGTCTGTATTTACCCACCATAATGTCCCCGTGGTGTGATGGATATAGTGTCCGCCTTGCGATCGGGCAGTCACTGGTTCGATCCCCACTGAGGAAGCTTTCTTAAGATCTCCCCAAATCACACCAAGGACGGGTTCTCGGCCCAGGAAGCGGACTCGAGATTTTTCAATTTGATTACTGAATAAGAAGAATTATGTACATTGATTTTTAGACATTATTTAATGACTATATTTTTAACAAAACAAAGTATATTGTGACTACATTTACGTACAGTACAAAATACATGTATATAATTCGGGCGCTGCTAATAAACTCAGCTAGCTTGAAACAGCACATATATAAAGTATGTTGTCAGAAAACAACCACTAAATTTAACTCATGTGATGAACTGTAAGCATTCCGTTCGGATTTCCATTAAGTATTTAACATCTTTTCATGGTGTGTACAGTGTGTCACAAAATGTAACTTACAGTAATCAATTGTATAATCCCAATTTAGTGTTTACTTCGGTAAGTGGAATGCTATTATGGGGAAAGTCTACAAATTATAACTTTACATGAGTAATTGTTTGAATACAGCTAAGTGTCTTAGCAATACGGTTTTGCAGTAAAACGCTAGCAAATACGCATTGCTTACACATATTAGTCAACACGTGGTAATGATCGTATAGGGTACATAATACTTATTTTGCAATAAAAGATGTAAGGTGAATGGTTATATCCATTTATTTTGCTAAATATATGTTCTTCTAGACAGTAAGATTGCGTTGAAAACAACATGATAAGTGTGCGTCGTTCTTAATATTTCTAGCTCATGGCATTTTCTAATGCGACAATAGATGCATAACCGCTTGCTTTTTCGTGAATATTCCATCCACTTTAATACGTAGGTTTACCTCAGCCAAATGTATGCTGTTAACTTCAAGTACAGCATATTGTCAGCATAACATGCTTTGAATGCATCACACAATTTAAGTTAGTGTAGGTTCTTTCTTCAATTGTGAACTAAAACATGAACCTTACTCCATGTTCCCGATATTTGTAGTGTAACTGCATACACGGCAATGACATATGTGTCAATATGTTTCTAATTTCAACGAACCTGTGTAATACCGCGCATGGAGTCGTGTGCTGTAATTACTTCGTCCAAAGTTAACGAACGAAGAAATGGGTTTGCTTACTACGAATTAACAGTTTTTAAGTAAATTGGTATGTGTCGAGAGGTTTAGAACATTATATTGTCACTCGTGGAATATTCACAGTACGTTGCTATAAAACTGAAATATTTATCAAACACTTTTTTAAAAACAAGTAATGTATTGTCATATTTTACAGTAGAAATCTGGTATTGCATTTAATATGCATTCTGATAGAGGACTTGTATATTGTGTTGTTTTATTAATTCCCCATGTCATGTGGGTAGAGGACTTGTATATTGTGTTGTTTTATTAATTCCCCATGTCATGTGGGAGTTAGAGTGTGAATGTGTTGTTAGATAGTACGGGCAGTATCAAGAATATTAACTATGTGAAAGGAAACATGATTCTAGAGTAGTTCCATTGAATTGCGCTTAAAGCATAAATACTGTTTATTATTAAATTGCACACTTTTTCGATGAACTCATTTATGTTGGATGCATATCTTGCTGAAATAAACACATTTAAAATCTACAAACGAAAAAACAACACAAAACACAAATAAGTGTTTTCACTTAGCAACAAACTACCAATTTACTTTCCTCCTCTTGTACATACCGCATTTAGAATTCTAAACCTACAATTACCTAGAGGTTAACATAAATAATTCTTATTGATACTTTGCACAGGCGCAAGAACAGTTTAATTGATTTAAATACAATGACAAACATGTCTACAAAATACTTGCGCGTTCATAAAATTATGTACAGTTGGCAAGCTCTAAATACCATGCATTATATAATTTCGGATTTACTATAAAAAAATAAAGTTTATTTATTAACCCATTTATTCCTAGCGTCTAGAAAAAAAAGGCCTTGGCAAACAGCGTAGACCCAGATGAGACGCCGCATAATGCGGCGTTTCATCAGGGTCTGCGCTGTTTGCTTAAAGGAATTTCTGTAAGAAATATTTGTAAATATAGAAATAAATATACTAGACATCCCTAACTTTGGAAATAAATTGATCCAATTTAGAAGGATGGGAGAGTCTACTAGGCATACATGGGAAAAGCACAGTTTTCAGAATTTAACTGATTCAAATAAATTCCTGCATTTTCCAACGATACATTGAGCAGATAAGGGCTTAATGCCTTTTAACAGCTTCACGGTTTTGGATGATTAGCAAAACATGTGTTTGTACTTAAAAAAACATTGATAGTATCTATGAAATGTCAGAAGAATTAGATATGTATAACGTTAATAGTTAGTGATAAGTTGGATAAGCACGCTGATTTCAAGCGTTTAATATTAGGAAGGTTATATAATGTACATAAATGTATAATAATAGTACGCATCAGATGTATAATCAAAATTATTTCCATGTTATTAATATTTATATATGTGTATGCAATTCCTGTACAAGGACACTAACTACAAAAATGTATTAATCTGTGCATATTCTTTTGAAAGTACTGGCGTGTTTGTTTGGATGTTTAAAACTGCACAGGTGAACGTAAATATCACAAGTGAAGAAATTAAACAAACGTATTTTATTTATTGATTTTTACATTATTGTTTACATATGCTGACGTTCGAACAACATATTATCTAAATAATGACACATCTACGTTTAATTAATACTCATCGAGTGGCTTATGGCGAAGATGGCCTTTATGATGTATGCTCGTGTAATTATAGATGTATCAAACAATATATTGTTGTTCTAACACTGTATACGTGCACAGTGTGTATGCAACGATTGTGATACAGCAACAAACCGCATCGTTTTAAATCAAAATTTATACCTTCTTCGCGATATACGGAAAATACCGACTACTTTGGTTCCGGACTTGTGCAACCCATACAACTGTTTATCTAAGAGTGAGCCGTTGCCGATGTCTACATGTTCATAAATGAATGGCAACAAGAATATGCCAACTGTGCATACTAATTGTTTGTTTTGCATGTACATTTAAAATATATCCGCATACATGTATAGGTAGCATACACTTTATTTGTAACTTAAACAGCAAATATATTCTATACCCTAAAAGAAGGAAGGTGTACGGAAGAAGATGTCATTTACATGAATATTATATGTACTTTATAATCACAGTTTTGGCTTAATCCGTCGTAGTTGAGCAAAATGAGGAGTTGAACATATCCATAATAGTACATTTAACTGTGGGGACAGTGGTCTAGTGGTAAGATGCTGGGCTAGGGATCGAAAGGTCCCTGGTTCGAATCCCGCCAAGGCACTGGATTTTTTCTGAGCAAAAAATTAATTCCACGCTTGCTGCTCTCCACCCAGGTGTATAAATGGGTACCTGTGAGGGAAATAAGTCAATGTGCCGTGGCAGCCTGGAGCGCCATATGTTAAGGAACGACTTAAATCCCAGTGATCGTGGGGTTGATTGTTAAGTCGGCAGAAGATGTATATCGAAGGAGACTATAAACCGCACCTTTAACCTTTGACATACTATTCAGTAAAATACACCACAAAACCGAGGAACATATAAGTTTATTGGCGAGGAGTGTCCAGAAGCGCATAATAAATTTCGAAAATTTAAGAATAAATGGATAACTGACGTGTTAAAAATCTGACCACAAACAATTTTTCCGAGAACTGAATGGTCTGTGTTAAAGGTGGGCATCATATATATGCTGAGATGAGTATTAATCATTCAATGTTGTCAAATAAACTATTTGGTTTAAATTTGAATGTGCTTGCATTATTTCAAAAGCAAACGAGCTTTAAGGCTATTATATATGAAATGGATCGTTTTATAGATTATGTTAAACTTTAATATGTAATGAAAATCGTGTGCATCAATTCCACAAGTAATATTAATATTTATTTGAAACATGAACAGCCTAGTATAATAATACGAACATACATATTCGTATGCCTTACATTCTATGAAATAATTGTGTGGTAACATAAAGTAGATTTTTAGCACGGAACTCAATGATAATTTAATAACTCGATTACTTTAACCATGATTTTGTCTGTTATATTGTTCGTTGCATTGTATAAATTACATACATTTCAGTGAACGTTCTGGCCCGCTGTAAATTTAACACTAAGCCTCTACAAGATATTATAGAGCTGTAGCATAGGGACAAGATGTAAAAGATGCCATTGGCGTCCTGGACGTGTAATCTTATTTGAAAATTTTTGAATGCAAAGCTAATCTGTTAATTACAGTACACCAACAAACATGAGTACGCTGGCTTATGGACAATACCTTGGCACCGATTTGTCAGCTGACATTAATATGCAAAACAAGGCAGCAACGATTGTTAGGAAGCATCGCACGCTGGCCCAGTCACATAACGGCACACAAATAAAACAGGCTACCGAATCCGATACTCAAGTTAGTAAACTAAGTACCCAATCAAATATCAGTAACATATCGAGCTTTACCAAACCCTTGTTTTGTCGGCTAATCGACTATTCATCAAACTCAGATAGTGTACATTATCGAAAGTAGATCCATTTAATACCAAAGGTATACAGAAATAGAATAAATTGTTTAGTATAAGCGGATAATTGTTGTGAATTGAAATACATAGGACATTGCGACCCACGTACATTAAATATAATGAAACACAAGCAATAATTTGTTTTTTTACAAGGGCGAACATCAAACTGATGAACCTAGGCAATACATTAAATCTGAATTGTAAATGTAATGCAACCATCATGGTCATGAAATCCAGTAAATTATGTATGTACCTGCATGTAATGAAATACAACCCACAATAGGAATTAACATTAAGAAGAAGAAGCACCAATACATTCGAATTTATAAGTGCCTAAGATCAATTCGAAAGTATAGTTTGTACATCAATCAAAAATTGTCTGTGTTCGTTCGAAATATGTTTTAATTTTAACTCTCATTATTTATCATTTATAGCATTTTTTTGTGCATAATCAAACGAATCCATCAAATAAAAATGACTTAACATTTTTTTAGGCTCTCGAATGATCAAACAGCACAGAAATTTACATTTACATATTTCATGACAAATAATCAACATTATATTATTCGAGCTTAAATATATATAGCACGTAGGATCCACGAACGTGTCATTTGAACGTGGTGTGCATATACGTGATTTGTTTACCTCAAAGTCAATATTGAATGTATCAACCCTGAAGTAAATATTTTAAGTAAGTATGTGACTTATATATGTGTTAGTTTAGGGTCCGTTCAATCCCGCAATAGTTTCTATTAGTGGTCACATATTTAATGATTTTCAAATTTTATGCGATTTGTTTATTGTAAGCAATTGTGTAAAACACCAAACTTAAAAAAAAACTACAGCATGTGGTTACCAGAAATTCATGATTGATATTGTTCTAGCAAGAAGTGTCATCAATATAGTATTTATGTTGAATCAAAATGCGGTAGATACATTGCACATGAATTGCGAGTAAAGATATACACAATTTTTGACCATAACGTTATTATTAATAGATGGTTTATTGCTCGTGAAGAGTCGCGATAATATCAGCCTTTACCCGAAATCGCACGACCAGCTTGTTAAAAGCTACGTTTGGCGCTGTGTTACCTTGATCGGACAGTGGTAAATAAGGTGTACCTAAGTGTAGGTCAGGGCAATTTATTAACTCGCAGTTAATCAAATGCTTTTTGCATAAATTCAGTTTTCTGTCCAGCACGCATTCATCCATGATGATTAATGCAATATTTGCTATGTAAAATCATAATCATAATTTGTGCCACTCAGTGGAATTATATTTCAATATGAATTCAATGACTACGCTTGCATTTGCCAAGACTGTCTCATGGACGAAAAACCTAGTATTGTGGTCGACATATATTCCAATTTATTGAGTTCTCCGTCTGTTTTCATGTTTTGAAAAGTTTGCATAAGTGTATTATTAAATATATTGCAATGAATTATATATTCATTAGTAGTTCATATAATTACACGTTTTGTTTCAAAACTGCTGTTCCTGTGTTTGTAAAGTGCTTTATGTCATGTTATTGATGAGCATTAATACTAAACTCTTCGAACAGTCTTGGACTACGTATATATTTACATATTATATATCATATGAATATTATATAGTTTGTTGCTTGTTTTTCTTCATTCCGTAGAGTACAGTGTGAGAATAAGGCCGATACCGTGTGGATACTGTAGTTTGACTTGTGATTAACATTTAAAACAGGCCCATAGCCATAATGTAGATAAAAGACAGGATTAACTAAATTGATAATCATTTATTACAGCGTAGTTACCATTTTTACGGGGGGGGGGGGGGGGGAGGAGGACGTTGTATTTCAGATATTGAAGTGATAGTATCAGGCGATATGAACATAAATTAGCGTTCTTGAGTATACATGGTTGGGATTGCACTATTTCATTCCCTACCCGTACCCGTTGAAAGCACAAACCTTAATATGTTCAATAACGCCATTCATCATTCAACATTCCATCATGCCTATCCATCACCGTGATCATGTTGAATGGTGAATACATTCAAATACCTATTGTTGAAACAAAATCTCAGTGTCATGCGAGTTTTTGCATGTAAAGTCTATTCTTTTGGAACAAGCAATACAGATTGATAATACAAAAAAAATGCCCGCACATCGCACGTGAATAAATCTGCTTAACTTTTATTATCGGAAAATGAAACTGTTAATGATTTGTATGATCCATTCGTATGTAAAGTATTTAATCGAAAATATAACGAAAGTAGTATCACAGATCATTTATCATTTCGATTTATTATACTGTTATGTTAGCACATTGTTGACACATCAGTCTATGCTCAACAGCCAACTATTTATTGTATACTTATTTTAAAATATATATGTTGAGCGTGTCAACTATCTGCTTGCCAACCTTAACGGAAATATTGTTATTTGTTTCCAGGTCTTCCATTAGGACAGAGAACTATAATGTTGTATATCCCTGCGAGACGTCCAAGGCCTCCCCGATAGCTTGATCAGGTTTATTGAAGTTTTGGTTGAGAGCTGTATACATTTGATTGCTTAATAACAAACACATACTTGAGTATAGTCCGGCTTAAATACATTGCACACAATACTATTAAAATCAAAACGCCGAAAGCGTTAATAATATTATTATATTTTATTAATTTCATAAATAACAATCAGTCGGAACGGTTTAATGCTTAAGAGTTCAAGTTAATAGATTGGACAAAACAGATTTATATCATGTCAATTTATCTTTATTTATATCATTTCTGGTAATTTATATAAAAACACCATCAGCGATACCATATGTACCTTATTTTTAAAACTCGTAGAAAAAAAACTTAAAAAACTTGTAGCTGTTTGGACTCAAAAGACCACATGTTAAGTGATGATTAGCAAAGTAGTGTTAATACCTATTTGAATAAAGATCAAATGAAATCAAGCATCTTAGCACCTGTTAGAGAAAATCGGCAAAGGTTTACGATAATTTATTTACATGGTCAGCGAATTGGAACTTAAGCTGTGCTGTAATAAGCAATTACTAACTGAAGTTGCACAATTACTAAAATATCTGTTAATGTTAAATTTTAACTTTGCCAACAAATTGCATTTAAAGATTGTTTATATGTATGATGAAAGATTTGCAAAGCAAATCAAAGCTTACATTTCAAAAGATATATACATTTATCAAACATGACTATTGATATCAAATATCAAAAAATCGTGAAATAGTAAGATTGGCTATAACCTGAGCTTGCTATAACTTCAGATTGTTTACAGTTCGTTGGTTTACATATTGTTGTCAATGAATGCAGACATAATGAAAACCACAGATAGCTTGAAGCTTTTTCCTTCATATATTTTAATTGCTTATTAACATATATGTCACTATTTCAATAGGCATCCGTACTTTGCTTAATGCGAAACTGTGACATAATTATGCTATGAAACAAAATATGTCAATAAAAGAAAGAAACCGGCTCTGATTATGTAAACCTGAATAATATTTACCAATGTCAAACGTGTGATAAAAACAATAGACACATAACCTGTACAGTTAAAGTGTAAAAGTTATTTATACGATTCTGTAATCGATTGAGTAGTATTAAATGCAAACATAAAACAACTTATTTTAAATTTTAAGACATAGCAGTTATGCGATTATAAAATATAAAAAAATAAAAAATTAAAGTAACAAACAAGTAAGTTTACTAATATCATATACCCGCAAAGTCAAATCAATTAAAAACAAAACAAGCCCCAATACCGGGCTTTTTGATAAGAAGTACGCTATCTTAGTGTGGTAAATTTTGTCGTGTTTTATCAACAATACTTAAATAATATTGTTTCAGCAATTGATCTATACTCTTTATTGCCTGCCATAGAATCGATTTAGTGAAATCAATGGCACAACTATACTAGATAATTGCATTCAACGCAATTAGTTTTGTTCTATTTAAACACATAATTGTTATCTTCGTAAATGCTTCATTAGCTTTAACAATATCAAATGTTTCTTGCGATAATTAAATTCGAGATAAAAAAGTGGTAAAAAGGAGTTGAACAAGTATTACCCACGCCGTTTAAACATCACCTTTCACGGCCTGTCGCAGAAATTAAATGCGTTTACCGTTTGATTATTGAAGAATATTGCATAAGTAAAATATTTTTCTGCGTATTGTCCAAGACTTAATTCACAGAACAGAGGTTGCTAAACATAAACATGCATTAACGAGTCAAGGGCAAACTAAAGTATATTCCCATCTAACAATATTATGTAGTCCACAAAACATACACACATACGTTTTCGAGTAAGTGCTCATCCAATTTATACATGAACTAGATCTTAAAATCATTTTCAAAACGGTAATCGCAATGATTCTGAGGAAAGCAGGAACAGATTGAACTAGTTTCACATTTGCATTATAATGAATAGCGTTAAAGTTATATATCAATGTATAAAGAAACGAAACTAAGAGTAATTCCATGTCGTATGAAGATAAATATAATACAAAACAATAGTTACTATTATTTAAAAATCAAGTTTATGCGCACACAGGACTTAAAGTTTTATATAAATATACTTTTGAATCACGCAATAATTTGTATCGACAGTTCGATTTATTACTAAAGAAACATTGCGCATATATGTTTCAGGCACTTCATTATGACTATATTACCATACAGAAACACTATATGATGACTTTACTTACTTACAGTACAAAATATGTGTATATCGTTCGGGTTCTACGAGTAAAACATAAGCTTGAAACATATACACTGCGAACAGATCTGACCTCTGTTGTCATGAACATCTACACTAATTTTAACTGACGCGGAGAACGATCAGTTATTCAAATTTGCATCCCAGAACGTTTTATTTAAATAGTTTCTCGTGATGTATACAGTGCATCATAAAATGAAACCTACAATAATAAATAGCATTAGCCCAATTGAGTAAACACTAACTTGGCGCCTATGCTTTGAAAGTTATTTGGGGGATAGCCTGCGAATTATAACTTGACATGAGTAATTGTTTGACTTCCACTCCATTTCTAAGAAATACAGTCAGACGCCATAAAATATTAAGTGCAAGCGATTGTAGTAGTCAGGTAGTAAGAACACTTTTATCTGTACTTAATTATGAAAATAAATAATAACTGAAAGGTAAATGTATAAAGTGTCTTTGCGGTGTTTATATTTACTGCTGGAATGTACGGCTGTGAGTAATTTGTTGGCAAATGAAACAACAGCATGTTGTTAGATGTACACCTTTATTGATATTATTTAAATTTACAGTGTTACAGTAAGTAAGGTAATCAAACTTTAACTGAAATCTTGATAATGAAACGGAAGGTTCAGACACTTGTTACATATACATTAGGCGGAAGCTGCCGTGTATATAGCCCGTAAAGAGTATATACATTGCAATAAAAATACATGGGAACATTATTTTCGTGGCTATGCCTATTTCACCTGTGTTAAAGAAAAACTTGCAAGTGGTTAGTAAGTAGCATCGAAACATTGATAACGCCGTTCGTTTTGTTTTGCTCTAATTACATAAGCAAGAAACCTTGCTGTCTTTGGTAGGTTTTGTTTGGAAACATGTTAGATTGTATAGGATTCGACCAGCTGGCTTAGTTTAAGAAGCGCGAGAGCCAGATTTGTTCTCGTTCCAGGTATTGTCCCTATGACCATTCTCACCAAGTATCATCGCGGTTGAATAAAAAAAAGTGGCTTTTTTATTTTATGCTTTCCGGTGGTTTAAATATCAGCGAATTAAAACTGATAATTTCACTGTTTTAAACAGTGAAAATTAAAAGTGAAAAATATCGATAATTTTCACTGCTTACTGTGAAATGGCGTCATTTTTGACGAAATGACGTTATTATCCCAGCGGAATTCTTTAGTAAAACTCTTTAACAATGTATATAAACTGTGACAAAAAGCATAAAATAAAAAAAGAAAATGTGTTGGATTCAGCGGAATATCGATTTTAATTCACTCGTGATCATAGAGAATATATATTTTCCACGATCACTCGTGAACTAAAATTGATAAGCCACCGAATCCAAAAAATATTCTCTATAAAATGCTAACGAGCTTATAGTTTACGACTCGCATCGCACACCTGACGACGACGGACGTTTGACTGTTGGGCAATCACAACATCTTACTTCGTGCAGAGATGAGCTAAAACTACTCACGTATCCGATAAATGCATATATATGCATGCATCTCTCGCTAATATAAATTGATATGTTTAAAATATTTATCCAAAACTGAGCTATAAAACACAAACAAGATTTGTCTTCTAATGACATACTTCTAATAATGAATTCTTGTTTCGTTGCACTGTTATCATATAAAACTGCAATTATGAACGTAAAAGTCATGCCGAGTGGGGAGACACACAATGTATTTGTTTATTTGTTTATTTGTTCGCATCACTAATTATCTTAATAATAACACATGTTAGCTTAATTTATAATAATCCAGTTGTTTGTGGCGAAGGCGTTTTTTTAATTATGTACGGTCGTGTATTTATAGATGTTGAAAAAAATTAGGAATTATTATTTTTAAAAGTTAAGGCTTTGAACATTAACCATCACTTTGTCTCCTGTTGTTTCTATTACATGTAAATATAAGACACGTATCGTGATAAATCTGATGTTTTTTTGTTTGTTTTTTTTAATAAGAAAACTTTATTTACCTCGTCAATAGGTATGTGTAGGTCGAGGCCATCCTACTCCATACCTTACAAACATGATGTTTTAGTAGCAATTAAATACAGCCTGTGTTAGTATACAACTAAATGATTTGCACGTGTATAAACAGCGGATGCAAGTTTATATTTAGCAATGTACAATGTATGCATGTATACATAGATACATAGTAGAGGAAAACTTTGTGAAAGCACAGAAAATACAAGTAGCAACTATACTTTCTATATAACACAGAGATCTTTATACTTAATATGGAGATTTGTACTACACATGTCATTGTTTTCTTTTGTAAAAGGTAAAGAAAGTGTAGATTTGAACACAAAAATATGTGAAAACAAAACCACAGTTTATAGTTGAAATCATTCATTTTAGTGCTCATCCATGTAAAGCAAGTAGATTTTAAGTTATGGGTTCATTGATTGATAAATCTGATGTTACACCTGTTTTGCGGTTGACTGTACAGAAAATTCCGAATAATTTTGTTCCAGGCTTTTGCAATTGTGAATACATTTACAAATAATGATTTATAAACTAACACGTAGATGTAAATCATTTCTATTTATAAAACAAAGTACTAACATGTTTCTTTTATTCACAAATACTATGCGGACACATGCAATTCGTAATTAACACATATGCAGTTACAATATAACTAAACGGCTGTTGATTTGAAAGTAAGCCTTTCCCAAGTTCTACTTTTTCATTAACGCGTGTTTGTTTTTCAATAACAATTAATAAGTACGCATACGTTTAAAAGTAACAAAAATTATATGCAACTTGACGGGCAAGTATAATCTATACTCCCAAAAATATGGTGCATTCGTTTGTTCGCTTTAAACATTGCACATAGACATGTACGCAAACTAGACTAACACTATTTATCTAACATATGTGTTATAGTTAATTTCCAATAATACTTTTTTTATATTTTGACAGTCGTGTAAAGTTTAACAAACCTATCGTGTCCATATTTCGATCTCTGAAAGGCATTTGTTAAAAGTGGTCATAGAAATCCAGCAATTGAATGCACTCGGCATGTCAATTTTAAACAAATGGCAATACACAGCTTAGTTGTTGGAACGATGCATGTGGTGCCAGACTAATTTACACAGCAGTTTAAGATACTATATTAAATTGAGCAAATGTGTGTTTCATGTAATTTCCCAATTCCGAAAGAAATGAGATCAGTCCCAGGTGGTTACTGTCACGCATACAAAGCGATATGGACATACAAT